>NC_051159.1:41597928-41657342 GCF_013339745.2 Dermacentor silvarum | reverse complement strand
TCACAACTTTTTATCGACTCATCCTTGTTCTGCAATTCTCGAAACTCTGCTACCGTTATATCTAACCCCTTCACGGGCCGTAACCTGCAATGCTGGCAAAGGTTTGATGCCCTTGCTACTTGCTCGTGTTTGTACTACAGCGGCTACGTCTGTGTCTTGCATTTCCCCCTTTTGCGCTTCTAAGCGTTCCTTCTCTTCTACGTCCTTCTCGGTCCTCTTCCAATTTGGGTCGGGGTCATCTGCTTTCCTCGCTCCCGGTACATTTCCCACAATCAAATCATAGAGGGGATCGTCTACACATCTAGCTGTGACTAGTCCTGTATAAAAGGGTGTCGATATTTGGATCTGTGCCTCTGGCAGATACTTGACTGACTTGTCTACCAAGATCACTGGTTTAAAGTATCCGGTCATGCTTTCATGCGGCACTAAACTTTTCCTCACTAAAATTGTATTTGCTCCTGTGTCTCTCAGCACTGTAACCTTGTGCCCTTCTACCTCGCCTTCCACTACAGGCATGTTCTGCTCTCTCTGTCCTTCCTCTCTTGTGCTCATAATGCATGCAGTCTGATCCATGTAACTAGTCCTGCATTCATCTGCTCTGTGACCTTTCTTTTGGCACAACTGGCAAACTACCGGTGCTTCGTGACGATTATCTCTCACCCGACAGTTCATCGCTACATGACCCAGCCGATTACATAGGAAACACCTCTGCGGTCCCCTTGGTCTGTTCATTTGTCCTTGATTCTTCACCTCTTCTACCGCTGCTGCGTGCGTATCTTTATCACTCTTTCCCAAATTCTTCAACCCTTGTGCTTCTACAAACTGTTCGGCTTGTTCGGCCATCTGCTTTACTGTTTGCAACTTTCTTTCTTTGAGGAATATTGCCAAACTGTTACTGCACCTGGCCAGAAATTGTTCACCTACGACTTTGTCACGAACTGCTTCATACGTTTTGTCAGTCTCTGAAAGCTCTATCCACCTTTCAAAGTAGTTAGTTAGTCGGCACGCAAACTGTTTGCCTGTCTCCGAGTCTTCTGGCTTGCATGAGCGAAACTTCTCTCGAAACCCTTCTGCCGTCAACCTGAATCTCTGTAATAAAGTATTTTTCACCTTGTCGTAGTCTAGTGATTCTTCAGCTGACATACGCCCATATATACTCAACGCTTCACCCACCAAACATAGGCTTAAGGCGTTAGCCCACTCGCTCTTCTCCCAGCCTTGCCCGATGGCTATTCTCTCGAACCGATGCAAATACGCATCCAAGTCGTCTCTTCGCTCGTCAAAAGGAGCCATTAATTTTCTAGGGCAAATTCTCTTTGGTCTGGAAGCAGCTGAGTCGGATGACGCCGATCCGGGTGAACTTGTGCCTTCGCGAGAACCCGCGCCCATCTCCGCTAGTCTTATCTTTAGTTCTAGAATTTCCTTTTCGCTTTTCTGCTGTTCGCGTACTTGTTCATGTTCCTCGCGTGCTCGTTCGTGCTTCTGGCGCTCTCGTTCGTGCTCCTTCTCTTTCTCTTGACGAGTGTACTCGAAGAATGTCATCGCCTCATCCTTAGACATATTCAAATCCTTTGCTATTGCCGCCAAACGCTCCCACTCCATCTTTGCTACTGCCGAGTATCGGTGACTGGGCTAAGATAGAATCCGGGAACGGATCCTGGCAAGCTCGCCAATTGTGATGTTTTTTGTTGTCACCGATCTCGGAGGCGTGCGGGTGTTAGACGAGATGGAGAAGGAAGACGGATGGCGACACAGCAAACAGATTTTTTAATAACACGCACACTCAAAACCAAAACTAAAAATCAAGCACACTACGGGAAGAAATACTAATAAAAATACAAACTAAAGTACAAAACCTAATGTACAAAACATTCTACTTGGCGCCTATGCGCGTCCGTGGCGGCTAACTCTTCCGAGTCAGGCAACCCTGTCTTATTTCTGCGACGCTACAAATAAGAGTCACCTTGCTGCGTTCGTCGTTGCACGTTTGTCTGAGTCCGAAGCTCGTCGGCCCTTTTCTTCCAGCAGTAGGTGTACTCGTTTATGCTTTTGCCTTGCCGTCGGCGCGTCGTCTCTTCATCGGTAGGGAGCTCGCCGGTGCTTCATCGGTGCTGCGCTCGTCGGCTCGTCCGCAATGGCGGTCGCCGTAGCCTAGGCCCACCTGCCTAGGCCTAGCGTCGGGACGCGTTCCAACTCCTTCAAGAGTGCTGACGTGGCGTCCCGAGGAGGATCAATCGTGCCGGTCTGCCGCAGAAGGGGGAGCCTCTCTGGGGTGCCTGGTCCTGCCGTGAGAAGCTGCAGCTCGTCCAGGAGCCTCGCCCGAACTTGCCGAGGTCGACGGCCACGCCTTGGACGGCCAACGTCACGGACTCGGCCAGACCCCCAAGTCTCCCGTCGCCAATGCGGTGCTGGCGATGCGACCTTCCTGGCCCGGAACCACGTCGATAATCCTCAGACAGCGCCGTTCATCCCTCGATTACGGCTCGGCTCACGCGCCTCGAGAGCTCGTGCCGTACCGAACGCTCCGCTCACATCGTCTTTTTCTTCTTTTATGGCGCCGCCGGCGTCTTACTCATGACAGTGGAGTGACGGAACTCAGAAGTGCACAGACGAAGTAGCTCCTCAACGGCGTCCGCAGTGAACTGGCGACCACGGTCACTGATGATAACACGCGGCGGACCATGACGAAGAACTACGGAACGCAGCAGGAAAAGCGCCACACATGCAGCGGTGGAAGAGGGTATGGCTGCAGTTTCTGCGTACCGTGTGAGATGGTCCACGCAAACGATTATCCAACGGTTCTTATTGTTAGATAACGGGAATGGACCCATCAGGTCAATACCTACTTGCTCGAAAGGTGTACTGGGCGGTGTCAATGGCTGCAGGGGACCTGGTACAGCGGTGGTTGGTCGCTTGTGACGTTGACACGTTTCACAACTAGCGACATAGTGTTTGGTTGTCTGGTACATGTTGGGCCAGTAAAATCGCTCTTGCGTGCGGTGTAGCGTTCGCACGAAACCAAAATGACCAGATATCGCATCGTCATGCATGGCGCGTAAGACGTCGGCGCGGAGACTCTCGGGAACAACTAGAAGAAAACGTGCTCCATTCCCGGAGTAATTGTTCTTATACAGCAACTCATTACGAATGGTGAAGCGACCGCTGCCTTGAGCAGTACGAGCGGCGGCAAACAGCGGATCCAGGTTGAGATCATTGCGTTGCTCTCTCTGAAAGTCTGCCGCGTCGGGGAACGTACGAGTAATGGCAGCGAGATAGTCATCAAAATTCTCAGCTTCGCAGTCGGAAGTCGCAAGAGGAATGCAAGAAAGGCAGTCTGCGTCGGCATGACGACGTCCGCTCTTGTACGACACCACGAAGTCATATTCCTGTAGGCGCAGCGCCCAGCGCGCGAGTCGACCTGATGGATCACGCAAGCCAACCAGCCAGCATAAAGAGTGATGATCGGTGACTATCTTAAATGGTCTTCCGTAAAGATAACATCGAAATTTCTGCACGGCGAAAACAGCTGCCAGGCATTCCTGCTCCGTAACCGTATAATTGCGCTCCGACTTGCTCAGACAACGGCTGGCATATGCAACGACATGTTCGGCGTTGTTGTGACGTTGTACAAGTACCGCTCCTATTCCGATTCCACTAGCATCGGTGTGCACTTCAGTCGGGCAAGATGAGTCGAAGTGACGCAAGAGGGGTGCTGACGTTAGTATAAATTTCAGTTGCGAGAATGATGCGTCACACTCCGGTGTCCATGTGAAGGATACATCCTGTCGCAGAATAGATGTCAACGGGTGAACAATATCGGCAAATCGGGGTACAAAACGACGAAAATAGGAACATAGACCGATGAAGGAGCGAAGTTCTCGTGCTGTCTGTGGTGGTTTGAAAGAGCTGACTGCTTCAATCTTACGGGGATCGGGTCTGACGCCATCCTTGTCGACTAGATGTCCCAGAACCAATGTTTGACGCTCGCCAAACCGACACTTTTTTGAGTTTAAAACTAGTCCAGCTTTCTCGATGCAACTCAGAACAAGACTCAGGCGGGCGTTATGTTCTTCCAACGTGCGGCCGAAGATTACAACATCATCCAAGTAACACATGCATATCTCCCACTTTAGGCCACGTAATATTGTATCCATGAATCTTTCAAAGGTGGCGGGAGCATTACAGAGGCCAAAAGGCATAACATTAAATTCGAATAAGCCATCTGGGGTCACGAATGCGGTCTTTTCCTTGTCTTTAGAGTCCATAGGTATTTGCCAATACCCCGATCGTAGATCAAGCGTCGAAAAATAAGAAGCAGCGTGTAAGCAATCGATGACGTCGTCGATTCGCGGTAGTGGGTAGACATCCTTCTTCGTCACAGCGTTTAGACGTCTGTAATCTACGCAGAATCTCCAGGAACCATCTTTCTTCCGGACGAGGATTACTGGAGCTGCCCATGGGCTGGACGACTCTTGAACAACACCTTTTTTCATCATTTCCTTAACTTGTTCTGCGATAACCTTGCGCTCTGAGGATGACACGCGGTAGGGCTTCTGGCGAATGGGGTGTGCTGAGCCGGTATCTATTCTGTGGCGAGCTCGTGATGATGGTAAATCAAGTGGCTTATCTCCGTGGGTGAAATCAAATGCAGCAACATGTCGAGATAGGACTTGTACCAGTGCTTGACGCTCAGGTGTGCAGAGAGCCTTGCTGATCATACCGAGAATCAGCTCTTCAGAAGGGCGATAATCGCATGGAGAGTAAGCAGGAGCGGGCTCTGCTGTGAGTACTGCTATTGAGCTGCATGAAGCTTCATCGAAAAGGGCAATTTTCATGCCTCGAGGCAGAACTACTGGCGTGGCGGAACAATTCAGCGCCCACAACGTTGCGACTCCTCTCGTCAAGCACACGACAGAGCAAGGCACGAGTATACATTTGCACAGTTAATGCTGATGGGCCTAATCACGAGGTCAACGCAAGGAGCGTCAACAGTAGTTGCACAAACACGAACGGGCGTTAGGCACCATGAGGGGGCAAGCACTGCATCAAGCACACTGAGTGTATTCCTTTCTTCGTCACACGAGCTTTGTTCAGAAAGCGCGGGTAAAAGCACCTCGTTCACATGGATTTCACCATTTCCACAGTCCACAGAAGCGCCGCAGTGTTGAAGGAAATCTATGCCGAGAATTACATCGTGCGAACAGCGGGCAAGGACTAAAAACTCCGACACAAACCCTTTCCCAGCCAACGTAACACTTACAGCGCAAACACCGAGGGGGTGGAGCCACTCTCCGCCCACTCCACGAAAGGTAACGGCATCGTCCCATGAAAACATAACTTTGTGGCCTAGGCGGTTCTTGAAAGCGAGGCTCATGACAGACACATTCGCACCAGTATCAACTAAAGCAGTGGTCGGCAATCCGTTAACTAGCACATTCACTTTGTTTTTGATCATCACAGCAGGCAGAGGTATTTCATCCAAAGACCGTCCGGCGACCTCACCTCCATCGGCCGCGGATGCTAGTTTCCCGGCGGGGGCGAAGATGCACGGCGCCGAGGGGACGGAGAACGACGAGGACGGTTAATTGGTGGTGTCAGGCTGCGGTCAGACGCTGGCGAATCGCTGCGTCTGATCTCGCGCGAGAAACGGTCCGTGGGAAGTGAACTGGTCCATGGGTCGTGCGAAGTACGGGTTCCAGGTGGCGGAAACATCGGCGGTGTCCTTCGTGGCTGACGGTGTTGGCGACAGTAACGAGCTATGTGTCCCGTGGAACCGCAGCTGTAGCACACGGGAGGGTCACGGTTCACTGTATACTCTTCAAAACCAATGCTTGCTCTCTGTGGGTGGTAAGCGAGTTCGTTCTCTCTTGGGTAACTCGCCTCCGGTGTTCGCTGGGATCGGTTGTATCGGTCGTAATTGGGGTCCTGGTAGTAGGGTCGACGTTGCTCTGGTCGCGTCCCGGCATCATAAGTCACGGGGCCTTGGCGATAATACCGTGGCTCTGCCCACCGTGATCGAGCGTCAGAGGGAGCGCCACTTTCGTAAACAAGTGGTGGCTGTCGAGGTGGGAGTCTATATTCCGCTGGATACTCGGAGAAGGATGAAACGGTTGTCTCAACATCTGGGGACGAGCATGGGTGATAAGTATCGCGGTGAGTCACTTGTGAGTGCAGGCTGAGCTCTTCTCGAACTATTTGACGGATCGTTGAAGCAAGATCGAGCGACTGGTCGTTATCTATGCTTGCAACGGTCGTAACGTTGGCTAATCTGCCAAACTTCGGCGTAACGCGCCTCGTCTTAAGCTGCTCGAACGTGCGGCAGTGCCGGATGACGTCGGCGACAGAGGCCAGGTTGTCTTTAGCAATCAGAAAGCTATAAACGTCCTCGGCGATTCCTTTTAGGATGTGCCCGACTTTGTCTTCCTCGGACATGCCAGAGTCCACCATCCTGCAGAGTTTTAGCACTTCCTCAATGTAGGTCATGCATGTTTCGCCTGGTACTTGCGCGCGTTGTGAAAGCGTCTGCTCTGCCCTTTTCTTTTTCGTCATGGAGTCACCGAAGCGCTCTTTGATTTGCGAAACAAATCTTTCCCATGTTGTGAATGTCTCCTCGTTGTTGTCAAACCACACCAACGCGGTATCCGTAAGAAAGAACACAACGTTGGAAAGCTGGGAAGTGCTATTACACTTGTTGTAGGCGCTCACCCGTTTGTAATGGATGAGCCATTCATCGACGTCTTCGCCCGGTTTTCCGGCGAAGGGACGTGCATCTCGTAGTTGCTGGGCAGAACTGGCAGAGGCTGGGACAGGCCGTTGCTCTTCCGCGTCGCGGGACATCTCCAACTCCGCTGGGTTCGGTGGAAGTCCAGCAAGGCGGCGGCTTCGACGAAGAACTTGCGGTATAACCTCCGTCTTCGGGTGTCGATTACCCAGCACCTTCCACCACAACTGTTACGGAGAGTTGGGCAGATATTTACAGGAGATGGATGATGGTGAGCGCGCAACCAGGCCTAGAAGCACTTCGTCCTCCTCTTCTTTCCAACTGCTTCTTGTATGCTCGTTACAATATCTTCGATTAGCAGGCAGGTGGGAACGATCTAGATTCATGTTTAAGGTTTATGTATATTCCTGTTTATATAGTTAGTGTTACAGTTTTTCATAAAGAAGTGAAGCGTGTTTCGAGCAACTTAAAACACTTTATACTTCGCCGTTTTTGAGGATCGCAGGAAGGATGCATAGAACGTTTTCCAATACCTGTGGATAATCTGCGGTAGTGGTTGTTCAACCACTCCCCGCCCCCCCCCCTTTTTTTTTGCAGTTTCCAAATCAATATGAGCAAAAAACTCGTGCACCACTTTATTCTGCCGACGCGGGCGAAGGACTGCAAGGCGACACACAATAGTCAAAATCATTTACGCTTGGTAATGAAAAGCTTCTCCTCGCAGAATATACTTGCAGTGCCTAACAAAAAGCATGGATTGACAAAGCTACGCACTCTCAGTAGTACAATAATGATGTGTGTTTCCTGCTTAGCGCGATATACAACACCACACACTCGCACTCCTTAGCTCCGGACATTCGTTGACGATAGCACAGTGAGGAAAAAACGTGCACCAAGAATCGAACCCGTGCAGAAGTTTATCCATGCCTGAGCTCCGTACCCCGTGAACAAAGAAAAGAAAAAAGCTCCGTTCGTACACTTTTGCACCTTCGGTACCCTTAAAAGCAATCGATAACATGAAACAAAACAAAAACAGAGTTCTTCACTGACGCGGGTAGCCACGAAACGTAGCTAAAACCCATGAAATCCCTTGCGAACGCCTGGCTGCAGCAACTCGATGGCCAACTGTCATGGTAGAGAAAGCACTGGCTTCAAACCACCTGATACAAAAGGGGCGCCTATGTAATTAGCGAAAAAGTTCAATAGTAAAACTGTTTTGAACATTCAACTAACCATTTTGATTTCTCGGGCTCGTAATCTCCGCGTCTTCGACTGATGCGACTGAATCAGCAAATTTGTCTGTATGCCAAAGGTGATATTGAAAAATTTTGTTAACGCTAAAGAACACCTTCTTTAGTTTCTCTATAAGTCTGAGTGAGTTCCGCTTACCTGCCGCATAATATTTGTCGTATTGTCTTTCAGAATCCTGCTGACTGCAAGTCGGCTCGCAAGTTCCGATGCAGCGTGAACAACGAATGGGGCTTCGGTAGCGGTGTCCATGACTTGCTCTGGTGCTTCGTGGCAGCCTTGCAGACGGGTCGCACGCTTATCCTTGACACCTCCAAATGGCACTACACCCCGAGTGGCAACTGGTCGACTTTTTTCCAGCCTGTCGCTGGGCCTTCATGCGATGGTGTACACATAGACAAGGAGACCATCATATTCATGCCGGGGCAAAGATCTCGTAAGCCATTTTTTTACTTTAAGAGGGGTGCCATAAATGAAGCAATTGCTGCAAGGTAGCCGCCTGCACTCGCTGGTGACGACCTGCGTTCGACATTATGAAGATGGCATTGGAGGAGCGTGTTAAGCGCTTGCCTACAATAATACACACGTAGTCCGCAAGAATACGGTGGCGCTATAAGCCCATAGTGGTGTGGCGCAACTTTACTGCTTGCTCAAGGAGTAAAACTGCCTTCGTGGAGCTTAGGAAATGCTAAAAATTCAAATATTGGCCTAGCAGTACTCTTAGACACGTTCTTGATTTCACGTGCAGGATTAAGCAAGCTAATGATGGAATCACTATCTCACCGCCGTCTGCTGCGTGACTTTGTCCCCAAAAGAGCTCTTGACTTTCTCGCCGAGCATTAGCGCTTACGGCTCGCAAGGCAGCATTTAACTCGCAAGCACATGGAAGGGCGATGTCGTTTGCGTGAGAAGTCTTCTACAGCCACTTCGTTGGATGGACAGCGTTCGAGTTACATTGCCCTCCTCATGGAAGAAAATCCGCGCTCAATGCCACGTCTCGTCTTCCTTTGGCCCTGGCTGGTAATGGAAATTTTTTTTCTTGTATTGCCCATTCAGATTATGTGAGGATTTCAAGGTGTAAACATTGGGAACACGCTGGTGCGAAATATGTCGCCAGGTATGTCCCCACTGAAGGTCTTGCATACGGGCTCGTATGTGTCACCTGCGACCGCTCCGCTAGATGTAGCCTCAGCGGATTGAATGCGCAGCCTCGCTTGATCATCGGTACTCCGAGATGTTCGTTCCGATTTAGTGGGTGATCCGCCCCACCTACACTTACTCATCGATGCTTTTTAGTGTCTATCATTGCAAATCAGTATTAATAGCACCAACAGAAATAATTCGCCGGCCGTTAGTTACGTTTGCATCATCCCGTCGTTGCCAACTGCAATGTATTAGGCGTCGCACCGGCTCGTGTGTTATAACAGCGCAAGAGTTGTACGATTTCTCAAATTATTCAGAAGGACCTAGCACTCGGTGACAACGGCACTTTATCCCTACCGTTAGTGACTGCACAGATCATAAGCTCAGTGGCGTCTGCGCAAGGAAGTGACGGCACAGCTGCACTTCGCTGTAAAGCAACAAAACCACCGCCGGCGACGGCTAAATTCCATGTTTGTGCAGATAAATTCATCGTAGTGGTCTTCGTTGTAGAGGTGCTAACAAAACACATGCAATATACCAATTCGACCAGCGCATTACCAATCCTTCGTTATACAGGTGATTTGGTTTTAGGTGCATTCAACTGCACCCCTTTTCTCCCCATTTTTCTACGTCATACGAGGAGCATAGTATGTTTTGCAGGTTTCCTTCGTGCGCTACATGATGCACGTTGTTTATATTTCATTGAAATAGTTATGTTGAGGGGGGGGGGCACTTTAAAAGATCAATCTTTGCAGGTTAATTACAACGTTTGTAGAAAATAGCTCATATAAGCGTACGAGAGCTTTCCAAGAGTATGTTACTAATCGCGTTATAAGTTTGTCTATGTCCTGTAAAAAAATTACTCCATCTCCCGCTAAAGGGAACCATGTGTGGATGCGAAGCAGCGGGGAGATTGTTAGCTGGAGCGGGAGATGGTTTCGTGGCAGCGGCCAGAGCGCTCACCGCGGTGCTGCACAGGAGAATGAGGCGCGCGTGCTCCGTCATTTTCATACCGCGGAACTACCGTGGCGCCCCCAGCGGAGTATGCAGCTGTCGCACCACCTGTCGTGCGCGCCGCTCCGGATTCCTAGAGGAGAGAAAGGGGGAGCATAGGAGAGGAGAGAGAGTGAGAGGGGACGCGCATGCGCTGTGGGGGTGTGGGACGCCGCGGGAGGGACGGGCAAAGCCCCCGCCATAAGCTGCTTCGCATCTAAACAAAAGCACCAGCCCCACCCCTGTCGATAAAATGGCGGTATGCGAAGCTTATTGTGTCTGTGTCTGACCTTCGTGGTGATTCTCTTTCTCTTTCTTTATCTCTCTCTCTCTCTATCTTTTTTTCTCACTTTTTCTCTCTCTCCCTTTCTCTCTCTATTTCTTTCCCTTTCTTCCTTTCTCTCTCTTTCATTGTTTTTCTGACCTTCGTGGTGATTTTCTTTTCTTCCTTTCTCTGTTTTTCTCTCTCTGTTTCTTTTCAGAGTTCTCAGAGTATTTTTTTTATTTTGGGCTTTTCAAAACTTGCCTAAATAATTGGACATAAAGAATTGCACTGCCAGAATCAGCAATGTTTTACAACGTTCTACTCGAACTATAGATCACACGAAACTGGTATTTATTGGAAATAGTTCTCAGGTGAAAGATGTATCGAAAGATTAAAGTTCCTCAATTTGTTATCAGCGTCCGAGATCATTAGTTTTTATATAATACTAGTACACTTTTATTATTTCTAAGCGTATAATGAGGCGCGTCCTAGGTTTGCTCGATGTCTTCAATGAACTACTCGACACCTTTTTTTTGTTTTATTGCGATAACAATTATATGGACACTCCAAAGCAGATTTCTGCCGTCGGCGTCGCCGTCGCCGTCGCCGTGAGGTTCCGTATGACGTCAATGGAGATGAAATCGTTGCCGCGCGATGATGATAAGTGGTTCGTGAGGGAAAGGGAAAGGTTGGCGCTATCTTCTGCAGCCCTTGAGGGAGCACGGCTCAGCGCCTGCCGAACGCTGTATGTGCGAGTGAAAGGGCGCGAGGGACGCGCGCTTTCACGGGGAGTGAACGCACGGCGGAGAACAAACGCGCGTTCTGCGCGGTGCTCCCTTAAGGGCTGCAGAAGTAGGCGTCTCTGTCTCTTTCCTCCTTTACAATCACCATATATGTAGAGCAAACGCGCCTTCTTCGGACGCGCGAAAGGCCGGGGGGGGGGGAGGGGGGAGGCGACGTTTAACTGCGGCACCAAGTGCCTATTTATATCAGAGGCTCCGGCAACAGTCACCAACGCCGCACGCATTTTGTGCGAACGCGGGTAAAACGCCGACGGCGTCGAAAACAGTTCTGCGTGTTGCCGGGGCTGCTGCATGTCCAAGTTTATACAGCTGATAAAGCTACTATCATTACTCCGTATAGCTCTCTACAAATTTGCTATCGCAATTGATGCATCGCCTTTAAGGTGAAACTGCGACAACTTTTTGTTTTTAATTTAGTTGGTTGCGGGTAATATGTATGCGGAAAGGTAAATATTCATCAGGTAATTACGGTTCGCAGTTACTTCTGTACGTAGGCGCTTAGGAACGTTAAATATGGCGGGTTTCTAGACGAACTAAATATTTTAAAAATTGTCTGTAGCAGATAGCACAATTTCAACCCTCGAGCTAAACTACTCAATGAGACGGTCATTACTTCCACGATAAATCAATATGCCAAATTGAATAATTACCGTAACTAGAGTAATTAACATTGTAATAATGACTTTACGTCGTACATTTCAGTCTACGAATTGTAGCTAGTAAGTATGCCAGGCATATCGACTTAGAACGAAGTCTAAGGATGGTACTGGTGTCGACATATGCGCCGTCAAACTTGCAGTAAAAATGCACTGTTGTCCCGCTTACTTTAAAAAAAGGCTGTTTTATGCATTGAAGCATATAAAAGTAACGGGAAGGGCAAAGCATTTTGTCTGACCCTTTACAAATAATATTTCGAAAATGATGTACTTTTGAGAATTCATTCCGCGCGGACATGCCTCGCAAACTCATCAGCTACAACACGTAAATTTAATTATGTGTCGCAAAGAAATTATTTAAAAAGCTTGTTAGTGTAGTTATCGTAAAAATTCGATAAAACATTTTAATATCTCGTAGACGGAATGGCCATTTCATCCAGTAATTTAGCTCAATGGCTAGCATTGTGCTATCTGCCATTGGCAACTTAGAAAAAAAATCGGTGCAGCTAAAAAAAAAAAAAACACCTTGTATGTCTGCTTACATACTGAGCAAAATTTACCCCGCTGCAGTGGCAAAAGAGCACTGTCGCCGAGACTAACTTTAATGGAAATTATCAAATTATGGCTGATATTTTATATTATATATGCACCGTAATTTCTCTACTGGGCATTATATAGGAGGGGAGCAGTAAAAATTTATTGTGGCATACGTATAAATGCCTGAACATAACAAAAAAAAACATTTTACTTGTATAAAAGTTAAATACAGTTGTATAACAGAAGACTAACGGGAGATAGAAAGTGGTATTCACAATAAAACCAGGCGCAACGAGAGAAAATATTTTACTATTCTAAAGAAGGCAAATACGAACGACAGTAATTTTAATTCCGGAAATGATACAGTATTATAACGTGAAAGTCAAGCGCCAAATTCAAATGAATATCTTCAGAAATAGTTGATCAGAAATCTTAGTTATACCTGTAAGAATGAACTGTGCGAATAAAACACGAGAATGTAGGCAAAAGTGTTATACGGTCAATATCTACTTTGTTTGCCAGTGCCGACATACTCGTACATGTGTAAGTCACACCATCACACCAGCTCGGGGCCTCCAATCTAAATAGAAGGCAGGGAAGAACTTGTTTTTCTCTGCCAAGAGTGCACCAGATTTTAATTAGTATTTTGCATTTAAACGAAAAAGCTAAAGTGTAGTGATTCTATTAGACTAAATTAGAAAAAGGAAAATAAGGTTATACAATCTTAAAGAAGGCATCAAAATATCAACACAGCCGTTATTCATTGAGAACAGGTCTCAAAAGTGCCCTTTGAAACATAGCTACTTCACTGTGAACGACAATATTTCCTGGTAAAGCTTTCCACTCATTTATAACTGCTATTAGAGGTGAGCATTGATATGGTCATGCACGAGCAAATATAGGTTGCACATTATGTTCATGATCCCGCCTGGACGAAACGTGATGTGCTGGCTTTTAATGTAGTTTGAAAACGATATTCCACCGCAATAAAAAGAATGACACAATGATTAAGCGTTGACTGTTGCGTTCGGTGTTAAAGTCGAAATTTTGACACTGCTTTTCAACAATGATGCAGTACCACGGAATGACCGTAAAAAAAGCTATGAGCCTTACCACCTTCTTCTGTACTGACTCTGTGGGGTTCTGTAAAGTAATGGTAACTGTATGTGATGTTATCAATGAATATCTTAAGAAATAGTTGATCAGAAATCTTAGTTATACCTGTAAGAAAGAACTGTGCGAATAAAACACGATAATGTAGGCAAAAGTGTTATACGGTCAATGTCTATATCTTCTCTGGTGTCATCAGTGAATTAATGCTGACAACTCGTTCATGTTCGTGAAAATAAGGGGTTCACTGTGGCTGATGTGTAGGCAAAGATCAATGCTCGTGGGTACTCTAATTGCAGAATTTGCAGTGAATTACTTAAGCAAGCATTCCAGTTTGTTATAAGTATTTTATAGACACCATATAAATTAGCTAACTGCACTGGAAGAACTACTAAAGCCACGGAGATAAAATTTTGTGATAACGAAGGGAACATTACGACTGAGGAGCCTGCGTAGAAAGGGCATTAATGAAGTGCGTCCTTTGCTAAACTTTTGCAATAAAGTGCTGGAAAGTGGCACATAAGCGCAACTTTTGAAATGGGTGAGCTGTATGCAGGCAACGTCTGTGAGGTAATTGGATCCAACTGAGATTCCCAATGCTGTTGCTCAAAGAAGCAACTTCGCTGGAAGTTACGTGGCGATTCCGGGTTTCGTTTACGCTTGCCGCAATCCTTTACAATTCCTTATGCCGAACCAACTCTCCAAGCTTCTCTTATAGTAAAAATATTTTTAAAATATAGGTTCAACCAATCGTCGACGTTAATAAAGACGCAGTCGGCGCACGTGCTGGTTGAAACCATTTGATGATTAAAAGAAAGCTTGCGCGAAAAACCCGTGGTCAAAAGGTAGAGAAAAGAACAAGACCAGCGCTAAATAAATAGATCGCTCTTCTGGCTCTTTTCATGTGCACCGTTACCGATGGTATTCTTAATTATTGATTTTCCGTTTAGGAAATCAATGTGTTGCATCCTCGACATACTTCCCTTGTTTTGAAATAATTCGAAATAGAAAACATAATAGATTGTCGCTGAGGTGTCAGACTAAATGACTCATATTACTTACGATGGTGCTTTGAAAATAGCAAATTTGCAAGATGTAACAATATTCCAGACACACTGGTGGGATGGAAAGGAAGCTGTAGTGGAGGAGAGTTGTCACGCGAACCAGGAATGGTAACGAGTCTTTCGGTGAGATAAGACCCTGGAATATTCAGTTTGCGCTGTTAATTACTTGGAAAACAGCTTTTTATATGCGATACCAGTCCGAAGAAATGTATTCTCTAAATGTTGCGTTTGTCTTCTATGATTAGACATAAGTAATCTTACGGGATCTTGTATATAGACGCACATTTATCTATGTGAGCCGATATGATCACATAGCAATATGGTATACCTGTATATATATGTACGTACAATAGGGTAAATATAGATCCTTTTAAAAGAGTAATAGGCTGGAAAATGTTTATTTCCTTACAATATAATATTACAAACTTCGTATGCTTATTGTAAGGTGACTTTGGCCAGAATTCGATGTCGATGGAAAGGTGTCATGGGGCTAGGCGCGCGGGAGATCTATCCTAGGCTTTCTCCTAGAGCACTACCAGTAAGTCAGTCGTGATATGCAAGGCTGCCGGATAGGGAGCCATCTACGTACTTTAAGCTAGTGGCAAATTGGGGCACTGGTGGTCATTCAGTATTAAAATACGGCTGTTGGATAGCTAGTCCTTCTCAATGGCGATGCTCATGAATTTATTTGTACATGCACATACTACAGCTTATATGGATCTAGCATTTATCCAACTGTACATATATATCTAACCTTATTCCCTTTTTTCGGTGTATTATGCAGGCACCGAGACTCGCCGCAGAATTCTCGATTTGCCTACCTCCATTATCAGGACCTTGGTTGCAAACCACGCGGAGCCCTATGCGTGGTGGTGTGGGCTGATCGTGAGTTACATCTTGCGGCTTCAGAATTCCACACAGCAGAAAATCGAGAACTTCAAAAAGAAGATTGGATACAAGCGTCCTATTGTTTCGTAAGTTACTCAATTATTGCGTAAATTTGCAGAAACAGGAGATGCACGCATTGCTGTTCAGAATAAACCTTTATGGATAGCATTTCTAGATACTAATGAAGCTCACGCCAACGTAGACAGGAAATTGCTATGGGATATTTTCAAGCACGAAGGCATCGGTTGCGATTTCGTGAAGCTCCTGAGGGAGATATATGACGACAATCAAGTACAAATTGTATAGTAAGGCCGCAAAAGTAGCCCTTTTGCCTGAAAGACGAAGGATCGATTACGATAGCAAATTAGTAGACAGCTATACGAAGTAACAATAGTTTTATCGCCCGTACAAACTTGCAAACAATCGCTTACTAACTTAATTACCAAGAATGGTGTCAGCGCGAACTGGCAACCATGAACACATCACACACGATGACCGCGGACACTTGCTGTCAAGACGCTGGGGTGAGCAAGCGCCGCAGCAGCGAGCAAAGTGACATTCTTGCTGTCTAGACTCTATCGCTTAATCGCTAAGTCAGTGGCGAGAACGCAGCACACACAAAGATATGAGCCGTCGGCGCACTTACACTGCCTGGGCAGATTCTGCCCCCAACGCAGATCACTTTCAAGACAGGACGCGCGCGCCACCGCGCATGCGCAGTTGCTGCCGGAGTACAACACCGCCCTCGCCCCCTCCCCCAGTGGCTTGCGCGTGACGGAAGGTGGTGTACAGGCATAAGCAGCAGTGCAAGGTAGATAGAGAAGTTCCGAGGAAGAGAAAAAAAGATTAAGGGGATATATTCAAAAATTCTGGAATGAAAAGCGCGTATAGCATACCATATTAACTCAAGTAGGCTAAGTAACAATTTGTCAACGCCGGTTTCAAACGGGATGCCAATAAATTATTATCACCATCATCAGTGTCCACATATTGTCCATTGTGATAGTCTGTCAGATCCCATGCCATGATACCGTAGTTGACACTTTGAGTGCAGCACTGCATATAGTTTTAGATAAACTAAACAACTTAGATAAACTATATAGCATTAGATTAGCTACATGAATAGTTTGTATTGCGTCGTTTCTGTTCTCGCTTCTCTGATTGTTTATTTTACACTGCTGTAGCTGGTCGTCATTTACTGCCTGGCTCACTAGCACTGAACACGCTCATTAACTGCAAGAAAAAATGCACAGATTGGCATTTTGTTCTTGCTGTATCAGTATAAGGAATTTGCCATGTGTTCATATCATGGTCAGACGCCGATAGGGCCGCTGTGTGTTTGAATTGCGCATTTTGTGCCGATTGAGTGTTGATAGAGCACTGCACTGGCTCGGGCTTACCCGAAAGCCCAGGCCCGGCCCACGGGCCGGGCCGGGTAGAGGAGTTTTTTCACGGGCTCGGGCCGGGCTCGGGCACGGCGTGTGCTTTTTGACCCGGGCCCGAGTCGGGCTCGGGTTTTTTGACGCGGGCCCGGGCCGGGCTTGGGCTTTCTGCGAGTTATTCTCGGGCTTCTCAACTCTGAAAAACATGTATTTTTCGGTCTCGGGCGGGGTTTGGGCCGGTTTCGAGTCGGGCTCGGGCCGGGCTCGGGCTTAAGGTAAAGGGGTGGCGGGCCGGGCCAGGCGGGTAACGTAGATTATTTCCGGGCCCGGGCCGGGCCCGGGTCTCGCCATAAAAGTTTTGATCGGGCTCGGGCGGGCCGCCCAATGTAAAAACGGGCCCGGGTCGGGCCCGGGCCGCAAACATCGGCCCGTGCAGTGCTCTAAGTGTTGACGCCATAACTTCGCCAATTATACATAACCCTTCCTGCTAAACCACAGGTTCAAAATTCACAGTAAGGTAACATTTTGTATGAGCGTTAGTTTATTACTATGTTTTCGCACGTTAATTACCACTTGATGAACAACAAACAATGTAATTGTCTTGAAAGACATCAGGCAAAGCATGTCGCTTCCGCTGCAAGGCAACGGTGGTGCCATCTTTCAGCGCTATGGTGAAGCAGCGCGCGCTATATTAAAAAAAGTAAATTGTGGGGTCTTACGTGCCAAAACCAGTTCTGATTATGAGGCACGCCGTAGTGGGGGACTCCGGAAATTTTGACCACCTGGGGTTCTTTAACGTGCACCTAAATCTAAGTACACGGGTGTTTTCGCATTTCGCCCCCATCGAAATGCGGCCGCCGTGGCCGGGATTCGATCCCGCGACCTCGTGCTCAGCCGCCCAACACCATAGCCACTGAGCAACCGCGGCGGGTGCAGCTCGCGCTATATGCCGCTTGATGGAGGGCGGGGAAAGTGTTTCTTGTGCAGCTCTTTCCTTTGCGATGGTCATTAACTTTGCCTGCAAAAACCTTTTTTTGCTATGATTTAGACGCAACTTAAGTTAAAAATGGTTTTAAGAATGGTTTCATAAATGCTATGTGTGATCTACTCATCTGGCCTGTACCAACGTCTTCGCTTTTGCGCATTTCGATACAGTGGCGCAGGAAACGTTCTTTACCGGCTCCTTCAGTGATATGTCACGCACATTGTATTTCACCGTACCAGTGACAAATGATGCCACTGTTCTATTGGAGGACTCCCAACGCTGTCATCCTTCCGAAAGATGCGCATATCGGATTTATATTTGTTGAAACTGGGCGAGTAAAGCCCAAAAACGTGCTAATAAATTTACTGTTGTGCACAGTGGTACCTCTGTGCGATATTTGACTTCAGATAAGGCAGCGGTTTAGATTCACACATACCTGGCATTACCTGAACGCGTACTTATTACACGTTCTTGTGTTTAACTGGCAGAAGTAGCTGCCTGTATAGCGCCAGTGCACAGGACTAACAATGTATCCCTGATTATCAAGTAAATGCCTCTCCCTGGGGATGCAACAGTTCGCAGGGCCGGAATGGCGAGTCATTTTTGTCGCGATAGCGTCAAGGGCCCCGTGCGGCAGAAAATCCGGTGTTGGCATCGGCGTCGTTGTCCGTCACCAAAAATCATCCTGGACCACAACCACGCAGAGCCTCCGCGCGCTGCGTAAGCGTTACTGAAGTAATTGAATTTCTCAAAGTAAAATGCGTTAGAAAATTCGTCAAGTACGGCATACACACAGCCTACAGACATGATAGCGTAGGATTGTAATTTGAGTATACGAGACAACATAATTCTGTTACGCGGAATCTCACACACAAACCCCCTTTTGCTTGCAATGACTCTCAGCTTGTAGCCTCTGCCCTAGACTGCCACCTGGTTCTTCCCGCCATTGTTTTCTGTTGACGTTTCGTCACGAAGAAATCCCGGGATCCTAGCCGTGTAATTTTTGCAGCTGCGCTGTAAAAATAAATTGAGCTGAGCAGGCCATGTAATGCGTAGGGCGGATAACCAGTGAGTTACAGAATGGTTGCTAAGCAAACGGAAGCACACTCGAGGACGGCAGAAAGTTAGGTCGGGTAATGACATGGGGTAAATTGCAGGCTAAAGTTAGAATCAGCTAGCGCAAAGCTATTCTGTTCCACTCTTAAAGGCGAAGCTTAAGCAACATCCAAGTTTTCCTTCTTTTTTTTAGATGCGGAGCATCTTATAGCGGCGCTGTGCCGCGGCGTCGTTGGCGTCGGCGTCCGTCCGCACCTCTCCTCATTCTCTCCACGCCAGCTGTGCGATAACGCCTCTCTCCTCCTCTCCCCCCCTCCACGCCATCTGTTCGATAACGCGCTTCTCCCTTCCTGTCTTCATCCGCCACCTGTGCGATAGCGCGCGCATGTGCGCGTCTCTCTCTCCTCCTCCTCTCCGCGCCAGCTGCTTATATAAACCCGGTGCACGCGCCGCTGCCTCAGTTGCTGCTTCGGTTTAGTCACGCTGCGCCATCCGATGCGCTGAATGGCCGCCAACGAATCTGTCAACGAACTGTCAGGCACATCTTCAAACAGCATCAGCCAGTTCATTAACAGAACCGCTAGCACCTCTGAAGACAAGGCTGCGCAGAGAAGAGCTCACGACGCAGAACGTAAACGTCGGCGACGCGCAGCGGATCCAGATTCAGTTCGCCAACGCGAAGCCACTTCGAAACGTCAGCGTCGAGCAGCGGATTCCACACTTCAAGAGCGCGAAGCCGCTTCCAAACGTCAACGTTGAGCAGCGGATCCTGAGCTTCGTGAACGGGAAGCCGCGTTGGTTCGTGAACGTCGAGCAGCAGAACCTGAGGTTCGGGACCGGGAAGTTCAACGTAAACGTACGAAGCGAGCGGCGGAACCCGACCTTCGAGAACGTGAAGCCGCGTTGGTTCGTGAACGTCGAGCAGCGGATCCTGAACTTCGGCAACGTGAAGCAGCGTCGGTTCGAGAACGTCGAGCAGCAGCACGGCGTTCACGCGATGTGATGGTGACCAACGCTAGTTAACACTTAATAAAAAAAAAACACCGCATATCCATGGGGTGAATGATGATGAGTGGGCGAAGCTTCGGAGGGAATCATCAGTAAACCGTGAATCTTCCGTGTAATTCGCCCAGTCTCGCCGAACTAAATCGAGCGATTGACTTCCACCAATGACACGCGCCATATGTGACGTCATTCCTATTTTATAACAGCGCCCTTCATTATAATTGCACCATCTCCCGCTTACGGGGACGCTAGCACAAACGAGTTAGAAACGTGCAGTACTCTCTAGTAAGGGGGAGAGGCCACAAGGTCTTACGCAGCCGTTTACACATGCCGGAATGTGCACCGCGTTTGCCGACGCCATCACATGACTGCTGAGAAAGTAAGACCCCCGCATTCATAAACGCTCCTCGACTTGAACTTGACTTGCCACCGCCTTCAACGCGTTTCGAACGCGCTGCCCAAGGCGGTGGCAAGTCAAGTTCAAGTCGAGGAGCGTTTATGAATGCGGGGGTAAGGCGGAGAGGCCACAGTGTCTTACACCAGCTTCTTACACGGGCCGTAACGCGCTAGCACAAACGCGTTAGAAATGCGCAGTCTTCCATTAATGTTGGGTATTTATTGTCATCGTGGTGCGTGTGTCCATGTGCGCTTCGTGGCGTAGTGGTTAGCGCCGCGCGTTTGGAAGCGAGGGGTCCCTGGTTCGATTCCGCGCTACGTACACAACTTTCGGATTTTTTTTCTTTAAAGTAGACGTGGCTACCTACTACGACGACGACGACGACTACTACTACTACATAGTACAGAGGAGAGACAGCCCCGCACCCTAAGGAGCTTCGCCCATAAAACGTAATACCACAAGTTAACAACGTTTATAAAACCATAATAACAACGTAATTAACGCCGTTATAACGACCGCGATGCTCCGCATCAGCCCATGGTTCCCCTCGGGAATATGGTGTAATTTTTTAGGGGCGAAGCTCCTTAGGGTGTGGGTCTGTCCCTCCTCTGTAGTATGTAGTTGTAGAAGTAGTAGTAGTAGTCGTCGGCGTAGTAGTAGTAGGTAGCCACGTCTACTTTTATGAAAAAAAAATCACAGCATATCCACGGGGTGAATGATGATGAGTGGGCGAAGCTCCGGAGGGAATCATCGGATCTCCCGCTTAAGGGGACGCTAGCACAAACGCGTTAGAAACGTGCAGTACTCTCTAGTAAGGGGGAGCGGCCACAGCGTCTTACGCAGCCATTTACACATGCCGGAACGTGCACCGCGTTTGCCGACGCCATCACATGACTGCTGAGAGAGTATACCCCCCGTATTCATAAACGCTCCTCGACTTGAACTTGACTTGCCACCGCCTTGGGCAGCGCGTTCGAAACGCGTTGAAGGTAAGGCGGAGAGGGCACAGCGTCTTACACCAGCTTCTTACACGGGCCGTAACGCGCTAGCACAAACGCGTTAGAAACGCGCTAGAAACGCGGCCTTTCGTTAATGTTGGGTATTTATTGCCATCGTGGTGCGTGTGTCTATGTGCGCTTCGTGGCGTAGTGGTTAGCGCCGCGCGTTCAGAAGCGAGGGGTCCCTGGTTCGGTTCCGCGCTATGGACACAACTTTCGGAATCTTTTATTGCGATAGCAATTATATGGACACTCCAAAGCAGATTTCTGCCGTCGCCGTCGCCGTGAGGTTCCGTATGACGTCAATGGAGATGAAATGATCGCCGCGCGCCACCGAACGCTGTATGTGCGAGTGAAAGGTCGCGAGGGACGCGCGCTTTCAAGGGGAGTGAACGCACAGCGGAGAACAAACGCGCGTTCTGTGCCGTGCTCCCTTAAGGGCTGCAGAAGTAGGCGTCTCTTTCGTCCTTTACAGTCACCATATATGTAGAGCAAACGTGCCTTCTTCGGACGCGCGAAAGGCCGTGGGGAGGGAGGGGACGTTTAGCTGCGGCACCAAGTGCCTATTCATATCAGAGGCTCCGGCAACAGTCACCAGTGCCGCACGCATTTTGTGCTAACGCGGGCAAAACGCCGACGGCGTCGACAACAGTTCTGCGTGTTGCCGGTGCTGCTGCATGTCCAAGTTTATACAGCTGATAAAGCTACTATCATTACTCCGTATAGCTCTCTACAAATTTGCTATCGCAATTGATGCTTCGCCTTTCAGGTGAAACTGCGACTTTTTTTTTCATAAAACGCCGGAAGCGTTCCCCGGACGCCGGAAGCTGGCTTCCGGAACCGGAAGCGGAACCGGAAGTGGAAACGGAAGCGGAACCGGAAGTGGAACCGGAAGCGGAAGGCGGCTTCCGGTTATACTAAACGTATACATATATATGTATATATGGGTATACATACATATACGGACACACAACGCCATCTATTGAGCAATTCATAAAACTAGACGTGGCTACCTACTACGACGGGGACGAACGGGTGCCGCTATAAGGAGCTTCGCCCCTAAAGAAAACACCGCATATCCACGGGGTGAATGATGATGAGTGGGCGAAGCTCCGGAGGGAATCATCGGTAAACCGTGTATCTTCCGTGTAATTCACCCAGTCTCGCCACGAAGTGCACATGGACACACGCACCACGATGACAATAAATACCCAACATTACCGAAAGACTGCGCGTTTCTAACGCGTTTGTGCTAGCGCGCTACGGCCCGTGTAAGAAGCTGGTGTAAGACGCTGTGGCCTCTCCGCCTTACCCCCGTATTCATAAACGCTGATGGCGTCGGCAAACGCGGTGCACGTTCCGGCGTGTGTAAACGGCTGCGTAAGACGCTGTGGCCTCTCCCCCTTACAAGAGAGTACGGCACGTTTCTAACGCGTTTCTGCTAGCGTCCCCTTAAGCGGGAGATGGTGCAATTATAATGAAGGGCGCTGTTATAAAATAGGAATGACGTCACATATGGCGCGTGTCATTGGTGGAAGCCAATCGTTCGATTTAGTGCGGCGAGACTGGGCGAATTACACGGAAGATTCACGGTTTACCGAAGATTCCCTCCGGAGCTTCGCCCACTCATCATCATTCACCGCGTAGATATGCGGTTTTTTTTTTTTTTGGTGTACTGGCACAGCCGTGTGTGCAAAGATTGCAGAGATGTGTTTAATCTGCACTACCGTATAAGACTCGACGATCACATACAGCCGTTTGTTGTTGTTTCAGTCCGATAGGCAAGAGCGCGCTACAAAAATGTCCTCGTCCTGACGGTACTCTCAACTTGTTCTTAGAGCACTGCACGGGCCGATTTTTTCAGCCCGGGCCCAGCCCGGGCCCGTTTTTACGTTGGGCGGCCCGCCCGAGCCCGATAAAAACTTTTATGGCGAGACCCGGGCCCGGCCCGGGCCCGGAAATAATCTACGTTACCCGCCCGGCCCGGCCCGCCACCCCTTTACCTTAGGCCCGAGCCCGGCCCGAGCCCGACTCGAAACCGGCCCGAACCCGGTCCGAGACGAAAAATAATGTTTTTCAGAGTTGAGACGCCCGAGAATAACTCGCTACACGTTACATGCACACCGCCAGAAAGCCCGAGCCCGGCCCGGGCCCGGGTCAAAAAGCACAAGCCGTGCCCGAGCCCGGCCCGAGCCCGTGAAAAAACTGTTCTACCCGGCCCGGCCCGGCCCACGGGCCGGGCCGGGCCCGGGCTTTCGGGTAAGCCCGAGCCCGTGCAGTGCTCTACTTGTTCTCGTTTCGCATTCTCTCGTCGTCATGTTACCTGCGTTTCGGTCTCGGTAAATATAATAAAGCGAAACCGTCCATGTGACCAAAGGTGCTTTACATCGTTATCTTCGTGTTTTCACGGCGTCCAGAGAGAACATATCATCCTGAGTTTATATATTGCGCTGCTAAAGCCAAGCCCGCGGATTCTATCCTGGCCGCACCGGCCGCATTTTGATTTTATTGAAATGCAAACACGCTCGTATACTCATGTTTACACGCTCGTATACTCATGAACATGAGTATACTCGTCTACTCATGTTCAAACATGGTTAGTGAATACCATGTGTGAAAATTATTCTGTCTCCATAAGAAGTGCCTCGTGATCATATTGGGGTTTCGACAACTAAACCCTCAGAATTTTTAAAACTTATGTTTAGAGGAGACGGTGGGGCACATAAGGGGGGATGATGGAACATATCTGAAGTGTTTGGGTTTTTTAGGCGCTTAATGAAATTTTCCAAACCCTCGTTTTCTGCTTGTTTAGAGGCGGCTGAGGAAACGCTTTCAAGCTTTCTCGGCTGCCCTGCGTGAAGCAGAAGTGGTAGCAATTTTATATTGTTTTAATGTTGGCCACGCTCGGGCGACCAATACAGAAGATTTGAACTTTGTGTACAAATAAGGCTTTAGAGCAAATCACTTACACAAGCGTTCATGAGCTTTACAGGCGTATTTTACGAGTAACGGCAGATTTGCCCAATTTTCAGAAACAAGTCCACTTGCCAGAAAGTTGTCACTTCGAGCAAATAGGATGTCGCTTATGCGGGATGCATATGGAAAGTTTGAACAGCTTCAGTTATTTACAAAATTTGTAGAGTATTCCTTAAGAGCGTGTTCAAAACGTTCTGTGGCCGTTGTAGGCAATGTTTCATAGAGTTTTATAACCAAACTACTAAGAATGTGCGAGTATTCGAAACTTTCGAATAACAAATCGAATAGTTACTTTTTGTAAGTTCGAATATTATTCGAATACTTTTCGAATATGTCATAGCGTCAACTGCGCTCAAATACACATGAAATTGGAACAGAAGTACGGTAAACTTTAACTCCCGCGGGCACATTATATACATGAAACATGAGAACTTGCTTAGTGGAGCACGCTACGTCACTTTAGTGATACTTTACAGGCTATGCAGGGATCATTCGCACTCTCTGAAGATCTGTGTGCATACGAAGAAACTACGTGTTCGCTTCTAATGCTCCATTTGTGCATTTAATGAAGAGCGCTTCATAACCTACTGTCCTGACAGAAACTTGCAAATTTTAGGAATACTGAGATTTGAACTTCGTGTTACAATAATTGTAATAACGGCTATTCAATATTCGAAAACTATTCGAAAAGTATTCGAAATTTCATTCGATTCAATTTGCTTCTGGCACTATCCAGTTCGTATTTGATTCGGTCTCAAAAACCACTATTTGCACACCCCTACAAAGTACGTGACACTAAGTTCCCACTACATTGAAACAGAGGCCATGATAGGGGATATGCGGGGGGAAAATGTAGAATTTCGCGCTTAAATATAAGTTTCCCAATGTCAGAGTTGAACTCAACGAGGACCTTGTTTTTATTTCGTGAAAATATGGTAAAAGCGGTGGGTGATTTGTAGGCGAAGGTGAGATCGTGTGGGTTTTAATTACCTTCTCTGCAATACAAAGCACAAAAAGTGCTGCGGAGTACGATGACTGTGTTTTACGAAAGCGAAGAATTTAGTCTGTCGTCCTGTGAAATCTATAACAGCTATTGAGTTAAACTTACATGCTAATGTGTGGAACACAATGGACCACATGCTTGCAGGGCTAAGTAGATTTGCGGATTATAAAAATCTTTTATGAAACATTTTTTTTCTGCAAGTGCTGAAACGCGTTATACGTCCGGTGAACACTGTTCCCCTGCATCTCGAGAAAGCTGTACTTGCAACGAGTCCGCATTCAAAAGAAACAAGAACCCGGTTTAGTCGAATTTGGAGAGGACATGCCGCCATCCTGGTTTAGTTATGTTCTTTGTAAACAATTCACGAATACTTTTTTTTAATGCTCAAAGCATTGTGAATAAGACAACAGACCTAGAAGCGCTACTGCTCGGTCTCGAATCACATGTCACCTTGCTAACAGGAATGCGGTTGAACGCCGATGTTTTGAACAATTAGGTTGTCCAGCCATCATACTAGTTTTACAGATCTGATCCATCATTGCGCGTTGGTGGCATTGTCATAGCAGTCACAGGAAGTTTGAAACTTAATGCACCTCTGGGCGTTCCTAATTATGCAAACATATTTTGCAAACCTAGCTTTTTTGGTACCATGATCGCTGTCGGCGTAGTTAATAGGCCCCAAAATGCAGAAATGGTTCTCGTAGCGAAATTACAACGCTTCGGGTCTGACGAAGTTGAAAAAAATTGGGGGGTGGGGGGGGGGGGGGACTTGTTTGACATTCCTCTGCTAGACTTAAATGCCACAGATTCCCATACGACACGCTGTAAGAGTTTTATGCATACGGCCTTTATCTTACGACTTTTTCCGACTTGTTTGTTTTCCTACTTGTGTTACTGATACGACTAGGCATAGTTTAATCTTTCTTTTTACGACTTCTCCGCCAAGCTGTAGCACATTGGACATTCTCCATGACGTATCTGACCACAAGCCTGTTTTTGCCAAGCTAGCTCTTTCAAAAGATTGTGACGAACTTAACAAGCCCGCTTCAGTTAAATATTTCAACAATGCTGACGATGTTGCGATGGCTTCAGCATAAAAACGAACGCTATATGTTTACAATGTGTAACGTGATTGTTTCTGGAAAAGTAAAATAAAGAAACGTAACCACTGGATCACGAGGGACATCATCCAAGTGAAGCGCAGACGAAGGCACTTGCGACATTGAAATGGATGCCCTGAGCCAACATTGGGCATAATTAGAAGTGAGTTGCGGTGCTACTTTAAAAGAGCTAAAGATAATTTCCCTTCTCTTACTGTAGGCAGCTTTATAAAAGCTGGTCCTTGTAAGCTTTGGAAGTGTATACGAGGAACACAGTCTCTTCCTATTTCGGAAGATATTGATTGCACACTCATCACTTACCCGAAGGCGGTTGCAAATACACTGCATGAGAATTTTCACTCAGTGTATAACTGTAAAAATAAGAATGCTTTCATCATATTTGTTAAAACTTCCTCTTCAATGACGTCCCTTATACTTAATCAGGAAGGCCTCCTGAAGTTATTCGTACATTTTTTTTTACAAGGAGGTGGCGTTATGGTGAAGCTATTTCCCGCTCACTACTTTTAAGCTATATGTATTCTTTCACTAATCTACTGTGTTTAGTTCCTACTGATTGGACAAATTCTCGTATTACACAGATACGATAATGAAATCAATGCTTAAACGCGTCAATCTATCGTCCTTTTAAGTGATCATTATTTATTGCAAAATATTTGAGCACGTCATCTCTCGTAATCTGAAATAACATCTAGAAGAAAACAGCTTGCTGTCAGTTTTATTGTCGCGGTTGGCCTGTGGATATTTCCAGCATTAGGATGGTCGGGATTCATCCAAATAAACTGTCGCTAAATGCGAAGAAGGACGGCGTCGTGCGGAAAATCATAAAGAGTAATGTGGGGGAGGATCAGTATAAAGTAAGAGCAAATACTAATACACATAACATAAAACATGCCGAGAATAGAACAAATGCAGAACTGTTACAAGATGGCTGAACAAAAACAAAGTTTTAATGGTGGATTTTTGTTTTAGAATATTGGGGTCATTGATGTTCGTTAGGGATCCTGGAATCTTTTTCGAATCTATGGATGTAATTGGTAAAAAGTAGAGAGCGGCTATCCGTGTTACTTGTGAGTATGGTCTATTTCTGAGTTTGATTGAGACGTTCAGACATAAATGACGCGGGAAAGGTTAGCACGGAAGACAGATATCGGCTGCGGTAATATATATTGTGGTAAGAATGTTTTCTTCATCTGGCTATATTTAAGGACACTGTAGTGGTGGTTTCATGGAAGTAACGACGTATGCTCGATGACAGAGAAGAAACTGGCTGTGGGGTTTTTTACTGCCTCGAGTTTTCGGGTTATCTTAGGATGATCGGGGCGGGGCGGAGGGGGGGGGGGGGTGCTCTAACGATGAGGCATACTCCAGGTGAATAATGTCTGATAAAAAATTATGGTAATTTTGTGCAGGTTGCATATACGGCGCACGGACAAAGATGGAGAGGCTGCACACCATAATGTCAATGAATACATGCATCATGCTGAAGAATTCTACAGCGCTCTGGCACTTCGAGGGGAGACAGTCGAGAAGCGAGTGTTCGTCGCTACCGATGAGCCAAGCGTCATTGATGAAATAAAATTCAGGTGAGGAACAAGTTCTTCAGTTCCTTGCCATGTGTTGCAGAGTATGTAGGATACTCAATAACGAGGCAGCCAGTCTACGCTCCTATAAATTCTTTTCTGACATGCGTATATCATAACATTACAGATTCAGATAATACTACCAATAGCTAAACGCTGGCAGGAAGGAGCGGCACGCATGCCCAAGAATTGCGGCAGGTGATGACAGTGTAGTGCGTCATGATATTAAATTAATGGGATTTACGGCTTTACGTGCCTAAACCAAGATACGATTACGAGGCACGTCTTAGTGGGGGACTCCATAATAAGTTCCACTGCCTGAAATTCTGTAAAGGGCACCCAATGCACTGAAAACGAGGGCTTTAGCATTCCGCCCCTATCAAAATGTGGCCAACGCTACCGGAATCAAACCCACAATCACGCGCGCACTGCCATGGCCGCTTAGCTATACCATAGTGGGTGCGTTACGCGTCGCGTTGTAAAGTTCCGTATTATTGCGATAGCAATTATATGGACACTCAAAAGCAGATTTCTGCCATCGGCGTCGCCGTCGCCGTCGCCGTGAGGTTCCGTATGACGTCATTTGGAGAAGAAATCGTCGCCGCGCGCCGAACGCTGTATGTGCGAGTGAAAGGGCGCGAGGGGCGCGTCTTTCACGGGGAGTGAACGCACGGCGGAGAACAAACGCGCGTTCTGCGCCGTGCTCGCTTAAGGGCTGCAGAAGTAGGCGTCTCTGTTCTCCTTCACAATCACCATGTATGTAGAGCAAACGCGCCTTCTTCCGACGAGCGAGAGGCCGTGGGGGAGGGGGAGGGAAGGGAGGCGACGTTTAGCTGCGGCACGCAGTGCCTATTTATATCAGAGGCTCCGGCAACAATCACCAACGCCGCACGCATTTTGAGCGAACGCGGGCAAAACGCCGATGGTGTCGACAACAGTTCTGCGTGTTGCCGATGCTGCTGCATGTCCAAGTTTATACAGCTGATAAAGCTAATATCATTACTCCTTATAGCTCTCTACAAGTTTGCTATCGCAATTGATGCTTCACCTTTCAGGTGAAACTGCGACAACTTTTTATTGTACACCGATGACCCACGCCCAACAACTGTGTGTAGATTTTTTACATGAGACCAATCGCGATTCATGAACATTATTATCGTCGCAATAATCATCATTATCACCTGCCTAGTCAAGCTCACTTAACCATACAGGCAATTCTGGCGACCTCTATTAACCCTTGTCCCTCGACAGGCGCACGCTGCACTCACACAAGCTCAAGAACACAGATATCGAAACGCACCCATATATATATATGGGTACAGTCGGCAACAGCACAACTAGGTTCAAGGAAGGTGCAAGCACAATGACAAAATAAAGCGTCAGGGTATGCTGTAGAATACAGAATTATTTAAAAAAAATGTGGTTGATCCCTCTTATATAGGAATCGGTATAGAACACGAAAGTGAAACGTGTCTTCACAGAAGTAGTGTAATGTTTATTGCACATTGATATATAATGTCTATTGGTGTTTTGTGGCTAAAGCGCCCTTAGGCGTTGATGCACCCACGCTGACGCCTGGTGGCACGTCTCCTCCATCACGACTACCAACGTCGATGACCATGAGCAACCGTCGTGCATATGGAAGCTGCACTACGCTGCACACGCTAGCACAACGCGAAAGACGAAGCACGTAACTGACACACTAATACAACGCGCAAGACAAAGCACGTAACTGAATCGTCACCGAGTCCAATCAGCGCGTACAGCGCGTCGTAATTGCAGCCTCCGCGATCAACTTCAGAAACATTTTCAGAGCTAATTGCGGAGGCCACGCTCCGCTGTGCTGAGTACGGTGAACGCCACCTAGGAGCGTTGGTAGTGCTTCTTGATGCCAGCGTCCCTTCGGATGCTGGCATCGAGGCGTCGTAGTGCTGAGACCACCGAAGCGTTCACTGTCGGTGCGCGTTAGTGTCATAATGCAGTACTTCTCTTTTCTGCTCGTAGGCGGCGGCACCGCCCCGAGCAAGAGCGCGGGTACACGGAGGAGTGTTAGATATATAAGGCGCGTCTGTGTAGCTCTCTGCAAATGCGTTTGTGGCGCAATGGGTTAAACGCTCGGCGATCTATCGTCGCGGACCGAGAGGTCGTGGGTTCGATTTCCAAATTTTGCATGTTGTGGAACTTTTTCTTCTGGTTTCTTTCTTTGTATTATGTTCGTGTACATTGTAAGAACGTCATTCCGTATTTCCGTATGACGTATTTCCGTGACGGAAATAGTCAAGGCACCATCGTCAAGCGTGTGCTAGACGCACGCTGAGAAAACGCGCTTCCGTATAATGCAATCACATACACACAGGAGACCTCCTCAGTATAGATTAAGATGTTGACGGGTGATTACATTTGCAATCACCGGTCAATTTATCATGCTTAATAGTTTAAATATATTCAAGCACAAAGCTGCCATTGCACGGTTCTGCACATGAACTAATTACGAAGCTGAAATCAATAGGGTGTGGTATTTCAGCTAATAATTTAATGCCAACTGTTTCCCGTCCAGCTAAAAACTCCACACTGAAGGACGGAATCAAATTATAATATTAACTTTGCAACTCAGTGTTATAACGTCCTGCGTCTAGGGACGGCTCGCGCAGATGGTCCTCTCTAATACGCTATTTTATTCTTTTTTTTTTTGTAGCACCGAGTCAAAACACAGTCCAGGATTTACTTGCGAGTCAATACGTGGAAAAAAAAAAAGGAACTCACCACTGTGGGATCAGAACCATATATTAAAACAACAGCTTAGGCAACCATGTAACTATATTAAGATAACTATAGGGTAATGTCTGAAATAAAAAAAGAAAGAGTTTGAAATTAGGGAAAATATTATACTGCAGTCAACGTAATATAAAGTGTATGATGCCATAATAAATTGTTGCTAACGAATGATTGCCGTGAGTAGCATTTGCGCCACCTCATTCATGTTGCCTGGTATCGCATCAGCGGCGAAGTGATCAACACATCGCGACTAGTCGCTAAAGAGCAGAATTTATGTATCGCTGCAACCACTTGGCTTAATTAAAACGAGGAAAACATGAGTTAAGTGCCCGAGTTTTACATGCCAAAACCACGATAACATTATGAGACACGCCATACTGAGCGACTCCGGATTAATTTTGACAACCTGGAGTTCTTTAACGCGCACCCAATCCACGGTACATATGCGTTTTTGCCTTCCGCCCCCATCGAAAAGCGGCCGCCGTATCCGGGATTGGATCCCGCTCTCTCGGGCTTAGCAGCTCAACGCCATTGCCACTATGCCACCAAGGCGAGTAACGAGGAAAAATGCTTTCTGTAGTTTACTCGAAAAAGAAAGCGGCAATAAAATTTGCCTGATTGTTGCGAACGGCCGTGCGAGGGCCGCACATAGCGAACTCGACATGGGCCGTCACTGGTCTTACTACAGCCCAAAGGTTACAGGACAAGGTTAAATGCTTCTGTACATGGTGAAAAAAAATGAGGACCAGATTTTACGGTCCTGCGTGCTCTGACCACGCAAAAAAGTCGCAGTTTCGCTCGAAAGGCGAAGCATCGATTGCAATGCCAAATTAGTAGACAGCTGTATGAAGTATACGGATAGTAGTTTTATGGGCTGTATAAACTTGTAAACATAGGCTTACTAACTAAATTAACAAGCATAGTGTCCCGCTCACAAAAGCAAACATGAACACATCGCACTCAATGACCTCGGGCACTATTGATGATGGACGCTGTCGCATCTGGCGTTAGGTGGCAATCTTGCCTCGTGTATTTAAACGACATCGTTGTCTTCACTTGAAATAGACATCCAGCGATAAAAACCATTCTTCCGGCCATGCGTAGCGCTGGCCGTTCTCTTAAGCCTGAAAATGGACACTTTACCTACGATGGACTCAAATTTCTTGGCCTCGTCGTCAGTAATGCGGGAATTCGACCCGGTCCATGGAGAAGTACGGCTGTTGCCAATTTGTCCACGACTGCAGACAAGCGTCAATTCCGACGCTTTTTAGGGCTTTGTGCCTCCTACCACGGCTTCGTTGAGAAGTTTCACACTTCACTGAACCACTAACTCGGCTTAGAAAGAACCACGTTACTAATGTTTTGGGTGAAGAACATCAAGACGCCTTCCGTGAACTCCAGACCCGTTTTCTGCCTTCTTCAATTCTTGAGCATTTTGACGCAGATGTCGATATAGAACTACACACGTATGCGAGCAACTTTGGCATTGGTGCTGTTTTTCTGCAGCTACCGTAGGGTGTCCACCGGGCTATTGCATGTTCCAGTTGCACTTTATCATCTGTGGAGAGAAATCACCTACCACCGGCAAGGACTGTTTATCTGCCGTGTAGGCCATCACGAAGTTTTGAACTTGCCAGTACGACTGGTCTTTCCGTATAGTAAGCGACCACTATTCTCTTTATTGGCTGGTAAGTATGAAGAATCCCTCGTGATGTCTAGCTCAATGGAGTGTTCCATTGCAAGAGTTTGATGTTACAATTGCGCACAAATCAGGGTAAAAACACAGCGATGCGGAACGTCTGTCTCACGCATCAGTCCGCATCAAAAGGAAACCTTATTGTATGATTAGGAAAACGTTCATACGGAAATATTTGGACCGATAGCCTAAATTGCTAGTGACTGGTCCAATACAAAAATGATTAGCACTTTTGTATAAACAGTTACAGGTAATAAATACGGGTAATTGCTATACAATAGTGCTAATTAGTAACCAGCTCTTTTTACAACATAAATAACCACATAATAATCTACATCATCAAAACAAAAACATACACACAAGATAAAAAAAGACAAATTGTGAGTATTGCACAAAATTAAACGTACATCAGGAAAAGGCCAAGACAATGCTTGGTTAGACAGGAAGTAGCACTTACACAATATGTCGAATCGTGTTGCACTGGTTGGGGATGTACTGTCATCACCGACCTCAAAGAGGACTGCGGTTTCCTTGCTGCTCTGGCAGTATCTGATTTAACCCAACACCAGCGAGACGACTTACAGCTGAGACCACTCATCAAGTACCTTGAAGGATGCACTTCACAACATTGTCCGACAATTCGCACGTTACGTGTCATCATTCTGACTCTGCAACGACGTGCTTTACAAGTGCAATTACCAGCCAAATGACACCAGCTGCCTTATTGTTATCCCCTCAGTGCTCCTCGAGGAGATCTTACGTTCCTGTAAAAACGAACCTTCTTCTGACCACTTGGTACCTACAAGCACAATGACCACGATTCACCAGAAGTGCTATTGAACTAAACTACCGAAGTCTAAGTAAGCAATTTGCAAAAATGTGTCATGACTATACCAAAGCCGCAAGATTCCGCCTATAAAACCAGCAGCTTCCCAAAGCCTGTGATTCCTCCAAAGCTTCCCTTTGAGCAGGTCCGTATAGAGTTACACGGCTCGTCTGCCATTCCCATTGTCTTCAGGGGGCGTGGCACAGCCTTTTCACCATATCTTGTGCAGGACGTCGTGCAACTCTGTCGCACGGAACACAAAAAGGTACTGCGTACCATCCGCAAGCAAATGGCCTCACCGAGCACCTAAATCCGACAATTGCTTAAATGCTATCCATCTGCGTCGACCGGTGACCGCAAGAACTGTGATAATGTGCTTCCATACAATAACTTTCACTCCAGGAAGCCACGGGATTCAGCCATTTTCGCTTACTGTATGGAGGCGAAGTTACCAGCACGTTGGACGCAATTCTATCTGATACATGCACAACTGCTCTCCCTGATGCAGACTCCTTCACCGAATGGTCAAAAGAAGCTAGTCAGCTTGCATGACTGCGTATTCAGTGTCAGAAAACCTATATTGCCGACAGGTTACAACCTTCACCACAGATAAGTATAGTACAGCCCTGATGATGACGTCTGGTTGTGGAGCCCCATACGAGGACGAGGCCGCTCCGAAAAGCGCCTAAGCCACAACTTTAGCCCACACCTAGTTGCGCAGCGCCAAAGCGATGCAAACTACAGACTGTGCTCCCGCCGTAAGCCTGTGTCCGAAATCGTGGCCGTAGTTCGGGTGAATTCGTGCTACATATAATGACATAGCGGTTCTGCCAGCCTCGTGTTGCTGATACTTGCTTGCCTATTTGCATATTTTTTTCTTCTCAGCGTCTCCTACTGGCAACTTCGCTCAATTGTGTTTTAGCATGACTATAATGCATTTTGTGCGTTATAGCAGTTCTATGCGGATTTTACATGTTTAACCATAAACACAATCATCATAGCGGCCGTCATGCAATTTCACACTGGTTTGATACAGAAGACGACGTGAACTATGTTGGTTTGTTACCGCATCAATACTAGTATCGTTCCCTGCCAGTGGCCTTCTCTCGGTTTTCCTCTTGCGGCAATATTCCATTTTTTAAATTTTAACCTCTCGTGCCCGATATGGTTAATTTTTACTTGCTGGCTTTTTTCTGTCTAAAGCTTTTGAAAACACTTCTACTCAGCCATTACATTCATTTTCCATCGATGCATTTCAATCATACCTTAACTCAGCTTTTGCAATTGGTTTTTTACTCGTACAATGTTTGTCTGTTTAACTTGTGTTTTGCAAGAAAATGAATCCCACCAGTTCGACAACGCCTGCATACACGTTACGGTTAATTTCTGGTTCAGGATCTTTTTATCTCCCTAGAATGTGGGAACCTGTATCACTTTCCGCCCTCTTTTCCATCTGTTGAGGATTTGTACTCCGATTACCAAGCTTGAATTCTAACCCTTTAAAGAATTTTATTTTTATCGGCCAAGATTGTGTGGTGAGTGAGCTGTGCAATTGCTGCCACGGAATTCAGACGCTGGGCTGACCAAAAGTCTTCATGCCGAAATTTGATGTCTGAAATGTCATCCGCCATAAAGCTCGTCATTTCGCCACGGGCAAGGGAGAACGAGGACGGTGTTGTCATGTCATTTCACAGCGCAGAAGAACCGCAGATCGAGAATGGTTCGAAGATTGCCACGACGTGGAAACATAGTCCAAGTGCCCACATTGTTATTAGGTGCTAAAAACATTCTGCAGATAAGTTTCATATGAAACCATGCCCTTCTGAATAAACGGTATTGGTGTGCAAGAATAGTTGAGGTTTAGACAAAGGGCGCGTTTGCATACCGTCCCGCTGTTCTTGGCTTGTTTCAATTGCTGAATGTTTTACATTTTACGTGAACGTTAAAGTTGCAGAAGCTTGATTTACAAAGAAACCTTGGGTGAAATATCTGTTTCTCGAAGTCAACATAGTGCTCCCGTAGCAATTTCGGGGCTTGGCTTGATTTGTTTTGCTTCACCCGTTATGAAGTAAACTGCGATTAGCTCACGTATGCTTACGGTGCCAATTTGAAAACTGGGGCATCCCAGTGCGTCGAAAACAGCATGATTAAAAACGATAAAGTGAGTGTAAATACATTTGGTGACTGCAGGTTTCCAAGTTTTGTCATCATTGCAAACAAGCATGCATCGACTGAGGCTTCGTGGTTGGATACCAGATACGGAATCAGCGCCCTGGAAAACGTCATCATCGATGTTAATCTATTGGCCGAGTCGGACCGCCTCGTTTGCGCTTTTTCTTCTGGGGTGAGATCACTACTTGCGTCATTCATTCTGCGACTTAATAAAAATTTATTTGGGCGGGGAACAGACTTCAAAACAATTTATTAGTACCTAACAATATAACTGATGTTTCTTGTATTTTCGAAATGATTGCTATAATTGGTAAATTACTTAAAGTAGAGCAGAACTTGGAGTTTGTCAGAGACGCTCGACCTTGAAGGCACGCATTTCAATCGTTCTGAAAAACGTCTAAGAATGAAAAACCAAAACAAAGCAAACGGAGCATGTCCATTTTTCTAGGTATTAAAGGTTGCGTCGTTTTTCATAAGATTACACTTAGTCAAAAAAATTCGGCAAAGTTTCAGGCTGGGTGCGGTTCAGCTCGTGGGGCCGTTAATGTTGCACTGGGAACGGTAGCTGATTACGTCACACTGCATTTCCAAAGCAGGAAACTGTGTGTCACATATCCGTTGATCTACGAAGCACGAGGTAATTATGATCATCAGTATCATCATCATCTGCTTTTATGTCCACTGCAGGAGGATGCCCACTCCTACCAATCTCTAAATACTCATGTCTTGCACTACCTGATTCCAGTTTGCGCTTACGTGTACATTCTACCGATACTAACATTCTAAAGGTATTAACGTATGGGGCATCAACTTGGAGGTTAACGAAGAAGCTTGAGAACAAGTTGAGTGAGTGAGTGTGCAAAGAGCGACAGAACAAAAAATGTTAGGCGTAGCGTTAAAAGAGACATCAGAGAGCGAACGGGGTTAACCGATATTGCAGCTGACATAAGGAGATAAAATGGAGCTGGGCAGGCCATGTTGTGTGGATTATAATGAGCATAGTAAAATATCATAAAAATATCACAATACTTACGGCATGCTTATGAAATATACCATAATTATTACAATAGGAAAAATCAACAGCCTGCAAACGCCTTGCTTAACCCATGATTCAAGTAGGTCGCCTGACGCATAGTGGACTTGAGTGGGAAAGCAATATGGAGAACAGATTCCCTAACGAAAAAAAATGTTTTAAATACCTGTTTCTATGACAAAAGCGAGAAGCAGGAGCTTTACCTTAAGAACCCCTGCTTCCAAGACAAAACCGAGAAGCAACTTTACCTCAAGAGCTCCTGCCTAAATGCACAGGAGTCGAGCAATCGTAATGCTTGGCGTCCACTGCATCAATCTTGAGGAGATTAACATAAAGGAAACACGCTGCTACCTACGCAACCGTAGGTAGCAGATTTTTATTTAGGATAATTTTTTTACAAAAGTTATTGAAAAGTGTTAAATTATAAAATAAAACTGATGTGGCAAGTTTGCCGCTCTTTAACTCAATTAAAATGTAACGCAAAAGTTTCAACTGCACATCATGACGAGTCTAAAGCACACGAAAATGTAACATATGCACCGCTCGGTGAATAGAACTTCGGTGAGAGTGCCGTACGCTGTATTTGCGGGTGAAAGCTTGCGAGGGTCTGCCGATGATCGCGGCTCAATCTCGCGCACGTTAGGGCGGAAGTTCAGGGCGGAAGCGCGCTGTCTTCTGTGGCGCGCGATGCACGGTGGAGGTGAGGAAGGGGAAGGGGTTCTACTCCGGCGGCTGCTGTTTATCGCGTGGGCACGCGGGCGCCGTATCGGGAAAGTGATCTGCGACGTGGACAAAGTACGTCATGCCGAGTGCCGGTAGCTTCGTATGCACTGTGATTTTGGGCGTTTAGTTCGCGTTGAAGCGAGAGACAGCACGAAGGTCAATTCGCTCACTGCTGCCGCCACGCTTCCTCCCTCCAGCGTACAGCGTGTTTCCGCTGTCATCGAGCGAGATGTATTCACGTTTAGCTCTGCGCGCGTGACACAGTGCTTGTTAATTTAAATAGGAAGCGAATGTTTGCAAGTTCATACGGTCGCTGTAACTAATATCCCTACTTCATAGCTGTCTACTGATTTGGTATTACAATCGATGCTTCACCTTTCGGGCGAAACTGCGACTTTTTTAGGTCTATGCATGATTTATCCCAGTGATCAAGCGACAAGAAAGCGGTCCCATCAACAGCCTAGCAGAACGAGTGTGAGCGCTAAGCAACAATCGTCTTTCACATCATTTGCTGGCGTCCGTATTTGTCACTATAGTGTGTTCTCTTTCGTTCTGTAAACAAAGTCATGCCTACCGTGTGCCGGCCGCCCCTATTGACAAGGGCTCCCCCATGCTTCCGAATCTCGCCGGCAAGCTGTCTGTCTAACGCTACTCATCGCGCGCTGTATTAAATTAGAAAATAAAGCTGCTGTTGCAGAGAGTCGTTGTTCGTTTTTCATCTCTCTCAAATCGGCGAGGTGCCCTTGCACAGGCACTACTCAAGACCTAAGAGTGAGCCTAATCTTTCAGCGCCTCACGTACGTCTGGATGATCGCGGCATATTCGTGACCACTGTCATCAGGTCATATCAATGAGTGCTCCATGTTAACGGCCCTTTCAGTCGAGTTTCTTTACAGTTCTTCATTTTGTAAAGCTTGATGCCCGGTTGCCAGATAAACAATGCTTATAAAATCGTACCACGAAAATTTTAGCACCCGAAAGCTAGCAAAACCTGCTTCCTCTGAGCTTAGCTGATGCGGCACACCGCATGCCACACGGAGACACCTCTGATAGTTGTCACCTGAGTGATACATTAATAATTGTCGAGGCTGGACCTGGCAATAAAAATTCGGCAGGGACACTCAAGACTGCTTACGTGTCGGAATGCGAAAGCATTATGCCGTTTTTTACCCCGGAACGTATGGAACGCGTTCACTTTATGCACTCAAGTCGTACCCGCACCTCCTCCCCATTGTGTGCACCGCCACGTGCCCACGGACGCAAGCACCAGGCCACCCTTTGAGTCAGTCACATGGCTGAGACTTGACGTGTGCAATCACTCACGCACTGGCGCACCTTTAGTAAGCCACAACTGTGGAGTAACCGGGTCGTCGGGGAAGCGAGCTCATCGCGCACCTTGGAGGCCCGGGTTTGATTCCCACCGAGACCGAATGTACCAAATTTTCTTTGTTTTCAGGAACCTCCCTCAGAAATGTGACGTCAATCCCCGCATTTTTACGTGTTTATACTCTTTGCGCCGTCGGCCATATTTGGTTTCGATCTTTCGGTCACGCCGACTACGAGGAATTTTCGCGTAATGCGACATATCATGCGTTCGCTTTAATGAGACGTTAAACGTGTGTTACAATGTCCAGACTTAATTAACTGGCCTCCTATTTCGAACGCTGGCAGAGCTGTGGGAGAGCTCTAGGCCCGTCGCCACTCGTGATTGCGGCTATATCGAAGCTCAAACCTTAGTAATGAAACTCTAAGAATTTCCCCAATCGCTAAAACTTGTTGCGACTTCTCACGCAAACACAAAAACTTGCCACTCATCGTCAACAGCAGGTTCGTTGTGCACCCTCCGGCGCGCTTCCACGTGCCAGCATGGCGCCGGATGATAGATGGCGCTATGATCGCAAAATGGCGGCGCCATCGATAAAACGGTCTATAGTCATTGAGCTACCACGGCGTGTCCTCTTGCAGGAGTACCCGCCGTAACACACATTTTAATCGCGATATGGGTCTTCGAGGTTTCGCTGTGTGGCTGTACTTCTCTTGTATTTTTAAGCGAAGCTTTATAGGCACACAAGTGGCGGCGGTGGTGTCACTGTTGAAAAGCGGGCCGATCCTGGCGATAGTGCAGAAAGGGTCCAAGCTCAATGGCACATGCGAGGGACAAAACAAAGAGAGAAAGAGAGAGAGAGAAAGAAATAAAGAGAAAGAAAGACCGAGAGAAAGAGATAGAGAATTATAGAAAATCACCACGAAGGTCAGACAAAGAAAGACAGAGAGAAAGAGAAAAAGGCGAGAGAAAAAAAAGAGAGAAAGAAATAAAATCAACACAACACAAAGGTCTGACAGAAAGAAAGAGAAAGGAAAGAAGAGATATAGAAAGAAAGAAGAAAGAAATAAAGAGAGCGAGCAAGGAAGAGTGAGAAAGAAAGGTCGAAAGAGAGAAAGAGAGAGAGAAAGAAAGAAAATCACCACGAAGGTCAGATACACTATAAGATTCGCTTACCCCCATTTTTACGACAGGATAAGGGTTGGTGATTTTGTCGGCTTTGTTTGTTCTTGTATTCAATTTACCATACATTAACTGTTTGAGCGCATGTGCTGTAGCTATCATTGGTTTATCAAAACGCCCTTGCGCCCCTGTGTGAAGTCCACAGGGGCCTTTCGGGTACTTCGATAAAAATAAACACATCCGGCCAATTAAGACGCGAGCCTTTACATCCTAATGCAGCTGGAGAAAGAGCCTTTTAGCATTAGAAAGTTAAACTGGCGCTATAGCGAGATTTCCACCGAACACGAGGCCAATTGCGACTTGTCATTAACAATTCCAATCTATTTTGAGAACACCATTTTCATTTTGAAAGCATTCAGAAAGGCATCAGAAATTTGCATTTTCTGGAAATTTAGAATGACGATTCATTTGCCGCCAGCTGGCTGTTCGCCTGAATGCTACGTATATTCTTCGAATGAAGTGTTGAACTCTGAGCCTAGCTGGTAAAAATGAATTGCTATGTGTGATACTGAATTAACGCTCCATAAAACGCAACAAACAGTACAAAAACGAACGTCAAGAGAGGATTAGAATGGTTCTTGTGGACATTGTTTTTCACGCGCTATTCCATCGATATGTCGAATGTCAAAAGTTGATGGGCTAGCTACACCGTCAGCTCGTGATGTTTTGTGACTCGTTCACATTGTAAAAAATCACAACGTGGTAGGAAGGCAATGGTTAGCAAGTGGGAGGACGTGTCACGTGACAAGGTATCGTAATGAATAATTCTTGCTGCTTTTTTGAAAACTTGACGTGACTTCTCTCAGAAATAAATTAAATGCTAATATACGCTGGCGGGTGCATTAGTAGTTATATTGAACGATATAAAGTTTTGTTGAGATGGCCACCTGATAAAGGCTGTCGCTTTTTTTTCTTTTTTTTACGCAGTTCTGCCGTGTCGCATATCAATTGATGCAAGCAAGGCACGCCAAAGCTGGTTTCGACGCCACGCGCAAGGCGGTGTCAATCGACGTTGAGTACTTTTACGCCTTTGTGTCTTTTCCGCCTCGCCGAACACTCTACGAGAACAGCGTGGTCACCGCCAACGAAATCAACTGGACGCGCCCTGGTGTTCTTTTAGAAAAAATGCACGATCTAGTAGCACTGCACGAGGCTAAGGAAAAGAAGTACGCGGACGGCTTCAGCGCAATTCTCCCTGAGGGATCCAAGAAGGCAAAGAGAATGAGGGTGTTTCCGCGATTCAAGACTCTACAGACATACTCAGTAGCATGCTACGTTGCTTTCAACGACACTAAAAAGGACATCTTCTATTCTAAAGCTTCTCTCCTGTAAATACAAGCCAATATTCAGCAGAAGCTCATCCGCATTTTCTCTGAAGGCGAAAGAACACACCTTGACGAAGATTTCAAGAATACATTTCTATTGTGTTGCGGCGGTTCATTATTAGGACTATTTGCCAATTACCATTTTGAGATGTATCCCGACATTTGAAAATAATAAATATTGTTGATGAAAGCATGAAATGCACAGCTAGAAAGCCGTCATAGAAAAGCACATTGCAGGAGAAGCGCCAGTGACCCTTAAAGAGCTACACTATCTTTGTGAAAGATGCTGAATCCAAACCGCTCATCCAAATATTTATTGCGGTGCCTACAAAGAAACCGGCTGGTTACCCAGTGTTTAAAGGCTGGTAATTATTTTTAGCCTTCCAGTTTCGCAGGTATGTGATATGTGCTTTTTAAGCTATGCAGATTAGGTTTGTGTTATGCTATTTACTGTAAACACACATGCACTTTCACATATGTATACGCCGTCATAAAGTTGCGTTAAGTACACTCTGTAGTGCTGTTTTACATATGTAAATAATAATCGTTTTATATGTTACCTACTGTCCGAAAATAGCTTTACAGTGTCGCATGATTATGCTGAAATAGTTTTTTAGGCATGCGTGCTTTTAGCTCCCGTTGTCGGCAACCTTCAAGTGACCTTGAGCGAAAAGCCAGAGCCGTTATCCGGGCACTCAAAATGAGAACACGCCTGCAAGTTTCGACAATAAAACAATATCATCCGGGCAACCAATCAAAACATTTAAAATGGCGTCCCTGGTCCACAACCCTTTGTACAAGACCGCATTACATATGCTAGTTACTCTCCAAACAAGTTACAGTAAATATTGCTTCCGAGTTCTTCCTAATGTTTCTTCACAATATCATTTAAGCTGTAGCTTCTAGTGAGGCTGAAGCTTTATTTGTTATTTCCAATAGCAACATTCAAAAAGCCGATACAGGGGACCTAAGGCCGCACATTTGCAGCCGACCACTTGGATGCGACAAAGAGAAAAGTGACGACAGACGTTGAGCGCGTTGGACTGTTACAAGAAGAAACGCGGTTGAAGGCGGCGGCACCGCAGGCAGCAAAAGACGCCATATGGCAGCCATTTCATGCTTACATCTACTCTAGATTACGGAAGAGCCAGCAATTTTAGATGCGATGCATCTTATGCTCGGGGCTATGTCACTCATTCCCTTCGCCGTGCGGCGTCCACTTCCGGTTCCGGTTCCACTTCCGGTTCCGGAAGCCAGCTTCCGGCTTCCGGAAAATGCTTCCGGCGTTTTGCCCGAATGATCCCCCGGTGCTTCGCCCACTCATCATCATTCAATTCGTCCTCTCATTCTCCTCCCGCAACGCCGCGATGAGTGCCACGGAGAGCGCCAGCGTCACCGCCAGTGTCAGCGTCGTGGACCACGCCGCGGAGAAGAGGGCTCAGCCGCTGCCACGAAACGGCAGCGGCGACACGCCGATCTGAAAACTAATGGGAACTTGAGTCGACCCCATCGCTGCTTCGCATACTACTCAGGGTTCCCCCACGGGAAGATGGTGTAATTTTTCTTAACTTTTTGTGCTTTTTTATACTGCAGTCTGGGCTGTCCTGAATTGCTGTTAAATACAGTGTACGAGATAACACAATAGTACGACCCAAAAGTAACCGGAATTCTTTTTAAACGCTATTTATTTATTTATTTATTTATTTATTTATTTATTTATTTATTTATTTATTTATTTATTTATTTATTACAAAACAACCTAATCACCTTCAAAGTAATCTTCATTACACTTAATACATTTGTCCAATCTGCGATGCCATTGTTCGAAACATTTCTCAAACTCGTCTATTTTGATCGCTGATAGCTCCTTTCTCGTTTTTCCACCTTTTCTACGTACCCAAATCGCAGTCCTTTCATGTTCTTCATTCGAGGAAACATAAAAGTCGCACGGAGCGAGGTCAGGTGAGTAAGGGGCGTGGGGCAAGGAAATCTTGTTATTTCTTGCCGAAAACTGGCGCACTGGTGGTGGCTGTGTTAGCTGGTGCAGTGTCGTGGTGGAAAAACAAGTCCCCCGAATTGCACGAATCAGGCCGTTTCTTTCGCACACTGTTGCGCAATCTCTTCAGTACTTTATTTATTTATTTATTTATTTATTTATTTATTTATTTATTTATTTATTTATTTATTTATTTATTTATTTATTTATTATTTATTTATTTTGTTACGAAGCACTTGGGGAAGTCAGCGTTCGCGACTAGCACGATAAAGCAGCGAGAAGTAGCACAGCCGATCGAGCATGACACAAGGCTTATCTCTCTCGTCGTTCTCTCTCACAGACACATCCCCACTGCTCCTTATTTCACAGTACAGTTATCTTCACCGCGAAAAAGAAGCCGTCCCAGCGACCTAGGGGTAGGACAATACAGGCGGATCATAGTACGGCTTGAGACGCTGGACATGCACAATGTCGCGTCCTCGACGGCGATGATCCAAAGATAGCTCGAGCGGTTCCACGATTTAGTTGACTGGAGACGTTTGCTCGATCACGCGGTAGGGGCCCTGGTACTTCGACGCAAGTTTCGGTGACAGTCCAGGGGTAGGGGCTGGAACCCAAAGCCACACTAGCGAGCCAGGAGCATAGGATGCAGGAGCATGTGAAGTTTCTCGATGGTGCTTCTGACGTTGCTGGTCTTCTGACGTAAATATACGGCATAGCTTGCGACACTCTTCAGCGTGTGCAGCAGCTTCGGACAAGGTAGTGGTTTCTGTGTTGTCAGGGCGATACGGAAGGATAGTGTCCATTGTGGAAAAAGGTTCGCGTCCGTACAGGAGAAAGAAGGGCGAAAATCCCGTGGTCGTCTGCGTGGCGGTATTATAAGCGTAAGTCAGAAATGGTAGAACATGGTCCCATTTGGTTTGGTCGGAGGCAACGTACATGGCCAGCATGTCGCCAAGAGTTCGATTAAAGCGCTCGGTCATGCCATTGGTCTGCGGATGGTATGTAGTAGTGGTGCGATGAATAATGCGGCATTCTTTGAGGAGAGCCTCGATGACGTCGGAGAGGAAGACGCGGCCTCTGTCACTGAGTAATTCCCTGGGAGCTCCGTGGCGAAGGATGATGTGGCGCAGGAGAAAAAAGGCGACGTCACGTGCAGAAGCGCTGGACAAAGGGGAAGTTTCCGCATAGCGCGTAAGATGGTCGATGGCCACGATTACCCAGCGGTTGCCGTCTGATGTGGTTGGCAAAGGTCTATAAATGTCGATGCCTACTCGATCAAAAGCACGTGCTGGGCAAGGCAAAGGCTGCAATGGAGCGGTTGATCGACGAGGGGGATCTTTGCGGCGTTGGCAAACGAGACAGGAGCGGACATAATGACGGATGAATCGGTACATCCCTCGCCAGTAGTAACGAAGGCGTAGACGCGCGTATGTCTTTAGTACACCTGCATGTGCGCACTGGGGATCGTCGTGTAACGCTGCACAAATATCCGAGCGTAGATGTCGAGGGATGACAAGCAACCATTTGTGGCCATCCGGGAGGTAGTTACGACGGTATAAGAGCCCGTCGCGAATGGAGAAGTGATGGGCTTGGCGACGTAAGGCGCGATTGGTAGTGGTTGTCGATGCGGTGGACAAGAAGCTGAGCATTGACACAATCCAAGGGTCTTTCTTCTGCTCCAGAAGGATATCCGTGGCAGCAATGGAAGACTCGGACAATGGGGCCTTCGGGGAGGTAACCTCGTCTGTTAGTGGCGAACGAGACAAGGCATCCGCATCCGAGTGTTTTCGGCCAGAACGGTACAGCACTCGAATGTCGTACTCCTGCAGTCGAAGCGCCCATCGAGCAAGACGACCGGATGGTTCTTTTAAAGACGACAGCCAGCACAGCGAATGGTGATCAGTAATCACGTCAAATGGGCGGCCATAGAGATACGGGCGGAATTTGGTTATGGCCCAAATTATAGCCAGGCACTCTTTTTCAGTTACTGAATAGTTCAATTCAGGTTTAGTGAGTGCACGACTGGCGAAGGCGACGACGTACTCATCGAAGCCAACCTTTCTCTGAGCAAGAACGGCACCAAGGCCGACGCCACTGGCATCCGTGTGGATTTCTGTTGGAGCGCTTGGGTCGAAATGGCGCAGGATTGGGGGAGACGTCAAGAGATGACGCAGCTTCGTGAATGCCGCATCGCAATCTGGTGACCAGGTCGACAAGTTGTGGTCACCACCAAGAAGCTGCGTCAAAGGTGCTATTATGGTGGCGAAATTGCGGATGAAACGGCGGAAGTATGACGCTAACCCAATGAAGCTGCGCAGGTCTTTCAAGGTCTTTGGTCGCGGAAACTGGGCAACAGCTTGTAGTTTCGCCGGATCAGGGAGTACACCTTGGGCCGTATTCTGAAACGTTCGCCTAGGCGAAATTTCGCCTAGGCGAAATCAGCATGCGCGCTGATTGGCTGGTTGAGCAAATTGAATGACGTCGGGCTCAACCACCCAATCAGCTCATCCAATTTTGCTAAAACAGCCAATCGGCGCACGCCTGGAAGCGAAAAAAGAAATTTCGCCTAGGCGAACGTTTCAGAATACGGCCCCTTCTTTCGACACGACATGGCCGAGGATGACCAGCTGCCGGGTGGCGAAGCGACACTTCTTCAAGTTAAGCTGGAGGCCAGCATCGGCTACGCATTTGAGGACGCGTTCAAGTCGAAGTAAGTGGGAAGGAAAGTCCGGTGAAAAGACAACGATGTCGTCCAGGTAACACAGGCATATCTGCCATTTGAGGCCGCGCAAGATGTTGCCCATCATTCTTTCAAATGTGGCAGGCGTATTACACAGGCCAAATGACATCACGGTGAATTCAAATAAACCGTCGGGTGTGATGAAGGCCGTTTTTGGGCGGTCTGACTCAGCCACAGGCAAGTCTAAAGGATCGCAAGTCTAAAGATGAGAAGAATTCGGCTCCTTGGAGGCAGTCTAGCGCGTCGTGAATGCGAGGTAGTGGATAAACGTCCTTGCGGGTGATCTTATTGAGGCGCCTGTAGTCCACGCAAAAGCGAATTGTGTCATCTTTCTTTTTGACAAGCACTACAGGAGAAGCCCAGGGACCTTGCGAAGGTTGTATGACACCGCGTTGGAGTATGTCTCCAACGTGCTCAGCGATGACGTCACGCTCCGTGGCGGATACACGATACGGCCTCTGGCGTAAAGGCGCATAGTGGCCGGTGTCGATGTGATAGACAACAGTGGAAGTGCGACCTAAGCGAGATGGTTGGAGGTCGAATGAAGTGCGAAAGCGGTCAAGGAGATTGGTGATCTGGGCGTGCTGATTTGGAGTGAGGTTGGGATCAATACATCGGGAGAATGTTGGGTCACATGGCGGCGTCGGAGGAGAAACTTGAAGGGCCATAGCGTCAACCTGAGGAGAATCCGGGTCGTCAGGCACATCATAAAGGAAGCTTGGCTTGATTGCATCAGCATAACCAAGACACTCATCGTGTAGCAGTCTAGCAGTGCAAGGAAACAGGTTCGATACATAAAGTGCGCTGGAACCTTGTCGAATGGCAAGAAGGGCAAAAGGAAGCAAGAAGGGATGACGGCGAGCAACAAGTTTAGACGGCGTGAAAAGAACTGTGGAGTCGGAAAACCCAACGCAGGATACGGGCACAAGTGCGGCAGAGTATGGAGGAATGTCGGTGTCGGCGGTGACGAGCACACGACCGGAAGCGTCATCAGTATCTTCAAAAACGTTGGGGCCGAATGGCGACAGAGCGAGTTCAGCACGGGCACAATCTATAACGGCACTATGAGATGACAGAAGTCCCATCCTAAAATCATGGCATGGGAGCAGCGGGGCAGAATAGCGAACTCAACACGGTATAATCTGCCGCTTATGAACACGCACGGTACACTTTCCTAAGGGTTCAATCGGCGCCGCGCTTGCTGTGCGTAATGAAACAGCAGAATATGGCGTCGTGACTTTTCTTAGTTGAAGACGAAGCTGATTCGAAATCACTGATATTGCTGCTCCCGTGTCTACAAGCGCATGGACGGCAATGTCTTCTGCATAAACTCAAGGACGTTCGCCGGAAAAAAAAAATCACAGCATATCCACGGGGTGAATGATGATGAGTGGGCGAAGCTCCGGAGGGAATCATCGGATCTCCCGCTTAAGGGGACGCTAGCACAAACGCGTTAGAAACGTGCAGTACTCTCTAGTAAGGGGGAGTGGCCACAGCGTCTTACGCAGCCATTTACACATGCCGGAACGTGCACCGAGTTTGCCGACGCCATCACATGACTGCTTAGAGAGTATACCCCCCGTATACTCATGTGTGAACATGTGAATGTAGGATCAATCATCACTGATGGGGTAGCTCTGGCGTACCGGAACTGCTCAACACGGCTGATTATATAAGACATTGGGGGCCCCCATTAAAATAGAGCGTTCCGTTCGCCAGGGATGTCCACTGAGCCCGCTTTTGTTTGCCATTTATCTAGAAAGCTTTTGTTTGGCAATCATTCAGAACAGTAGCATAAGGGGCTTCAAACTTATGGAAGCTGAAGTGAAACTCTTAGCATATGCAGATGATGTAGCAGTGTGCTGTACAGTCGAAAGAAAGCATTACAGAAGTAACCACCATTGTTAAACATTTTGGAAACACAACAGGGAGCACAGCAAATTGGAGTAAGTGTCTGGGTTTTTGGCATGGTGAATGGCAGTCAACACCGGAAACATTCGCCAACATTAGATGGATTAAATCGCCAGCTAAATACTTGGGCGTACCACTCGAACATTACCGTCGTAATGAGGACTACTGGCTTGAAGAAGCTAAGCGAATCAAGGAAAAAACAACTAATTGGAAAGGCACTCATCTGTCAATGTTTGCGAAAGCCACTGTATGCAACTTGTTTTTAATAAGCAAGATATGGTACGTCATGCAAGTTTTATACTGTTCTCGTAGAAATGTGCAAAAAATCCACAGTTTTTGCTGTGTTCATTTGGGCATCAGAATGGGAGAGATGTAGCCGAATGAACTTGTTTAAGCGAGTCAAAAGACGGGGGCCTAGGCCTGTCACATCTTTTCGTTAAACAGCTAGTGAACAGGTTTACATTCTTTCGAGACGTGCGCGACCCCTTTCTGCGCACCATGTGTCAGTTGCGACTGAGCAAGCATCTGCCGGCTTATGTGGTAAGCAATTCAAGTATGCCTGGTTCTCTTCGAGGGTACCTAAGGGAAGTAGTTGACAGTGTCCGTTTTCTATCCGTACGTTTTTCTAATGATTACCTTTTTTCGGTGTCACGGAAGAAATTATACAGGGATACACTTGACATGATCATACCGGTCCCCATGTATAGAGCCATAAACAGTGGAGGACAGGGACATGACGTTTTAAAGCGTGTTAAAAAAATGCAGGTGCAGCCAGGTACAAAATCCTCTTTAAGTTACATACCGGGACTTTGCCAGTACGGGCCTTTTTAGAAGAAAAGGGTTTTTCTTTACCTTGGGGAGCAAACTGCCTTATATGTAAGCAACTGGAAACAATCGATCACGTTTTTTTTTGCATTGTTGGGAAGGGGTTTATTTTTGGGATGTTCTTCAAAGAACACTACAGAAAGAATTGCCCCTAAATTCATTAGGTATTAGATTTTTAACTGTAGAAAATGAGGACGGACTGCCTTTGGATCTCATTATGCTAATGGGCCTCCACTGTTTATGGCGGGCTCGAATGGCAGGTTTTTATTGTGAGCCTGGCCGAAGGCCTGCGCGACAACTTTTCCGGGAGGATGTTTCCAAGTTCATCGATGTAATTAAAGATCAGGAATGCCCCCGGATTGGCTGACGAGGATTGAGCCCCTCGCAACTTTAAAAGAATTTTAAACCTGACATGACATGGCAGCCAAAATATGGCTGACCGCACAACATGGATGCATGCAACTGTGAAAGTATGTGTATATGTATGATTATGTATTTAGTTTTTTTGGCAAGAACTGTTGAAATTGGTGTCCACAAAGTGAAAGTTCCGGCAATAAAGAAAAAAAAAGTTTGTGGCGCAATGGGTTAAACGCTCGGCGATCTATCGTCGCGGACCGAGAGGTCGTGGGTTCGATTTCCAAATTTTGCATGTTTGTGGAACTTTTTCTTCTGGTTTCTTTCTTTGTATTATGTTCTATGACGTATTTCCGTGACGGAAATACGTCAGTGAAGTCTTGGTGGACCCCGGCATAAAACACTTTCGTGTTAAAAAAAAAAGGTGGAGTGGTGAAGAGAATCGAAACATCTCCGTTCAGAAAACTATCGATCCCCAGTTCGAAATCCAGGCTGCGCAGCATAGAGCGCCGCTCTTAGGCGCCCGTTCCTGGGTTGAGCGTCGGCGTCCCTCGACGTAACCGCACGAACGCGTTCGCACCACTGCTCGCGCGTTCGTCGTTGTCTTCTTCCACTGCAGGCTCCGATGCCGCTTATGATGCCAGTGCTTCCAGTGCCGTAAGCCCCTCCCTCTGCGAAGGCGCCGACGGCACTGCCAGTCGGTGCGGTGATTTCGGTCTCAAATTCTTCACCGCAATATATCGCGAAGTGAAAACACGTATTGACCCTTTCGCGGAGCAATTTGTTTTAGATAAACAAGATGGCGCTCACGGCGGCGCGCCATACCTCTCCTCAGCGACCGCGCACGAATACGAAACCACTACCGCTTCTACCTTGCTACTGTGATCAGCTGTCGGAAATGTAACTGAGTTTTTGTTAACACACTGTGCTCCAATCATGCTAGATTGAATCATGTGGATTGAAGACGTGTGCAGTAGTTAGCTGCAAAATAGTGACTGGCATGTTAAGGAATAGAATGACTCTGTGTGGCGAAGCTCGCGGACCGCTGCTGGAACTCTCCGAACGTGTTACCGGCACTTCGTGATGTACGGCTTTCCTCGAGGATACAGAAATTTGCTCGTCCGCTAGCGTTGTATCGCTAACCTTCAAAGAAAGGGCTTCATCCCCAGAACGTCGGCAAGAGTGAGTACCACTCGTTAAACAATGACAAAGGGAGTAGCGCCGCTTCCTGTCATAGTAAGTTTCGCGCACGTTATCTATACACATCTGTCCCAAATGACAGTGAATGGGCGCACACTTGAATATATGCGCCTGTATACGCACAATAAATGACGGACTACACCTATGGCGCACGAATGGTCGAAGCTGAATGTTTCGTGACGGTCCACAAAAGTAAGCGAGTTACTCGCTGTAATATATATTTGCTACAAGGTATTACAATGTACAAAACAGCTACGTTTCAAGCCTTGTGCGCAGCAAGAACAAATCTATCGGAACTGAGCACACCCGCGAGCGATTAGGCAGAAAATAATCAGATAGTGGCCGCACTGAGGAACTCCACTGAGTCAGAAACTGACAAGCCCCTGCTTCAAAATATTTGACGAATAAAGAACAAAGAGCAAAACACACTAATCCTGACTGAATTCGTAATCGGAAAGCTTGGATAGCTTGGAATACATATTTAGCCCCGCTTTTAGAACAAGCACCATATACGCTGCTTGCGCCGTTTGGACATAGCTTAATCAGCTCAGAAAGCGCTTTTACATGTATCTGAAGCTGTGATCGAAGCTTCGTGTCGTCCACCTAGTCACCGTCTACTATATCTCCGAAAACAGAGGTTTTCTAAGCCGCGCCGGCGTCATCCACTTCCATTGTAAACAAGGAGGCAACGGGGACAGTTGAGGCAAGCAATGGACGCGTCACCACGTGATCAAACATGGCAGCGCCCACGGATCGCCGCGAAAAGGGTAAATACAGCTGCGCTCAAATTTCGCATTAGGGAGTATCGTAATCGTCGGACATTTTTGTTTTCTTGTTTATTTCTTTTTCTTTCTTGTTTTATTTCGCTTTTTCATAAACGTCTCGGAAAACACTCCGAGATTACTTCGGACGACCTCAGAAAGATTAGGGTACTGAGTGAGCAAAAGGTATCGCTGCAAGAATTAAACGTAGTGTGCATTTTGGCAAACACACAGTGGGGTGAAAGGTGCAATCCAAAAAACCACCCTTCACACGGGTGTATTAATTCGCCTGAACACACTTTCCTTTGGGTGTAAGGGGGTGAGTTATAGACACGAGAAAACACACGTAAGGCTGCAATTTTCCTTAGTGTGTAGTTTTTTTTTTTTTATCGTTCGCGAAATGACAAAGTAAGGGCTTTACAACTATTACTTTATAAAAGTTCCCAACTACCGATAGCCGCGTTCTGGAACGTTGATATTAGCAGTGGTGTAGTCTGCCAACCACGGAACAAGCAAGGTCGATTCACATAGGTCGCGAAGCTTCGGGCGAAAAGCGGTTCAGAATGAATTGTCACCCTACATCAGCAAGGGTGGTTATGGGAGCAGCGATTGAAGCGCGACTATGTTTGGAGGGAACAAACATTGGGAAAGACAAAAGCGTTTTATAAATAAAGACAGACACAGTTAGATTCATTCAACGAAAATACAATTCCTAATCAATTTTATATACGCATGGCGAAAAAAGAACAACTCTATTTTACTTGATCATTATCAATAAATACCTTTTTTTCAGCGCCTACCGTAAGAGCACCCACCGATAGCGGCGGGCGTTCACCGCCGCTATCACTTGCAATGCAATGCAGCTCTTGAAGTGTGCAGAAAGGCGCGCTCGTAAGTTAACCTGTTATAATACGCCCCCCTCACATGCGTCACAATTTGGTGACGCAGGTAGTCTCCTTGTTTCTTAACCTGTGTAGTCAAAAGCAGTAAGTTGCGACTGCCAGATAATTGTTTAATCTAGTGTTTTCGTGCGACAGCGCTGGCCGACGGGCTTGGCGTCCGACGAAAGTGTGTTCTGTGCAGGGATGCGATTTCGACACCCGTACGGCTGACCTTTTCCTGCATCGCTTTCCGCGCTGAAAGCTCGCAACGCCCATCAAGTCGTATGGCGGGCATTTGAATATACAGCTGTAATAGCAGGCCTCCGAAAACAAATTTCGCACATTTGCGAACAAAATGACGTCACTTCTGTTTTTAACGGATATGACGTCACATTATTTTTTCCGCCGGAAGTGTTCCCTCCTCACACAGATGGCGCTAAGCCTCATGGACCGCCGATGAACCGCCATGTTTTGAACGTATGGGCTTCTATGGAAGCTTCGCTACCAGGTATATCTACCTTGGAACAAGTCTGAAGGTTTGTATTCTACTGCTGTCACGAGACCAAGTAACGTTATTCCATGACCGTCAGAGAGCTGGTCCCGTCACTTGAAGAATTGACAGCGGATGCAGTATCGACGGCGTGAAAAGCCTCCGTGCTTCCTGGCTTGATCCCTCAAGGGTAATTGCTGCTGATTGCAGAACTCCGCGGCTCGCTTGTTGATATAGTAATTGGCGGAAATGAGAGAAGCCGCTGGCGATGACTTATTTGATACCGCATATATACCGTATTTGTACGGCATAGGTAGCCGTACAAGGTATATAGAAGTTTTGACGAAGAGAAAGAAGATTAGGGAAATGTATACAAAATGCTGCAATGAAAAGCATGTATCGCATACCTGATAAACTTAAGCCCGCTAGGTGAATATATTTCTCACCGCCCAGTTTCAAAGGGGATGTCAATAAATCATCGGCATCATCATCATTCATGATTAAGCCGGGGTGTCGAACCGAATTCGAACCCGAACCTATCCGAACCGTAGCGTTGGTAGGAACTGAACCCGAACCGATATTTTTGGAACGTTCCTGAACCAAAACCAAACCTAAACCTAAAAAAATAATGATAGTGACCGGCTCGGCACGAAATGGTTAAAGCATATAAGGCTACAACGGGTGCTCAATATTTGTACGATTGTTCGAATAAACTATTTCAATCGGCGCACCTTGCTAGCAGATTCTTACGACTCACGAGTTGCGTTGTGTGCCAGAATGGGGACAGACGATGGGTACGTCATGGTAAGTATATACGGCCACCTTGGCAGAGAGACACTTGCACTTCTGAAGTCCGCCATGCGAGTTGTATACCGCACCCGAAAAGTTATTTCAAGGGGCTCCCCGGAATCAACATTTCTGATAACCTCCCAATTCAGCCGTTAGGTCAACTTGTTACTAAATCATAGATAAACACGGAGAGCGGAAAAGACGATGTCCTTGAGGAGGGATATCAAAAACTTCTGCTGCATGACTTAGAGTATTCATAACACTGCTGTGGCTAATTAATGCCGTCACCTTGAGCGAGTGGTAACCGTGGCTGCATAAACGGCACACGAAATCTGCTTTTGCTAAGTGCCATGGTTCAACGCACGTTTGGTGCTTAGTCAAGCACAGTGTACAATCTTCGTACAGTTGTAAAATTATTCGTGGGGCACATGTGCGCGCTTTAGACTGATTTGTCCGCTCTTCGTCAGCTCGTGCAAATGCGTAAGAAATATCGACGTATAGTTCAGCACAAGCAGTCCTTGTTCAGAGTTCAGAAGCATCAATGTCCTTGCCTGCTTCTAAAAAAGCAGCAAACTGAGCGAACTGCCAAATGCTGGCTTCTTTCTTTGCTACAGACTAGAACTCTGAAGGCGTAATTTATGTTATACAGTGTGAATTCGCACTGTCTTCGACGCCATAAATCACATGCCAGAGTGCGCTCACCACCAGTGCTGTAGTAAAAACCTGAAGCAAAAAAAATGAAAATTAACTGACTCTGCTGCTGTCAAATAACGAGTGAGGAACCTACGCAGACCTTATACGTTGACACATGGATTCTAAAAACCCTCTGTCTTTCAATATGTACATGAAAATTCCGCCGTATCTGTACTTCGAGGACCACTGCGTTATCCGCTCTCTGTCCACAGCCAATAAACCTCTTCACAATTCGTAAATTTCTGCCTCCCCTTGGTGAAACTTGTGCATGCGCCATGTGCACAAGTCGATAGTACTATGCAGCATACCGCCATGGATAAAACCACGGTGGAAGACTATTCTTACACCGTGGATAAAACCCACTGCGCAGAACCGGTTTGCGAACCGTTCAGTGTTGCGAACGGGCTCACGAATGATTATACATTTTTATTTCTCCGAGCCGGAACTGAACCGGAACAAAATCGGAGCGTGTTGAACCCGAACCCTAACAGGGAGTTTTTCTGTCTAACACCCTGGGTTAACTCTCGAGGCACGTGTGTAATCACAGTTAGCTGATGGAAACAAGCCTCCTTTCAGTTTCCAAAAAAAAAAAAAAAAAAAAAAAAAAAAAGCACGTCATATCTCCCTTTCCAGCACTTCTGGCGTCCTTAAAGCAAGCGTACGTCGCTTCGCATTTCTCGAAAAATCCGAAGAATCAAGCCCATCTAAATTGTGTGATTCAACTTGAATGCTATCTCAATAAACGACAGAGCTCGAGACACGTTATACGAGGAACAGCATGCTTGATTTGAGGAATTAAAGTGAGCGCCAACCTTCGTAGCCGCAACTGTGTGGCACCAAGATTTCGGCAAAACAACTAAGATTTAGCTGCGGTCCTTTATCCAAACGCACGTGAAAATAAAATAAATAAATGATCTCGTAATGCAACTACCGAACGGACCTAACTGACATTTGTTGCGTTTAGAAGAAAAGCTCGAATTCTTGAGGCTGATGTTCGTAGAAAATTGACTTACAAGTCAAGAGTTACATGCCGTATTATACTGGTTGCGTGTACTTGTCACATGATTTACTTAATTTTTTTAGAAGTTCTTTTCACCAAATATTCGTACTGTTTATAAGGCTAATTAAGTTAAAACAGGTACAGCCTCTTGGCTTTAAACTTAATTTCGTGCGCTGTTTATAAAGATGTAATATCCCTTTTCGTCGCAGAGTTACGAACCTGGTCACTACAATTTTTTTTTATATATTTGGAGATTTTCGGCAATTTTAATAAATTGTTTGAAGGAGTAAATCAAAATTCCCCCAACTATCGGCGATTAAAATTTTACCTTTTCTTTTAAGCGCATCAAATTTCCCCTAACTCCGCAAAGCGGATGAAATGATGTGGAAGAAGGGAGGGGGGCATTGACGCTTCGATGATGTTAGGCAACAACCTTGTCGGACGATTTACTAGCCTAAGAAAACGAACCCTAGAAACACCAGTCCGCCTACTTGGATTAGATTTAACTGTTCCAAATGTCCCTATCTTTGGGTGATTCTTCACTTGGGCACAGCGACGGGAAGGCTGGCGCTAGCCTTCCAAGACTTTCTTTTAGGTTCCATGAGATTTAACTCTGAATACAAAATGTTTAAGCCTCCTTTTCTTTGAACCAATATAATCTGAAATGCTTTATTTTATGGTTATGGTGAAATTTTCACAATTACAAAATCACGCAGGTTTTAATCTCTGATCTTTCGATTCTAACTTAGGCCAGTATAAAATTGTGCACTCTATTGGACATTTTATTTCGACCTACTGGTTCTTGGCCAATCCCCCGAACGTGCCAGTCAGGACCGTAGCCAGGAATTTTTTGGGGGTTGGCCCACTTGCTTGAAGGCCTTGACTACTTGAGGAAAGCACCTATTTTTCAGTAACCATTTTCGGTAAAGGTAAAAATTTCGAGGGGGGGGGGGGGGGGTAGGGGCGGCCCCTAGGGCCCCTCCCCCCTGGCTACCGGCCTGGCGCCAGTGTATCCCAATGATCTACATCTACACCTACAACCCCAGCACCAACAGTAGCAACAACTTTGGTCCATCGCAATATGGCGGCCTTGCATGCAAAGTTACAAAGACTAAGCAAAGTCATAACAGTCTGCGGTACTGAAGCCCCTTTTCGGTGTTCATATATTTTTAGCATTTACCACCGCTGTCAGCACAAGCGGGCACTATTTTTTTCGCGGAATGGGACACGAGCTCCCAGCCAGTGGAAAAGACAAAGACGCATCGAATGCGTGCGGCGGTCAAGCGGTTCGTGCACGCGTAGCACAAGCCGAGAATTTCCAGCACCGACGGGGCCCAACGAACCGGTGGACATGGCGGGGGTAGAGTCGAACCGCTACGTGAGCCGCTCTTGCCAAACTGGCGGTGTCACTGGCTTCCAGTACAACGGCTCTGGCGACGGCATCACGGACGAGCTGGTCGAGTGCTGCCAGAAACTACTCCAGGTTCCGACCGACCCTCGCAACATCTACAGCGGGCCCGAAGAGGCGCCCGTGCGCCTGGGACGGCGTCGCAACGGTGCCTCGGACGCCGACGCCAGCGCACCTGCAGGTGGGAGCAGGAGGTTCAGGCTCATCGGCTTCCTGAGCCGTTTGCACAAGCCGAAGCAGCCGGCGGAGAAGACTCGGCCAAGGTGGGTTGATCGTGTTGGTGAAGAGAGTGGTAGGGCCTCGCAGTTTAACCGCGCACAAATCAAGAATAAAAAGAAAAGCAGACGTATTTAACTCCACTCGACTGACTTCAATGCGATAGAAGTACGAGATCCTTAAACCCTTTTGAGGACACACATATCGGGCACTAGTATCAGGATCAACCCACTTCCGAGATAGGCCCGCTTCAGCCGCTTCCGAGATAGGCCCGCTTCAGAAACTATGCAAGGTACAACACCTGCGGCCCAGTTCTCAATATGTGTAATGCAACCGCATTGAAAATGTCAAATTTTAGTCGCTTCGGCAAGCGTTTCAACATGCCAGCCCAACCTAGCTTTGACAGTAGAATGATGGTCTAACCAAGCGCAGATTTTTTTTTTTTTTTTTTCAGTAGCAGATGCTACTTGTTTACGGTCGGACTATAAGCATCACAGCGGAGGTTTAATACATGTGTATAAGTACTCGAAGAAACATCCAGCAATCGAGGGTGTACGTCAGAGCCGCGCTAAACACTATAAGCATGAGTATGCAGCATGTTGCAACTCCTGCGCATCTTCGACTGTGGAAATCTGGAGTCGAATCGCGTGAAAAATTGCGGGCGCGCGCTCGCGATTCACAGCTGCGTGGTGGGCGGAGGCGGCCGGGTAGGGCGTCGTAAACATGTAGCAACGGTGCATGAAGCAAAGCAGCGCCGGTCGATGTGTGCTCCTGGGGACAACCTATAATGCAGAAGGGGCATACGTCCCAGGAGTAGCTGGAAGCCACGAGTGCAGGGTGGTGAGGGTTGATAGCAGGCCCGTAGCCAGGAATTTTTTTCGTGGGGGGTCCACTTGCTGAAGGCCTAGACTATTCGAGGAAAGCACCCATTTTCCAGTAATTATTTTCGGTAAAAATTGTGACTTTTTAAATGCTATTTTATTAATAATTTTATATTTTTAGTTTTGAGATTAATCTTCCTAATAGTATGTTTTTACGGACGATTCGTCTCAATATATTTAATTAATAAAAATAAAACAGCGTTACTCGGAGTCTAAAATAAAAAGAAGAAGAGTGGAAATATTCGTTTTATTGATGCACACTGTCGGGTGCGGCAGTGGCGCAGTTAACCCCCCCCCCCCCTTTTTTTTTTTTTTTTTTTTGCAAACCCTTTTCTTTCCTTGCGCCTTTGAGTACTGCTACTAAGATGTAAGACGCGCAATCGTCTGCACAATCGCAAACTTGCGCAAAAAGCTCCATTTTTGACAATCTCCCGTGAAGAAATTCAAATTAGTGCTGTTTAGATGGTATCGGCAAACTAAGGCAAACTGTGTTGAGCGCATAAGTGTAGTGTAATGTGTAGAACTGTAAGTGTAGACCTAAGTGTAGAGCACATAAGTGTAGAGCACAATCGCCCGATTTTGCAGCAGGTAGCTTGTGGTTGGTGGCGCTCGTACCTTTATACTCCGCTGTGCAATAGCTTCCATCGGCACTTGCAGCGAGAGCGCCAGCAAAGTGAGAGCCGCACATTAGTGTTGGACCGCACTGCACGTGCGCGCAGGTGGTCCGCTCGCGCACGGCAGCGCTTCCACAAGCTGGCGTCGTGGATGCACGCACTGCGACTGGCGCTGCGCATCCCGGGTGAGACACCGGCGCCAAGGAGGACTACCACAGCCCGGCAGCGGCCGAGGGCGAGCACTCGGCGTTCGTGGAGGTCGCCGCCAGCGAAGAGGACGACACAGAGTCCTGGCCGCCAGACTGTTTTCAGGACATCCCTCTGTGATGGGTGCCTGGCTCGCTCCAAGGCCGCCATAACGACACAGGGCAGGGTCGGGCACTGTCAACTGTGCCTGTTTTCCTCGAAACTTCACTCGTTTTACATTGCAAGTCAGCTTGGTGGCCATAGACTGACCTTCCTGATGCACCGGCTTCAGGGTTAAACACGTGCTTTCATCGCCTCGCACAGGACTTTGTGCTCTTTAGGCGAGCCATATTGTCTTCGCTTGACAGACTCGCCAGTCGACGTTGCGCCAGCTGGACTTGCAGAGCTCCTGCGCTCTCCTTGTTGTCGCGCATTTTTTTTCCTTCTCTTTAAAGAACATTGACCAAAAGCAATGTTTTCTAACTAGTCCAAATAAAGCGCTTAATCTAAGAACCCAGCCCCAAAAAACCAGCCCAATGCACAATGTACCCCAGGAAAGTGCCGTCCACTTTAGCAACTTGTGGAGAGTTAGCCTAGCCGCGATGTGTTCGGGAAAGAGCGGTGGTAGCGCTGATGCCCTGCGACGTTGATTGAACATACGTTTTGGTGTTGCACGCCTGTTTCCATTATAAAACAGGCGGAAAAGTACAAGTGCCTGTGGTATGTACACCGTCAGACAAGCAGGATAGGTCATAGTCATTTTTCCTGCAAACAATAAGTCGCATTCTACATTAATTAGACCATCAGAGCCGGAGGTGCAGTGCCACAGATGCAACTCTGCCACCGCAGTGATCCAGCCATAGAGTAGGTATAACTTAGTTATACTAACTCTATGGATCTGGCACCATGGGCACAAGGTTGCCAAGCACATCCAAGAGAAGTCGTAATGTATACACGTTGACTTTATCCATAGAAGCCTACAAATCTGTCGCGTCTATATATAAATGATTGCAAAATCTCTTCACAGCACAAGACACGGAAAGACTCTTGCGGAGCGGCATACAGGGAAAACACAACTATTTATATGTTGTCGTTTGCTTAAAAAGCAACGTGGATGCCATCAAGAGACTGCGTACCATCCACCATGTCCATTATATACATTCACGCGCATTTTCCGTACACAGATGATTCCGGAGGTCAGATCTTCGCCACCACAAACTGCTTGTGCACAGTGGCTGCCGACCAATCATGCAAGCGGCTGGACTCCACATCAAGTTCACATTTTATAACGAAACCTGCTGAAGGTGCCAGCTTCAAACCTTTGTATGCTCATACCATGTCTTAAGCACCAACACTTTCTTGATAAGCCACTGAAAGCAGCCTTTATGATAGCAGCAATTTGTGGTGGCTCACATTAACCAAATAGCATCTGTAGCCACAAAAATGGAGCCGCAGTTTTTACATTTTTCGCAATACCAC
>NC_051159.1:41303568-41597828 GCF_013339745.2 Dermacentor silvarum | reverse complement strand
GGACATGCACACTAGGCAAAAAATGCGTTCTGTGGTCGGGAAAAACAATTCGCTTCGGAGTTCTTCGGAGGACGATGCGACTACAGCAAAAAGTTTGTTCAACAGTACGCTATGTAAACATCACCGTGTAAAATACGGCTAGAGGCGGACGACATGTACAATCTCTGCACGGGGTAATCGGCGCTTGGACGATGGCAGGTCTCCGTCAGGAATCACTTCATAGTTCACGTCGCTAACACGCCTTAGCACTGTGTACGGTCCGAAGTACTTGCTCAGGAGTTCTCGCTGAGGCCTCGCCGTCTAATGGGGGTCCAAACCCAAACTTGGTCGCCGGGCTCATAGGTAACTTGTCGATGGTGGAGATTGTACCTTATTGCATCTGTAGACTGCTGCTGTCTTATGTGCACACGGGCCAGTTGACGTGCTTCCTCAGCGCGCTGAATGTACTCCTCGACGTCAGGAGCTAACTGGTCGAGCTCATCGATGTCGTCATACGGAATCATGGCGTCGAGCATAGTTTGGACATCTCGACCATAAACGAGACGAAATGGCGTGAATCGTGTAGTTTCCTGTGTGGCAGTGTTGTACGCAAACGTTACGTACGGCAGGATTTCGTCCCACGTTTTGTGTTGCACATCCACGTACATAGATATCATGTCTGCCAGTGTTTTGTTTAGTCTTTCTGTCAAGCCGTTAGTCTGAGGGTGGTATGCAGTGGCCTTTCGATGACTCGTATAACTCAACTTGAAGATGTCGTCCAGCAGCTTCGCCGTAAATGCGGTCCCTCGGTCAGTGATGATGAATGACGGTGCGCCATGCCGAAGCACAATGTGATGCATAAAAAACTGGGCAACCTCAGATGCTGTCCCGCGTGGTAGTGCCTTCGTCTCAGCGTAACGCGTCAAGTAATCAGTTGCGACAATGATCCACTTATTGCCGGAGGAAGACAAGGGAAAAGGGCCAAGAAGGTCCATTCCAACTTGATCAAACGGCGTACGCGGAGGGTCGATGGGTTGTAGAAGGCCTGCAGGCTTGAAGGGGGGTGACTTGCGGCGCTGGCATTCACGACATCCTTTCACGTAGCGTTTGACGCAAGCAGTCAGTCTAGGCCAGTAGTACAGCTTTCGTACCCTGTCCAGAGTCCTTGAGTAGCCCAAGTGACCAGATGTCGGCTCGTCGTGGCAGGCTAATAGAATGTCGTCGCGAAGGGCTTGAGGCACTACTAGAAGATGTGGTTTGTCGCCGGCACCTGTGTTTCTTTTGTATAAGATGCCCTCTCGTAGGCAAAACGACGACAACCGTCGCGAAATCGAGCGAGGAATGGACGCGATGCCGCCTTCTAAGTGATAGATGATGGCCCTTAACTCAGTGTCCGATCGCTGTTTAGCGAGCAGATCCGGCCCGCTGAGGGCTCCCAGGAAGGCGCTGTCATCTTCCTCGTCAGGATTCTCAGATTCAACAGGCGCTCGTGATAGCGTGTCAGCATCTTCATGTTTTCTGCCTGACTTGTACACGATGGTGATGTTAAATTCCTGGAGTCGTAGACTCCAACGCGCTAATCGTCCAGAAGGGTCTCGAAGGTTGGCCAACCAGCATAAAGCGTGATGATCAGTCACAACTTTAAATGGCCGCCTGTAGAGATACGGCCTAAACTTTGTAGTAGCCCAAATGACCGCGAGGCACTCCTTCTCTGTGGTGGAATAATTGGACTCGGCGCGTGACAGAGTGCGGCTCGCGTAGGCTATAACTCGTTCAGTCCCGTCTTGCCTTTGCACCAGGATAGCTCCGAGACCGATATTGCTGGCGTCAGTGCGTACTTCTGTGTCGGCGTCCTCATCGAAATGACCAAGCACGGGAGGAGAAGACAATCGACGTTGTAGCTCCGCAAAGGTGGTCTGTTGTTCATCAGTCCAGAGGAATGGCACGTCGTCACGCGTAAGGCGAAATAGCGGCTCTGCAATCTTCGCAAAATTTTCAATGAAGCGTCGATAATATGCGCACAAGCCCAAAAATCGTCTGACACTTTTCTTGTCTGTTGGAGCTGGAAAAGCAGCTACGGCAGCAGTCTTCTCGGGATCGGGCCGAACACCTGCCGCGCTCACGACGTGTCCGAGAAACTTCAGTTCCTCGTAACCAAAATGGCATTTCTCTGGCTTGAGGGTAAGGTCAGCCGATCGAATGGCTTCGAGTACATTCCGAAGGCGTCGAAGGTGCTCGTCAAAAGATTCCGAAAAGACAACGACATCATCGAGATAGACGAGGCAGCTTTTCCATTTGAGGTCAGCGAGAACGGTATCCATCATTCGCTGGAATGTGGCTGGAGCGGAACAGAGGCCGAAAGGGAGCACTCGAAATTCGTAAAGGCCGTCCGGAGTAACAAAGGCAGTTTTTTCGCGGTCCCGCTCATCTACTTCAATTTGCCAGTAGCCACTTTTCAGATCGATAGAGGAGAAATACTTTGCACGCCTCAGCCTGTCCAGAGAATCGTCGACACGAGGCAACGGGTACACGTCCTTCTTTGTGACGTTATTTAGCTTCCGGTAGTCAACACAAAACCGAAGCGTGCCATCTTTCTTTTTAACAAGCACGACTGGCGATGACCAGGGGCTGCATGAAGGCTGTATTACGCCGTCTTGAAGCATTTCCTTCACCTGCGTTTGAATGGCATGTCGTTCGGTTTGGGAGACACGATAAGGCTGTTGCCGTATGGGGTGCGCGTCGTCATAGGTGATGATACGGTGTTTCGTAATCGCCGTTTGACGTATCTTCGACGACCGTGCAAAGCAAGAGTGAAACTCGAGTAACAGCTCGCGCAAGGGTTGTTTGCTGTCTTCAGGAAGCGTTGGACTAATGTCGACGTTGCGTAAAGGTGCTTCAGCAGTGTCAATTGCCTCGGAAACAAAACATTCAGTGACATCGGCGATTGGGTCGGCGTAGGCGATGACAGTACCGGGGAAAAGGTGGCGGTGTTCGTAGCTGAAGTTCGTGACAAGAACGTCAGAGTGGCCATCATGAAGATCAATAAGGCTTCTTGCTACGCAAACACCTTGAGAAAGCAGGAGCGAGTGATTGCTTTCTGCGACCGCTTCACCGTGTAAGAGCCTGTCACATGCCACTTGAACCACGACACTTGCACGCGGTGGTAACGTGACAGCGTCGTCGGTAACACGATGAGGTGCTCGAGGGTGGATGGTGTTGGTCGTCGCTGCGGCGCTCTTTGTCGAGAAAGTGACGAGGCGTTGGCGAATGTCGATGATAGCTCCGTGCTCCCTGAGAAAGTCCATGCCGATGATTAGGTCTCGAGAACACTGAGCGAGAATGCTCAAACTGGCAACAAATGTAGAGCCGCGAATCTCTATTCGTGCCGTGCACATGCCGAGTGGTGTGACAATGTGCCCGCCAGCTGTACGAACTGGCGTTCGATTCCAAGGCGTCGTCACTTTCTTTAGAAGGGTGGCCAGGTTTTCGCTGATTATTGAATAATCCGCTCCAGTGTCCACTAAAGCAGTCAATTCACGACCGTCGAGCAATACAGGAATGTCCAAGGAAATTTTTCTTCCGTAATCAGCAGGTACTGTCGTCGTCGATGTATCGTCGATCCGCGTACGCGTCAGCAGGGGTCCTTGAGCACGTCCAGACTGAGCGGCCTCGCCCCCGAAGGCCGCTGTGGTTAGTTTTCCCGGCGCGGGCTGGGCGACCGACCCTGCACCACGCTCGAATATGTACGGCGAGTCGGAGAAAACCGCCGCGGCGAAGGGGAGCGTGACTGGTGTCGAGCTGATGAGGATCCGCGCTGCTGGGCAACGTATTCTTCAATTGCAGGAGGACGCTGGCCGAACCTAGGTCGCGGCGAGTTTGTTGGGAATCCGCGTAGTCCGAGCTCTCGATATGAGCACTGTCGGTAGACATGCCCAGCTTCGCCACAGTGAAAGCAAAGGGGACGGCGATCAGATCAGGCCCGCCACACGTCTGATTTTCTTGGGGCCTCCTGTCGGTTGTCGTGGTAATACGAGGCCGCTTGGTCAGGCGGTAGTATGGCCGGGGACGCGGTGCGAAACGGGGAAGAAGGTGGTGCAGGTTGCCGCAAAGCTTGCGAATATGACATACGGGGGCTGTTAGTTCTTACCGGTTGAGCTTCCGTGTTGAAGGGTGGTTCTCTTAGCGCATGCTGGACTTCGTCACGGACAACGCTGGACAAAGAGCTGAGCGTCGGCTGTGAAGGTACCGACAGTTTCTGGAGTTCTTCGCGGATGACGGAACGGATGAGCTCTCGGAAGAAATCGACGTGGCCCCCGAGAGCTCCGAAGAAGTCCGTAGGTGAGGCAGCGTTCACTTGGCGTTCGTATGATGTTGCCCGCTGCCGAAGAGTCTGTTCCATGGTGACGGCCTCGGAAAGAAATTCTGACACAGTGTTGGGAGGACTGCGTACGAGACCACCGAACAGCTGCTCTTTCACTCCGCGCATCAGGTACCGCACCTTCTTTTCTTCTGACATGCTGGGGTCGGCTCGTCGAAAGAGACGCGTCATGTCCTCGACATACATTGCGACACCTTCGTTCGGCATTTGAATACGGGACTGGAGATCACGCTCAGCTCGTTCTCGGCGATCAGGGCTCGCATAGGTCTCAAAAAGACGGCGTTTGAATTCTTCCCATGAAGTTAGGGTATCTGCACGGTTCTCATACCAAACACGTGCGCCATCGTTAAGGCTGAAATATCCGTTTTTCAGTTTGTCTACATCGTCCCACTTGTTGAACGCGGCAACACGTTCATAGTGCACCAGCCAATCTTCAACATCCTCATGCATGGCACCGTGGAAGGGATTCGGTGTTCGCGGATTGAGTAGCGTACAATGAATCGGCGTAGTACCTTCCATACCGGTTGGGGTGGTCGGAGCTGCCATTGTCTCTGGGAGGAGTCCAAACTCAGGGGCTTGTCCACGGATCCTTCTGCTGGCGTGGTGTACAGGCGTAACCACCGGTACGGGACTGGAGCTCCTGCTGCTCGGAGGGGTTTGGTGCATAGATTAGATTACCCCGCACCTCCACCAGTTTGTCACGCGCTAAGGCAAGCGCAAGCAACAGTACCAGCAGCCAGACACGAAGAATGCCAGACACGAAGGAAAACGGTTCTCCAGCTGGCGCGGGATCTTCGACTTCGTCGTCTTCTCCGTTCTTGCTGGGCACCCAATGATGATTGTCGGCTGGCTCAAAACACCAGGTGGCAATATATATATATATATATATATATATATATATATATATATATATATATATATATGTGTGTGTGTGTGTGTGTGTGTGTGTGTGTGTGTGTGTGTGTGTGTGTGTGAAACTTCATTTTTGTACATAACAACAACTTCATTATTGTTACTCCGATCACCGAAACGGGAAGTTACTGCTTCGAAATGATATCAGAGGGTCCAGCATTCTCCGGTTTTATTTATTACAAATTCATGGTAATATATTTGTAACATTATGCGGGCCAGCGCCGTAACGAATACATCAGGCCATGGAGAAGTAGGTACAACCCCATCCTACCACCATTGAAGTTGCCCAGTTTATGCAGCACAATGAGTGCGGATCGAAAACTGCAATAACCAGAGCCAATGCCCCACCGACTCCACTCAAACACCCCGCTCCCTGGATGTGCTTGATCGTCGCTGCGGCTTAGGTACGTAGATACTTAGGTATCCTCTACGTCGCAATGCTACGGCCTCGGCCGCGTACTCGCGTGCACGTCGAAAGGAGCCGGGCGCAGCTACTGACAGAAAAGTCGAAGGTTCGTCCATCGAAGCGTACGACAGAACTCAACAAAATCACCGCACCAACTGGCTGCTCCGCGACGCGCGGCGCTATATATAGACCGGCCACCGCCGTGGTCTGTCTCTTTGACCACGTGGCCTATTTGTCCATCGGAACGCGCGACAGAACTCACCGAAATCACCGCACCGACTTGCAGCGCCTGTCTCTGTGACCACGTGACTTTTACCCCGTAAGCTGTTATGGGCTCATTCCAATAGCTGTTTCGGTTCCCGATGATGCCGCCGCCGGCGTTGGGCCGTAACCGCTATCGCCGGAAATGCGAAAAAAAAGTACCCGCTCTCCGCCGGGATCGAACCCAGGCCCGCTGCTTGGGAAGATACGTTACCACTGAGCCACGCAAGCGCTTGCTACCACGCAGCAGAAATATTCCCTTTAAACGCGCGGCGCGCAGGCGCAGACGATACAAGCCTCCGCCATTATGGTGGCGCCATCTAGTTAAAGTGCCTGCAACCACCGCGCGCGCAGGCGCGGACGACGAGATGCGATTCAGACGAAGCGCGCAATCAACACTATCCCGATGTTAGATCTGCGCCACGTATTCTGGGTACCTCTTCGGTACACGTTATGACGTCTCCTTGCAGAGTACTAACCGCTGCTGAAGAAGCGAATCGTAGAGCTAAGTGCGCGGCTAGAACCAGGCATCATCGGGCCCAGCAGACTGCTGTGCAGAGAGCATTACAAGCCGCAGCTTGCCATCGACGCCGGGCGTACAGTTCAGATCGTTCTCGTGAAAATCCAGGCGAAGACACTTTGTCGCGAAGACCCTGTTGTGCGTGGTGCCGAAATTGGAGTTACTCTTGCGCCACTCAACCAGCTTACACTGTGACCCTGCTGCGTGTGCCACGCAGGACTGTGACTTTTTGTAGTATCTCCGGCTACACCGCCGGATTTTCCCCTTCATGAGCCATATATTGCTTTCGCATTAGTAAGTATTACACAGTTGAGGCCCCAGAGCTACATGTAAGTTGCGGAAGGGGTCCTTAGATCGTAGTGTTGTGTAAACTGGCTTAACAAAATTAAATAAATTGTGCTAGTATACATACAAACAGTTAAAAATTTTATAATAGGTAGAAAAATCTCCCCTATTGAGAATATAGCTGAAATAGAGGAAACATTTGGCTGCAAAAAAGGTTGTGTATAAATGAAACAAACACACACGCACAAAAAAGTTAGATGTAACATTGAAATGCCTCACATTGTGTATTTTTGGGGGGCGCGTGTACGTACAAAACACTGTTGCTAGTATAAATGTTCTAGCAATTTAGTAAATCTGCAAGAAATAGTGCTACAATCAATTAGAAAATATTGAATGAATGATGATGAAGATATGTCACCAGGAAGTGTATTCCTAACATTCTGCGGTACTTGGGAAGGAAAATGCTCCACAATTTGTTCTTGTACGAGATATAGCCATAATAATAGAAATAATAAGGATCTTGTTGGATATAGTGATAAAAATGCTTGATCTATAAAGGTCTTTCTTTTGCCTCGGTGTGTGAAATCTTAGCGAAGCGGAGCGTAAGCCACGATCTGCTAAAACTGCCTAATGGTGAATTGCGCTAATAGGTCTGAACGAGATTTCCGAATCTTCGCGCGAACGCTCGCCTTTCGCAAATCCGCACCTGCTGAGAGCAAGCTAATGGGTCTATAATTATTCAGTTCTTTAACGTCTCCCTTCTTATGGATGAGTATAATGTTGGCGTTCGACCAGCTTTCTGGTACACTTCAAGTCGGGAGGCATTGCGTATAAAAGGCCGCAAGCTTTTCAAGCATGATAACTCCTCCATCCCTGAATAAATCGGTTGTTATTCCATGTTCTCCAGCAGCTTTTCCCCTGGTCATGTCTTTCAAGGCCCTTCTAACTTCATCGCTAGTTATAGAAGGGGCCTCTGTATCCTGTTCATGAATACTTCGAATGAAAGTAGCTTGGCTGTTTTGGGGTCTGTACAGGTCGATATAGAATTCTTCCACAGCTGATGAAATTGCTGATGATATTACCCTGCTTATCTTTCAGTGCATACATTTTGCCTTGTCCTATGCCTAGTTTTCTTCGCACTGATTACATGCTGCGTCCATTTTTTACTGCTTCCTCAATCTTATCCAGGTTATAATTTCGGATATCTATTACTTTCTTCTTGTTCATCAGTTTCGACAGTTGAGCGAATTCGATCAGACCTCTCGAGTTTGACACTTTCATGTTTTGCCGTTTCTTTATTAGGTCATTTGTTCCTTGGGAGAGCTTACCTACTGCTTGTCTTGGTGCCTTACCTCCCACTTCAATTGCTGCTTCTGAAAGAAAATAGGTAATGAAAGAAATAGGTAATGAATGAAACTGTAACCTAGTTACAGTTTCATTCATTACCTCTACGTTGTTTGTATCTTCCTGTTCTAAAGCTGCATATTTGTTTGCGAGCACTAGCCTGAATTGGTCTGCTTTTACCCTTACTGTGTCTAGGTTGGCATGTTTCTTCATGGCTAACTTTATTCTACATCTTCAAATTGAGAGAAATCCTAGACCTCACTAACCTATGGTCACTGCACTTTACCCTACCTAACACTTCTACATCCTGCACTATGCTGGGATGGGCAGAGAGTAATAAATCTGTTTCATTCCTTGTTTTTCCATTAGGAATTTTCCATGTCCACTTCCTATTGCTGTGCTTCCTGAAGAAGGTATTCATTATTCGGAGCCTATTCCTTTCCGCGAATTCTACCAACATCGCTCCTCTAGTGTTCCTAGAATGGATGCCGTAGTCGCCAATTGCTTGCTCACCAACCTGCGTTTCCCCACTTTCGCATTGATGTCGCCCATGACTACAGTATACTTAGTTTGCACTTTTCTCATAGCTAATTGAACATCTTCATAAAGCTGTTCTATTTCTTCATCATCGTGACTGGAGATTGGGGCGTAGGCTTGTACTACCTTTATTCTATACCTCATATTCAGCTTTATTACGACGACTGCTACCCCTCATTAATGCTGCAGAATGCATGAATGTTGCCCGCGATGTCGTTATGGATTAGAAATCCAACCCCGTACTCTTTCTTATCTGGAAGACCTCTGTAACAGAGGACGTGGCCATTACACAGCACTGTATAAGCCTCACCAGTTCTTCTCATCTAACTGAGGCCAATATTATCCAAGGCAATACCTGATATTTCTTCAAATAGCACTGCTAGGCTAGCCTTACTCGATAGGGTACGCGAGGTGAACGTTGCCAGGTTCAGTTTCTATTGGCAGCCTGTCCGGACCCAGAGATTCTTAGCATCCTCTGCCGCGTCGCAGGTCTGACCGCCGCCTTGGTCATGTGCCCCGCAGCCACTGGGGACTGAGGGCCATGGGTAAATTGTAGGAGTCATTGGGAAGGTAGCGGTTGAATACTGCACCAGGGAGGCCGATTACTGTTCTGGTGAGGGAGTGACCTTGTTGACACCTAGTGGGTCTTCCTAATTTGGTTGCACCTTGACTAGTATAGCCCCTCTAGCTCTCGGCGATATTTTTTTTTGCCTGTGTGAGGCGCCACTCCATGCCTGTAAATATAGTGGACTGGAGCAGTATTTGGACTTACGACCTTCAGATTACTATACTATAAAAAAAACTAATCGAACAGGACACTACACGTCTATGCAAACAACACCAAAATCATCCAACTTAACCGCAGAATGACCCTAAATAATTGATAATTGAAATGTCATATGCTCGTACTCTACATCCGTTATTAACGCACGTGATAGTGCCACTGACAGCCTCGTTGACTTTACGGATGTACTATCAGACACGCTCTCACGTTGCGGTCAAAACTCTTGCGTGTGACTAACGCATTAAAGAACAAAAAACGGGCAAATTACGTGTTCAATACTACAAGAAGATTCGCGATAATTCATAAGTACTTCCACGCACTAAATGAAACTCAAATGCTACCGTCTTCTAAATACACGTGCGAGACACGCACATCCTTATACATACCCTTACAGAATCCGTCGAAGAGAAATGAAATCTCTAGAGTATACCAATACTAAAAACGATCCGCGCGGCCCGTTTCTAAGGCGCGGCCAACCACGTGCGTGCGTGCGGGAACAACCATCCGGCGATTTCTAAAATTAGCTGAAGTAGACTGCAGAATAACCAGTATGTAACCTGATACAGCGTTATTTTCAGAACTCGCGAAATCCGAAAAGAAAGTCTTAGTTTAATGGAAACTCACGCAAACTATCTGCATATCTCTGCGAAAAAAAAAACTGACGCTTTCCTTTCTCGAGCGTTCAGCTGTCAAGTTTTCCTGAAAGCCAGCATCAAATTAAGTCGAAAATTTATCTGCCTCTACCACGATCAGAAGAGACCAGCACTACCCTCAGCCTAACAGAACGTTCCTAAAGCTTAAGTTGTTCCAAAGTATCCTCAGATAAATGAATAATAATGACTGCAACTTACCAAACTTGCCTCTAAAGAAAACCACTACTGTCAAACAAAACACGACTTGTCACGAACTCGCGCAGAAGCGTCGCTCATCAACTGGCGCAAGTTCGGCGTGACCTTCCAAACTCTATGATCCTACGGCAGGTATGATATCCTAACTAGATTCTTATGTGCTATGTTTTTGTATTTATGCTTTTATTATTCACGTGAGCTACCGCTGCCGAGTACACGCTCTTGAAGAGCACACGCTCTAGATTAAACGCTCTTGAAGTTCCAGCCGAATCCCTGCTCCGACGGCGGAGCGAGTTGATCCGAAACCGGCCCGAGGTACACACGAACACGCTCCAGATCTATTAGTGTAAAACTCATTATTTACCCGGCAGCAAAAAGGAAACGCTGAGGTACTGAATGCTGAGGGGCTGAGTGCAGTCATAACACATCACAAAGGCGGTCGCTTACATTGGATACAAAGAAATGCATCAGGGATTGATGGATGCTATGAGTGTCCCCTTTGAAACGGGGTGGTGGGTTGCGCCATCAAGCTCTTGTTGTTATTTTGCCTAATGTCCTACTTATATCTTTCATAAAACACCCAGATACAAAGAATTCCCAGCATCAAACTTTTTGAACCATTATTGAGAACTCTGTTTTTGTATGCCTCCGTTCTTTGTGGTCTCCTTACTTTTCTGCCACCAAACCTGCAATCGCCTCTTACTAATCTCTATCTCGGACATGTTCGGTGACTACAGCGCTCACGGGTTGATGAGGAAGTGCAGGATGTAACGCGCTCTGAGTATCGCGTTTCCATTGCCGAGAACCGTACATTATAGCAGCACTTTATCGTGAACTTCTTTTTCTCGATGTGAGACGTAGTTCTCGCGATAACAACACGCACGAAAGAGCAGGTCACGAAAAGAAAAAAAAATCAAACAATCACGAATGCACGTGTGGCACGACACGTGTAATGTGCGTGTGCGTGCTTTTAGCAGCAATTGTGATTAACAGTAAGTACTAGCTGGCCCAAGAACTTTGCTTTTCAAGGCGGCAGTGACAGTTATACATGGTATCGACGTATGTACTCCCCCTAAGGTATGCGTTAACATGGTAGCAAGCATTTTGGTATGTATCAGTACTTGCTGTTGGACTAGTTGATTGATCTTATTACGCAATGTTAAGACGCAACCGAGGACGGCAGAACTAAGACACGAAAAAAATATCGCTCTTCCTTTTCCTGTCCGCCTGTCAGGTATCCCTGCAACACCCTTCAAAAGCAAATCCGCAAAACTCAACGAAAAGCTTAACACCGAAGCCAGCGCTCCCATTAACAAACAGCATAAAAAGTACTCTAGCAAATCATGCGTAAATCAATTGTGGGAAACGGTTTCAGCGACGATTTCTGTACTCTTTGTGTTTGTTGACGGTAGTTGAAGCTGATGTTCACCGCTTGGTGACATACAACTGTGGGAGGTGACGTCAAACGTTAAGATGTGCACATCACTCGTGCTTATATAAAACACACAGTATACAGAACACACAGCTAAACCGTGTTTGCTTGAGACGTTGTTGTGGGCCATTTTCTGAGCCAGCGAGATGGTTAGCACTTTCGTTGCCTCACACGCTACATAGCATCGTGGAAGAAGTGTTGATTTACCTGGACGGCCACTTGCGTATTATCGTCAATCGTCCGCGTGGCTTAAGTTGCATGGTGTGAGGCATGCTTTCTCACGTTACCTTTGTCCGCTCCCGCGCTCCTTCCATGTATGCCAACTGTCAAGAGCGAGGAGTTGTAAGGTACCTAATTCCACTCCATTCACTCTATTCACTCATTCTATTCACACCATTCCCTGTTTTCGTAACTGCATCGGTGGCTGAATGGGTAGTAGAGCACCCGACTCTACCCATTCGTTGCCTCCTCTTGCTACTTCCTCTGCACCGTTCTCACTACTTAATCCCTGGAGAGTTGAGCGTAAGTACAAAGGGAAACGCTGCCGCTTTGCAATGATGTTGCGTGGGACTCAAGCGAAGTTACAGCAGTCCAACGGGAAATATGGTGACGCCAAGGGAGCTCTCGTTGGAAAGGTTTAATGCACTCCAAGCGAGGAATGCTTTCTGGCGTCGCATTTTCTCTCTTCCATGTTCCATCCATATATGTGTACACGCTCACAACCATGCCCGACGCAGCTCGCAACACAGCAGCATTCGCGGCGATGTTTGACATGTGTGACTCACATGACTTTTGGATCCTCGATGCACATGCTGAATACTTGCGCATCTGAAAAAAAGTGTCATAGTTTCACCCTAAGGCCGAAGCAATGAATGCGATAGCAACACAGCAATGTCATAAGAAGTAAGGTGAGCGGCTTTGGTAGCAATATGAATTGTAGTAAACATGAGCTGATTAAGTAAGCAGGTGTGCTGCGGCTTAAGTAGACCGACATGAAGAGAGACTCGATGACCACGAGAAGGTGCGTGTGAAACGGTGGTGTTGATGAGAAGCGCTTCCCGTGGGCAGCGCGTGCGAAGGGACACACCTATAGCGCTGCACTGCCGATCCGGGCAGCATTACATGTGTAGCGTGCGTTGGAAAATGTGGCCCGACTATTACTAACTGAATGAACAAGCGTGGTGTGAGCGCGCACAAACAAACATGAACAGATCACACTGAATGACTGCAGACAACGACTGTCAAAACGCTGGCAGCAAGCCCATACGCTGCAGCGGGCGAAGGCACGTGCGGTCTATCGCTTCAACAGAAACTGAGCGGCGAATGCACAGTGCATAAAGGTCAGAGCCGTGTGGAGATAAGAGACGGGGCGGGGGAGCGACGAGCGCGGTTGTTGGCAGAGTAGAAGTGCGCCCCCCCCCCCTCTCCCTCCGGCGCTGGCTTCCCACTTCCTTGCTTGCGCGTGGGAAAGATAAGAGATGGTGCGGGCGAGCGACGAGCGCGGTTGTTGGCAGAGTAAACGTGCCCCCCCCCCCGCTCCCTCCGGAGCTGGCTTCCCGCTTCCTTGCTTGCGCGTGGGAGATTGAGTGCGTTCGCTCTCCGTGATAGCGCGCGTCCCCGCACGCTTCCGCTCGGGCATACGGCGCGCGGCGAAGATTTTATCTATACGGAGCCTCACGGCGACGGCGACGGCGACGCCGACGGCAGAAATCCGGTTGAAGTGTTCATATAATTGCTATCGCAATAAAAAATTCTGGTAGCTTGCTGATCTGGAAAACCAGAAAAAGGCTAGGCGATGCCTGTGCCCGTCGAGCGGCCATGCAAGCACATTGCGGTAGCAGACGACAGCGATCCATTCAAAAACGCACTCAAGCGCGCTGTGCGTAGGCGTGCGTATGACGCCTTTTATCTGAAAAGGTCCATTCTCCATGCGAAACACGTAAAGATTGCTGGGATGGCAGGCTGATGTGTGATGTTCAATTTGCCTGGTTCCTACCAGGCCACGCATGGCTCACATCTTCATGCCAATCGCCGTCTTAGATCTCTGGTAAATTTACTTTTACTGATGCTTTTCAGTTCAAACCGCATACCACAAAGAAAATTTGGCGTACATTTTTGGGTTTAAACCGAAAGCTGTTAACTTATATTTTGATAAGTTTTTGAACAGCAAGTTCTGACGCATGAAGGCCAAAAAGCTCATTTTGAAATATACAGGTGTTGTTTTTCAGCCAATTCGTGGCCGGTTCCGGCTGAAAGCCGACAGGACTGGCCGGTACAGTGTACAGCAAACAGAGTTGCTCGCTCTAAAACGTTGTTCTCGTGGTATGCATACTCGTAGTAAAGCGGTAGATTTATTTGGCTGTTCCCCTACTTTGCCGTTTGTAAGCTTTTGGCCGTTTACGTGACGGGAGTCAGCTTGGGCTGCTAGGTACGTGCTGGCCGGTCTTGGCTAGCAGACAACGTGGATCTCTACGTATCTTCCCAAATATACAACTTGGTGCTGGCTGCTGTCTTGCTGAACATGTTCGGTATATTCTCGAACCAACAGATTCAGGATTGTGCATGTGATACTGATATGGCCCCATTCTTGGCGAATCTCCCGTAAGGAGTGTACCAAGGTGACACAAGGTGTATGTAGTTTTACATATATTAAAACGATAACGCCCCATCCGACACTGACACCTCCGCTTGATGGATAACCATCTGAGTGTTCCAACTTTATGGATAACCATTGCAACAAAGCTGCAGCTAGGATACTAGGGATAAAGGAGTTAACTACGTAGATTCAACTGGGGGCTGCGATTACAACAAGACATGCTACATCGCGCTATCAATTTGCATTGTTGTTAACAATATAATCGTCACCTCCTTTTCCTGCTGATGAGATCATTAGGTTTCGTGATTCATTGTTGGCTCGGGTCACAGCAGCAGGTCACACAAGAAAACTATCGCTGACATTGACGGCCAGTATCGGCGGTTTCTGCCACCATTTTCTGCAGCGCTCCTCCACTGGTGACATCACCACGTCTTTCTCTCTCTCCCTACTATGAAAGTGGAAGGCAGCGCCACCTGCCGACTTAACTATTCACGGCGCGATAATGATCCTATAAGGTGACCCCCCTAACAAAATTTAAAAATTTTTGTGACCGCGTGTTTTAGGCGTCTCATCGGATAGATTGGCGCGAATGTAACTCTTTCAATAAATTTCTTTGAGTAAGGATTTTTGAGTCACAGCGCGAACTTCGGACAACGAGCGGAGTTGCGCACTACTTGGTGATTTCAGAATCACCAGACGCACATTTTAAAATCTGTTTGTAAGGACACAGTTTCCATAAATGACCAAAGAAGACTATTGACAGAACGCCAGTCTCTAGTGCAAATTCTCATTGAAAATTTCTCTGGCGACTGGGTTGGCCTGCCAGGTATTTTACTTCAGGTGGGGCATAGAACATTTCGTTGCCATTGGAGCCCTTGGAGCGTCTAGTCTTAGGTGGTAGTGGTGGCGTTCATCCATCCCTCGCGGGATCGAATCCCGGCCACGGCGGCCGTATTTCGATGGGGGCGAAATGCGAAAACACCCGTGTACTTAGATTTAAGTGCACGTTAAAGAACCCCAGGTGGTCAAAATTTCCGGAGTCCCCCATTGTGTCGTGCCTCATAATCAGAACTGGTTTTGGCACGTAAAACCCCATAATTTAATTTAATTTTTTCATCCATCCCTCTTTTCTAGACCCTTAACGATCTCCACGCATCACAGCATAGACTACAGAGCCATCCCTTCTTAAATAAAATTTATTTATTACCCGAAATTGTCATTCTTAATCTTGTTTGGTGCAATATTTACGGAATTACGTATGTTGTATTCCCGTCCATTATGACTTGAACGGTGCTACACTGCAATAAATGTCTTGTAAAAAAAACAGTAAAGGTGTGGCAATTTTTATAACGTACCTTTTCTGTTTTCTTCAATTGTCTGTTTCTAACTTTCTCTGTAGTTTAACGAAAGTTTTCGGTTGATGGCTTTTCCGTCATTTTACGCGGGGGGAAATGTGTTTTCTCTCTTATGGGAATAACTTTATCTTCTTCATGACTGCAGCTTTAATGCTGTGCTAAAAAGCCAAATGATGGGATGCAGTTTTAACAAACTGTGAAAGTAAAGATACACACTCTAGATATTATAGATATAGGGTCTATTAGTCCCAAGGAGACAAGAGCCCCGGCACTGCACGACGCATCCGACTATTCACACTACGAGCCTATACGGACAGGCTTTGAGTGATATGAGCGCACGAAAGTGCAGCTGTATGTTTTTCATAAATTAAGAGCAATTGGCTCGTGCATATCAGAGCCATCAGCCTATACATACGTGGCTGTGAAGGAAAAGAGAGAGACAGAATAAAGTTGAAAGGCAGGTAGGTTAACCAGATGGGAAGATCCTGTATGCTACCCTACGCTGGGGAGAGAGAAGCTGTACGCAAATATTGTTGAGGATAGTAAGAAAAAAGTTTCATTTCTCTCATAGTATTGATGGCCAATTTTTTTTTAATTTGCCGTATGGGAACCATTTTAGTTGAAATTATTAAAAAAACTATTTTTCAGGATAAACAGAAGAAAAATGTATTAAAGCCAAAGAACTATTTTTTATTGAAACAAGTTTTCTATATAAAAAAAAAGAAAAAAGTTATCTGTTTTTATTTCCTTCCTTTTTTTTTAAGTTAATTTTTACAGTGTACTGTATTCTTGGCTCGTCGACAAAATATAGCCAGCGAATGATTGCTGATATGATTCACACGTTCTAAACACGCTCACCCGTGTCTTTCACGCAAATACAAGTACACGTACCGACTGAAAATGATGGCTACCGTGGGACGCTACTAAAGGAACAAGTCATTAGGACATTGTCAGATTATGACATTTTACCAGGAAACAGTGTAAAATATTTCCGTGAGTGCATGAGAACGATGTCCGCAATACTTGCTGCAAGGTAATTCTTTTGGCGAAAGCGAGGGGGTGTGTTTGACTGGACTGTGACGCCGGTTCTCGTTAAACAATGCAAGACTGTCTTAATTCATGCCAACCCTGCAATGCGGTGTCTCTCATAGATTGTTGCGCTAATGGAGTCGAATAACTGGCGCCCAATACATGGGCTTTCTTCTTAACTAAAGCTGACAAATGCTTAAGATGCTCTGCTCTGAAACAATAGCGAGAGGACGAAAAGTTAACTCCAATTGGCACTAAGTCATATTTTTCCGTTGGAATCAAGAATGTACCGAGTTGATTTTGAAATATTTTAAAACCTGCTTGGCTGGGGAAGGGTTGACAAACAAAACCCACTATTCCCAGCTCCCTCGCAAGCTGGAAAACTCAATCGAGATGCACGGAGGTGCAGATTGTATACGCGGGATGGCGCCACCTTCCCGCACGAACCGATACCGCTGTGGGGATGCACCAGCAATACGCCCCCTTGAGAGCTCACGAAGCAAGCTCCCTCAGCGGAGGTGTGGGAATCGACACTGCGATCGACAGACGTGGTCATTCAAACCAGGCTGGCAAAGGGGTCGGCTAGAGTTGCGGCTCCCGGGGCCCCGACCTAGTCCCCCTGTTTAGCCTGGGCTCCGCTTCCCCTCCCCTCTATATATAATAAAGTTTATTTACCCGCTGGCCTACGCAAGCTCGAGCCTCGCGGCGCGCAGTCCGAGGGAAAAAAAATCAAGAGGCGCATTTTGAGTAATTTTAAGTCTATGGACTTGCAGATGTTTCAGGTTTTTGACATATCCGTAATAATTGAACCATCGTTTTGCTTCTTTCTATGTTTTTAAACATAGTGGATTTTTTTATTATTTTAATAAGCCCCAAGGAACACAGGTGGAGGAGCAAGAAAATATTGTTGAAAACAAAATAAAAGTAATACATTCAGACTAAACGATCGTAATAATACATATAAAATTAAAAATAACGCAATCTGAAGGTAGTGGTGAGGTAATCCCAGTTTCTATATATCTACAGCAAGAGAGATCTTAGAAAGGTAACCGCACGGCATAAATGCATGGCCCCTTCGTTACAGAGTATACACCATAAAGCAAAAAAAATACATGTGCGGGCTTATATAATAATATTACCATATTATAGAAAGTACAGCCTATCCGTAAAACATATGACCTCTTACAGGAATGCCGGACGACATGAGCCATTCGGCTGCAGCCGCACAAACAGCAGCAGCGACATTGGTAGAATTCGTACATGCCCGTTGCACCGGACCATAGTAAACCAGACATATCTCTGCGATGTACAAATTAAGTCGTAATGTCGAAGCCCAAACCGACATTTGCTAGATGTCACAGATCTGTACGTGTATTGCCAGACAAATGCAGGGTGTCTAGAATATGTTGCGTTGACTTAAGAAGGAACCGCCTATACATTTTATCACGTGACCTCTGATGCTCGTACCCGCCGGGGTGGCTCAGTCAGCTAAGGCGTTGTGCTGCTGAGCACGAGATCGCGGGATCGAATCCCGGCCGCGGCGGCCGCGTGTCTATGGAGGCGAAATGCAAAAACGCCCGTGTGCTTGCGTTGTAGTGCACGTTAAAGAACCCCAGGTGGTCAAAATTATTCCGGAGCCCTCAACTACGGTGTACCTCATAATCAGAACTGGTTTTAGCACGTAAAACCCCAGAAAGAAGAAGTGGCCGCCTCGGCAAGAAAGCTGCATAAAAGAGCTTGAGAGGGCAATGGCGTCACTGGCCCGTGACAAACACAGCATGACGCTCAGACTGTAGTATAATATCTAAAAGTGCATCTATACAAAACAGACGATTTGACATTACATTAAAGTATTCGACGCTACACGAGAAGAAAGGTGCATTTATACAGTTACACAGCACAGCGTAACTATCAGACACGGAGTACAGTATACAGTTATTACAACGTATTACATGCATAGAATAAATACATATGTTGTAACAACTAGACATATAGCCGTTTTTATGACCACACATTAATAGTTCTCCTTCAAAAGCTTCATTTTCGAGTTTCATTATGACAGAATTATGTTTTCTCATTTGTACTTCTTACAAGATTCGAAGGTATCTTGTCCGTAGATCGTCATGACCGACACAATTTCTGTTTCAAACTCTTGGGCATTCAATATGCCACTTGTGCCTGGCAGGATGTGTAGAAGAAGGGGTGCACTGCACGTCCTCGTGCGCGTGCATATGCACATTCGTGTGCAAGCGACGTATCGTTTCTTGCTGCGAGCGTTCGGCCCATCGTATCTGTCATGCAATGTCTTCTGTGAAAATAATAATAATTATAGCAAACAGTCTGCAAAATCCCATGATATGCCGTGCAGTCACGCATGTGCGCGACAGTCACCTCAACCCACTTACGCAATGTAAATGTGACATATGTGCCCTAGCAATGTGAGGTAGTTTCTATAGTAGCTTTCAAATATCCAGTTGTTACACATGGGCTACTTTCCTGCAGCATGACTTGTACCACTGTTAGTCAGCTGTGCGAACGTTGATTGCATAGGTCCAACCGTTGAATGCATAGGTCCAACCAAGAACTTCTGATGGATGTTATTGTAACCTATGAGGTTTACTGAGTCCATGTTAGGCTACGTATTAAGAAGAAGCTTTAGCATTGGCAAAGACCCATTGCACTAACATCAAATTTAGCATATATTCACGAAAGGATTGTTAGGATCGGTACCCTTGTTTTTGTTAGAGAGAGGCCACTAGAAAGCCTTTCTCAAATTTTTAGTTTTATCTTGATGCGCGCACTGGAGAGCTAGCTGGTACACGCTACATTTTCTATATCTCGTCTTATATGTTTGAGATATAAGATATTGTGATAAGAGGTAGAGCCGTCTTACACCAGCCCTTACACCGAGTGTGATCTCAACACGAATCTGGTCGCATTTACCACTGGGAGCTACGTGTCCATACTGCTCCGTCCCGGTGATGCAGGAAGATGAGTACCACATAACATGGACATGTCCAGGCTTACAATCGGAACGCTCGCGTCTCCTACTGCAAGCCGGCCTCCACTACAGTGTCAAAACCAGCTATGACCGCTGGATACATGATAACAGATTCCACAAAAAATGCTGCAATTCAAACACAACACAGGCCTCAAAGCACACATTGTAATACGCACAAACAGATCAAGAATTATGATTTAAGGGCAAGTCTTTACCGCAATACAGAATATCTGATAACATCGCGCCGTGTGCCGTATGCGGTAGTGGCGGGCGAACGCTTGTGAGGGTGAGCCAAGAATCGTGGCTTCATGTGGCGGTGCCTTCTAGCGCTCACAAGGGAGGAAGGCGGGGAGCAGGAGCATGCGCGCTCGAGTGGGTTGAAGGAGGCAGGATAGTGCACAGCCAGTGTTGTACACGTTCCTCTAAAACGGGAACGAAAGCTTGTTCTTCGTTCCTTCCCAATCTTGAAACGAGTTCCTGTGACAAGTTCCTTTAATGCGGAAGGAACGAGTTCCAGTTACACTTCGAACATCGGAATGTGTTGTAACATTAACGTTACATTTTTTAAATTAAAGTATGGAGTCAGATAATCCTTAGTCGAAATAAAGTGAGCAATTTAAAAGTAACATCGAACTACGTATATTATACGAACTTGAACATCGCCGACAGCAGATTATCTGGAGATAAAAAGAATAAAAAAAAAAAACTCTGGCTCCAATCTACACTGTGAAGGTTGTTGGACCGTGAAGCTGTAAACGACACCCACAACGATTACCCATTGTTACCCATTGTGACGTCACTTGAATTTACACACGTGGCTCTACAAAGAGTGAAACCAGAGACAAGTGAAATGTACTTAACCACACCCTTTATTACTTTACAACGACATTATATTTACGCTGTTCTTCTGGCGTCGTTACTTTCCGTGGTCTACCCATTGTAGCCTAGAATGAACTGAATGAGTTACTAGTCCGTGGTGACGTCACAACGTGATTTCTATGCTGTTGGGTACTTTTCCACTCGTAGTAGCTTACGCAACCGTAATCTTTACCGGGAAACACACGCGGGAGAAGAACGGTACTTTGCATTATTCGCAGACGTTATTAGCATACATATTATATGGTTTGCACTTCACACGAGGGTTTTAATGACGTCAAATTCTTTCGAAGCGGCTGCAAACCTAATCTTTACCGGAACGGGTCGGAGGGTGCTCCCATTGTTCACACGCGCCTTATCATTCATCATGTGGTTTGAATGCTTGTTTTGTGTTTTTTCTTTTGAAAACGAGTGCTGAGCTGTATGCTGTATGCCTGATGTTAAAGTAGATATTCTGTTTGTAATGAATTTTTAACATGGCGTTTTTTGCTTACGCCAACGACACGAAAATTTTCTTGGCTGGTAGAGGTACTCCCAAGCACGTTGTCACGTGCACACAGGCAAGCACGACGACATCTCACTCGATGACCGCCGACACTCGCTATCAGAACGCTGGCTTGATGAAGAGCGAGCAGCCGCAGCGGTGAGCAAATTCTGCTTCGTGCCGCCCCTCGTTTCAACGCGAACTAGGCGACTAAGAACACATCTCACACGAAGCCATGGGCCATCTCAGGTCCGCATGCCTTCGAACCCACCGCAGTTTGTCTCCACGATAGGACGCGCGCGGCCGCACTCTGCCGCCTCAGCTGGAGTACAAGAGCTGCGCACAGTGTGGTACGGAACGGCGTTCCTGCAACTAGATTTTTTTTCGGGGTGGGGGGGGACGAACGCAGGAACGCCACCGTTCCATTAAAGGCCGGTGGAACAGTAACGGTGTTATTACAGCTTCGCTGTAATAAACACTCCTTGACGAATTTTTTTAGGGAGTACCGGGCATACTCCAGAAATGTCTAACTGCAACCTTTGGGATCGCCTATTACAAGTGCAACACATATGGCACTTCCCACTTCAGTCTTCAAATGCGCAGTCACGTGAGGGCTGAAAATTTTCCATCCGCCGCGATGTCGCTCGAGTGGGACGTCGCGGGCACATCGCGATGTCCTCGAGTGGGACATCGTTTCTCTGCGGCAGGCCAGCATGCCGGCATGGAGCAAAGAAACTACAGCAGGGAGCGTTACGTGACAATCTTGAAGCCTAGCCATAAAAAATACAACGGAGAACCCACGAAAAAAATGCACCATAATCACGCGACAGGCAGGCGGTAGTTCTTTGCCCCTCACGCGATCGCCCATCCGCCCTGCACGATGGGCTGCGCACGTACATACATGCGTGCATCTGTTCAATGCCATGGAATGTTTACGGAAGGAACGCCGTTCCCTCTACGGTTCCTTCGTAAACCTAACAAGTCACCCTTACTGTTCGACCGACCCTTAATGAAACGGTGGCGTTCCTGCGTCTCCCCCCCAACACCCCCCCCCCCCCCAAAAAAAAAAAAATCTAGTTGCAGGAACGCCGTTCCGTACAAAACTGTGCGCAGTTCTTGTACTGCAGCTGAGGCGGCTAAGCGCGGCCGCGCGCGTCCTATCTTGAAGACAATCTGCGGTGGATTCGAAGGCTAGCGGACCTGAGATGGCTCATGGCTTCGTGTGAGGTGTGTTCTTAGTCGCCTAGTTCACGTTGAAACGAGGGACGGCATGAAGCGGAATTTGCTCACCGCTGCAGCTGTTCGCTCTTCATCAAGCCAGCGTTGTGATTGCGAGTGTCAGCGGTCATCGAGTGAGATGTCTTCGTGCTTGCCTGTGTGCGCGTGACAGCGTGCTTGGCAATTTAGTTAGTAAGCGAATGCTTACAACACTTTATGCAGGTGATAAAACGATTAACCTTACTTGCTACAGCTTTCGGGCAAAACTGTGGCTTTTTTTGTAAGCCCTTTTTATCATTGGCTGGCCCCCATCGCTACTGATATGCTCAACTTCATGATTGGATAGCATCTGCTCTTAGGACCAGTTATAGCGCAAGAACTTTTTAATGCGAACATCATTATTTGCCTACTTCAGCCATTTTGTGCCTATCTATCCATATTTAACTATAGCTTCTTACGCCGACCCACTGGCTCAAGCTGACTACCTGCTTGGGCCACTACGTATGTGCACCTGGTCGTGATGTCGTCGTGGGCGTTCCATTGTCGTCATTACAGCTTCGTGATATCTTACGCCCGTCATGCCGTCACCGTCACGCTTTCTACCCTGAACCAGGGGCCCAAGTTGTCTAATAACTTGGCCCGCTAGGTACGGGCTGGGGGTCGTTGCATCGCCGTCATTCCAGCTTTGCCATCCGACACTTGTCACGCCATCGTCGTCATACAGTCATCCTGCATTCCTTGTCACACCGCCATTGAGGTGCCATCGTGGTCGTTCAAATGCCGTCATTCCAGCTACATTATCTAACTCTTGTCCTGCTGTCGCCGTCACGCCTTCTACTCTGACCCGGTGGGTCAAATTGTCGCAAAGCTTAGGTCACTAGGTAATGTGTTCGTGGTTGTGACGCCGCCGTTACCATGACATTGTCACTCCAGCTTTCTCATCCGATTCTGGTCATGTACCGTCATCATGCCATAATCGTCGCACAGTCGTCGTCGTGCTGTCGTCTTCACGCTGTTGTTTTATCATTGCCATGGCTTCAGTAACGTGATTCCATTGTCGTCACGACGTCGTTGTCATACCGCCTTCGTCGCTCCATCGACGTCATTATTTTTTCGTCATTGTATTGTCACGTGCCTTGTGAGAGAACGGGCGACGCGACGTTTATTGAGGGTAGCGGCTCCTGAAAAGCACGGCGCTGGGGGCTGGCTATCGAGCGGGCGGAGAAGCACGCGCACTTCTTCCTTCTTGTCCGTGCCTGCCTCTTAGCACTGTACCCACTACTGCTGGTGGCACTTCCCCCCTTCCTCGGAAAGAGCATCGGCTCGATGCTCAAGAAGCGGTGTTAGAAAAGGAGGGGGAAACAGCATGGGCAAGGCAGGTGCAAAGGACACAATCACAGCTAGAGGAGAAACAAAAGCACAGCAGCGGGGAAGCGCGACGGGTACAGTCTCAAGAAACAGAGAGGTTGCAAACAGTAGCGTAAGTAGAAAGATGAATAAAAAATAATAATCACGAACGCGCAACATATGGTTTCATGCGCACAACGTGAACTACGTCAGGGCGAGGTTGTTGTCTACGCCGTGTTTGCGCCGCACTGTCTGGTACGACTTCGTAGTTCACGTCACTAATGTGGCGCAGCACTTTGTATGGGCCAAAATACCGGCAATCAACTTTTCACAAAGGCCACGGCGGCGAACAGGGGTCCACACCCACACTTGGTCTCCGGGACTGTAGCGCAGTTGCCGGTGACGGATGTTATAGCGCCGTGCGTCTGCATGTTGCTGCTCACCGATGTGCAGCCGCGCGAGCTGGCGGGCTTCCTCAGCGCGCTCAGCAAATTCTTCGGCGTCAGTCGTTAGGTGCTCGGTGTCGTGACACGGAAGCATAGCGTCCAGCATCGTCTGTACTTCGCGGCCGTAAACGAGGCGAAATGGTGCGAACCGCGTCGTCTCTTGTACGGCGGTATTATACGCGAAGGTCACGTAAGGCAAGATGCGATCCCATGTTTTGTGCTGGACGTCGATGTACATAGAGATCATATCTGTGATGGTCTTGTTTAATCGCTCCGTAAGTCCATTGGACTGCGGATGGTAAGCAGTCGTCTTTCGATGCCTGGTGTTGCTCAATTGAAAAATTTCGTCCATGAGCTGTGCCGTGAACGCCGTTCCTCTGTCTGTGATTACAGTGGATGGGGCACCATGACGCAGTACAATGTGGCACATGAAGAACTGTGCTACCTCAGAAGCCGTGGCTCGTGGGAGCGCCTCTGTCTCGGCATAGCGGGTTAAATAGTCAGTGGCGGCGATCACCCACTTGTTGCCGTCGGTTGACAGGGGAAAAGGCCCAAGGATGTCCAAGCCGACTTGGTCGAATGGCTTATGAGGTGGTTCGATGGGTTGCAATAACCCGGCGGGCTTCAGGGGTGGTGACTTTCGTCGCTGACATTCACGGCAGCCTTTAACATACTGTTTTACGCTTGCCGCAAGCCCGGGCCAGTAATACATCTCGCGCACTCTAGCAAGCGTTCGTGAGGAGCCGAGGTGGCCAGATGTAGGCTCGTCGTGGCAAGCGAAAAGAATATCGTCCCGCAAGTTTTTGGGAACTACTAGAAGGTAGGCTCGGTCATTCGGGCGGGAGTTCTTCTTGTAGAGCAGATTGTCTCGTACACAGAAGGACGTCAAAACGCGGCGTAGATGGCGTGGTATGGATGTGGGACGGCCCTCGAAGTGGTCGATGAGAGGTCGAATTTCAGCGTCGTCACGCTGCCATTTGACCAAGTCCGACGTAGTAAGGGCTCCCAGGAAGCCGTCGTCGTCCTCTGGCTGTCGACTGACAGATTCGGCGGGAGCACGCGACAACGCGTCGGCGTCTTCGTGCTTGCGGCCAGACTTATAAACTATGGTGACGTCAAATTCCTGTAGCCGCAAGCTCCATCGTGCCAGTCGGCCTGAAGGGTCGCGTATGTTCGCCAACCAACATAGAGCATGGTGGTCTGTCACCACTTTAAAGGCACGGCCGTAGAGATAAGGGCGAAACTTCGTGATCGCCCAGATGACCGCGAGACACTCTTTTTCTGTGGTAGAGTAGTTCGCCTCGGCACGGGACAGCGAGCGGCTAGCATAAGCTATTACTCTTTCAAGGCCGTCTTGACGTTGGACGAGTACTGCGCCAAGGCCGATGTTACTGGCGTCAGTATGCACCTCGGTGTCAGCCTCTTCGTCAAAATGAGCCAGGACGGGTGCTGACTGCATGCGTTGTCGTAGTTCAGCGAAGGCCGCCTGTTGCTCATGCGTCCAGGCAAATGGCGTGTCATCCCTGGTAAGGCGAGTCAGGGGTTCCGCAATCTTCGAAAAGTTGTCGATGAAGCGGGGATAATACGCACACAAGCCCAGGAAGCGTCGGACGGCCTTCTTGTCGGCAGGAGGAGGAAAAGCTGCTACAGCGGCAAGTTTGTCGGGATCGGGTCGAACTCCTTTGGCGCTGACGACGTGTCCGAGAAACTTGAGCTCTTCATAACCGAAGTGACACTTTTCTGGTTTAAGCGTGAGATTAGCCGATCGGAGCGCTTCTAGCACATGCCGCAGGCGATGAAGATGTTGCTCAAATGTTTCAGAAAAGACAACTACGTCGTCAAGATACACAAGGCAAGTCTGCCACTTCAATCCAGCGAGGACAGTATCCATCATTCGCTGGAAGGTTGCTGGGGCTGAACACAAACTGAAAGGGAGCACTCGAAATTCGTAAAGGCCGTCGGGAGTCACAAAGGCAGTTTTCTCGCGGTCTCGTTCGTCTACCTCGATCTGCCAGTATCCACTTTTCAAGTCGAGTGACGAAAAGTACTGGGCACGCCGCAGCCTATCTAACGAGTCGTCGATACGTGGCAGTGGGTACACGTCCTTTTTAGTTACGTTGTTGAGCTTCCGGTAGTCGACGCAAAAGCGTAGCGTTCCGTCTTTCTTTTTAACAAGAACGACCGGGGACGACCATGAGCTGTTAGAAGGTTTGATCACGCCGTCTTCAAGCATCTCTTGTACTTGCGTACGGATCGCTTCACGTTCCTTTGCCGACACGCGGTAGGGCTGCTGGCGTATCGGGCGTGCGTCGTCGCATGTGATGATCCTGTGCCTTGTAACTGAAGTCTGGCGTACCTTAGACGAGCTTGCGAAGCATGCCCTGAATTCAAGCAAGAGCTCGTGCAGTGCCGCCTGTTTGTCTGGAGATAACTCTGAATTAATGTCGACGTTGCCCAGTGACTTGTCAGCCATCCTCACTGGTTCAGGGGTAAAACATTCAGCAACGTGCTCTATTTCCTCGGCAAACGCTATCAAAGTACCGCGGAACAGGTGTCGATGCTCGTTAGTGAAGTTGGTGACAAGCAACTGAGAACGGCCATCACTAAGCTGTAGCACACTTCTAGCAGCACAAACACCTTGCATCAGTAGATGCGATAAGTTACTTTCAGCGATCACTTCACCTTCGCGCATGCCACCGCACATCACTTCGACTAGGACACTGGTTCGCGGAGGAAGCGTAACACATTCGGTGGAGACACGAAGGGCGTCGTCTCGACGCTTGTGGTCGTACCCGTCGAGTGCTCGGTCTCTTCATGCAGTCGCTTCATGCCTCCAATGTCAGTCCGCCGTCGTCATGGCATCGTAATCGTGCCATCATCGTCACGCCATCAGCGTCATGCAGGTCTCGGTCATACAGTCATCGTCACCCCAGAGTCATCTTTCACTTGTGGTCATTCCATTGTTCCCATGCCGTTATTATGCAATTACCACTACACGCCTTAAGTGAAATCAACGGGACTTTAGGAATATGGTTGGCCGCTACATCGCTCGATTGCTATTCGCATCACCGCCGACAGCCATCGTGAGATGAGCTCTGCCGTAAGTTTTGTGACTTCGACCCCTCATTTTATCCCGGTGAACCTGTGTCCGTCGACTCAAGATGAAAGGCACGTGCGAAATTTATTAAATACATCAAGGTTAATTATGACGGCTGTTTTAACTCACACCCGTGAATTGCATGACGAAGCAACCATTGTTGATGAATGGCAAAGTTCACACTTCTCTGTCCATATTAGCAAAAGTGTCTTTACGCTTAAATGCTTACATCGTTCGTAAGCGAATATTTCTGCCAATCCAGATGCTGGAAATATTAGCGTGGAAGGCAGAGTAATTACTCATTAGGAACTTCCAGAATATAGTCAATGCTGTATATTTTCTGTAGCCCTAAAATTTCGTAGCGTTTTATTATTTCATGCTACAGCTTAAATGTGTCGCCCAGATATTGGCTCGGAACAGTGGAACAAGAAGCACAGAGTTTTTGTCAATAGGACATTTTAGTTGGATTGCTAGAGCAACTCTTGATCTATCTCTTTCGGGCTGGTTCCACTTTGGAATTTTATAGAGTCGCGTCTAAGATATTCTCAAATGAGCTGAGTCTCCCAAAGAGCGTCATTTCTTCTTTTTTTTTTTTTTTCATGCGAAGCTTGTACTGCCTCACAAGTGTTGGCGGTGGTGGTGGTGGTAGTCGTGTCACAGTAAAGCCCTATCGAAAACCTGTCGAAAACTCGCGTCTCGTTCACTTGGTGTATACCAAAAGTGGCACAGAAGGGTACGAATGTATGACTAACATGACTGATAGGTCATGACATTAATAACATCACATGCTCGTCAGTTACGTCACAATTAACGATAATAAAATCGCGTGTGGCACATACCCGCGCATTGGATATGAATGAAAGAGAGAAAGAAAGAGGGAAGGAAAGAAAGAAATCATGTGTTGCTCATACTGGGGCCACACATTTCAACTCAGCTGGTTTGGTGTGTCGCGGAGAGGGAAAAAGAAGTAAACGGGGTTGGCGTGCGCTCCGCCGGGCTTCCCCCGCCTGAGATTAGTTTCGGCGCCCGGATGGGAAGGCTGCTCGTGGTGCGTTCCGTCGAGGAGCAGGATGCGTTTGAGCAACGGCGCCGCGAACTCGTTCGGGAAATGGCTCGTCGTCGACGGGCCGATTCTAGCGTGAGGGCTTCCGAATATCCGCGGACCCCGATTTGAAAGAGGGCGATGTTGAGGCCAAACGTCAGCGAAAAGCCGCCGACCCTGAGTTTAGGGCAAACGAAGCGGAAAGCCCGCGAGAGCGTCGTCTTGCCACAAGCTTCGCTTACCCCCATTTTGTCGGCAGGGGAAGGGCCGGCGATTTATTTTTTTCTTTCAACTGGTCACTACTCCACCGCCGTCCGACAGTATTCGTACAACAATTGCTGGAGCGCTTGAATATGCGGTTTTCCATAGTTCAGATTCATGACTGTTCTGCGTCCATTTGTGTCCCATTTGAAATCGTCTCTGAGAGACGCACGATAATTCATCATGATGCAAATGGTTTTCTTCCAACGTCACTTCACATTTGGCGTCGAACAAGCATTGTAACTGAAGCATATGCTTCACGATATGCCAAAAGGCAGCTTTGTTCTCGATTTGACTTATGTCTCTTCGGCTGTCGGATTTAGCGCGTAGAATTTTGGCTCATTCATAGCACTGCGTTTCGCCTTACGAAAATCATTTGGGAAATGCGTCATCCGGGGTAGGCATTGCTTCTTTTTATTGCAATATCAATTATATGGACACTACAGGCGCATTTCTGCCATCGCCGTCGCCGTGATGTTCCGTATAAATTTCAAGGGCGATAAATCGTCGCCGCGTGCTGTATGCTGTATGTGCGAGTGAAAGAGTACGAGGGTGAGCCGGCGATTGTGGCTCTATCTCGCGCACGCAAAAAAGGGATGGGGGAACAAAGCGCGCCGTCTTCCAGTAGCGTTAGTTGCGCGCAACGCTCTGGAGTGAGAGTAGGGAAGGGGAAGTGGTGCGTTCTACTCCGCGCACGCCCGCCGGGACTCAAGGCTCCAGGGGGAGGGTAGGCAGGGAGGCGCGTTATACGCTGCGCGCACCAACACAGGCGGGTGCAGCTTCAAAGCCATCTGCGTGGGCAGAGTCCGCTCTGCGCTGTGTTTTCGCAGCTTAGTTCGCGTTGATGCGAGCGGCGACACGAAGGTCAATTCGCTCGCTGATGGTGACGCGCCCACTCGTTTCAGCGTTGTTACTGCGCGTTTCCGCGGTCATAAAGCGAGATGCGCTCATGTCTGCTTGTGTGCGTGTGACACCATGATTTGTTTCTGTACTTGGTATGGTCAAACTCGTATGTACCAAACCCACATATAACGAATTATTGTGTATAACGAACAAAATATCCCCTTGAAAGATTTTGCATAAAATGTTATATATCATACTTTTGTCTGATCCCCTTGAGATTCAATATGTCCGGGTTCAACTGTATGCCTATGTTTACAAGTTTACGTGGCCGATAAAACTACTACCCTTATTTCGTATAGCATGTCCTCGAATTCGCTATTGCAATCGATGGTTCGCCTTTCGGGCGAAACTGACACTTTTTACAGCGGAGCTGTTTATGGATAGGGTTCCGTGAATTTTTCGTGTGCGTAAGCAAACATCAGGTCCTGCGCAAACGCACTCCTTCCACTGCTCGCGCGTTCGTTGTCATCTCCTTCCGCAGCTGGCTCGTCGGAGTGAGCGCGCTCGTACCCCTGCTCGCGCGTTCGTCGTCGTCTTCTTCCACAGCTGGCTCATCGGCGTCCCTCGGATATGCATTTTGAAAAGATTAGTTATCAACAGGCTCCATTTTTAAGATCAGTAGACTCCCAGGTAGATAATAAAGGTTTCTCAAAGAATTGTCGCGGTGCGACCTGCGCCGGACATGTCTACGTTTGCACCACCCTCTCTTTGTTGGCGTTCCAAACGGTTGCGTATTAGTTTCCTTTCATGGCGCTTTCCCGTAGTGGCGGTATATTGTCACGTAGTAGTGACGTTGAAGAAAGCAGTCGTAAAACTGCGTATGACGAAATTGATTCTTTATTGGGCGAACCTGTGCCCACAAAAGCAAGCTACACTCGAAGCACAACGAAAGCGGCGGACACAGTCGGCGATCGTCGAAAATCTGATCAGCGGCGAAACGCGTCGGCTTTTATACACGAGTCATCGAAAGTTCCAGATTAAACCCTGGTACCCACGTGTCTTCCAGAAAGTTCTGGACTGTTCGCGTCGCTCACACAATCAGATTACATGAGCGTCGGTGACAGGAGACAACGGATAGAAGCATCGATCACGTTCGAGAAACTTCCGATACATGCAGGCGCGTCCTGTGCCTAGCGATAACGTTTAACAGCCGGTGAAAAGCGGTCGCCGGTGAAAGGATAAACATGTATACGTGCCAATATAAACAAACCAGAAAGACAAGTTCCCATTCTCCATCTTTAATTTCACTTCTCTTCTGTCGTCGTAAGGAGGAGGTCGCGTATAGTCCAGACTCCGGATGAGCAACGCGCTTATGAAGAGCCACGACGAGAACAGATGCGAGAGTGCAGTCTACGCCGGCCGGCCGCAAACACCAATTGTACACCAATCAAGACAAATAATGACCACCGACCAAGACAATAAATTTGCGCGCGTACCTCTCCTCGCGATGACAACCGATCAAGACAATAAATAAGTTTGTACCTTTGTTCAAAATTCTGTGTCATGTTCGTGTCGTGTGCTAAACAGCTTCGCTGGTCATCCACCTTCATAGAGTGGAATGACTCATGATTTTTTTCGGCTTATTTTTTAAACGTATCTGAAAACACTTCAGGATTACTTCGGCGACGTCCTACATACACAGGCAGTGATAAAATAATATATATAGCTGTAAAAATAAAACGTACTATGCACATTATGAGAACGGGTGCCATTGCAAAATACCACCCTTTCAAATTAGTGTTATAATTCCCCTAAACACTGTTTTCTATGGGTTAATGGGGAAACTTATAGAAAGCAGATAATACCCTTAAGGGTGCAATTTTTGTGTATAGTTTTGGCTGTTGAGTCATTAAGTCCAGATTTCCTGTTGTACTCCGCACCTTCACCAACTGTAAAGGGGGTTTATTCGGGTCCTAGAGCAGCAGCGACAAACTTAGCACCAGCAGGCAGGGCGTAGCCAAAGAGCGAACTGCGGACGAGTCACACGATGACAACGGGGCTGTTTAGCGTGCCGATATTCTTCCTCGCACCGTATACTATAAAGGCTTACTCCAGAAGGAATTTCCGTACTATTTATTTGAGATTTCTATGGGGCGGTCCAGATTTTCTCGTTTGTCTTATATATGCAGCATGCCTCGCCACGTTCCTGCATATATGCTGTCATGCCATGCACTGTCGGACCCCGCACCGTTATCAGCAACGCGTTTAGGCGGTGAACTCAATTAAGCGAGACATGTAGAGATTTGAAGACTCCCGCTCGAAGCTGCTTTCCTGAATTTTCTATATCCCATTATGCCTTCATAATCATGTATTCTTCCCAGATCTAGAATGGGCTACAGTTTAGAACGTAGATGAATGCAACCTGTATTGTAACTTAATTCACCTACCTGTCGGGTATAACTAACCTAATATCGCATATTTAAATTACATGCATGTCAGTCTTGAGTTGCGTTATAACAGTGTTTTGGATGCATTTTCAGTAATTTTACCTGTAATAGTGGTGCACGCAAACATCTGGGCAGCATGGAAGCTGACAAGAACTTTAATTGTTCCTGAGAAATTGTGGACAGGGGTAGCCGAAGGCTCCCTCAGGTCAAGTCGGTGGCTCCGTCCACGATGGCATCGGGAGGCGAAATCCCGTTGCGATGTCGTGGGCCCTCTGGACTGCCTGGAGCTGAATGTGGTGGTGGTCGCTTCTTAGGAATTCCTCCCACTGTTCCTTTGTGGCACGTATAGAGTTTTCTATGGCTGGGCACAGCCAGAGCATGTAATAAAAAGAGCATGAGTCGGCTCCGCATTTGGGGCACGACTGCGGGAAGTGTGGGTCTATCCTGCTAAGGGACCGCGGAGTGGGGTACGTGCGGGTTTGTAACATTCTGAGCGTGCTAGCTCGCGGTTTATTTAGTCTTGGGTGAGGAGAAGAGAACCACCTCCTTTCCAACCGGTAGTGTGAGACGATTTCGTGAAAGGTGCACAATGGGTATTTCTGGATGCAAACCTCATTACAAGGATGGCCGTTGACGGCTGCGCGGGTCATGAAATGGCGCGCCAGCCGGTGAGCCTTTTCGTTGGGGTTGCAGCCGTGCGGTTGGGCCGAGTCTCCCAAGTGTGCCGGGAATCATGAAATGTGGAAATATGTTTCCGTGCCGATTTGACCAAAATTAGTTAGCGTGTTGATCGCAATCCTATTCGCCCGTTTCGATAAGCGCGCCGTCGAAAAGGACCTAACGGCTGTACGAGAGTCCGAGAAGACGAAGAGGGGAGAATGTGCGCTGTGTACGGCCAGGGCGATAGCCGCCTCCTCCGCCTCGTGAGCAGAATTGGTGCGCACAGAGGCCGCATTCACCAGATTGCCTTTCGTATCCACTACCAATAGGGCGAACGCGTCTCCTCTGTCGTATCTAGCGGCGTCACGACAGCTACACAAAGGACATATTAGTTATATATCCTTGGTATACCAACCCGTCACCTTCAAGATGTTTTTTTTAATTATGATGAAAACACTGCTTTATAAGCACAGGTCGTGTCACCTGCAATGCTGCCCAGATAAGTCCGTGTCGAACACTTTTCCAGCTAAAGTGCTGAAAATTTACGCGAGAAATTGTTCCAGATAATTACATATGCAATACTTCTACGTATATAAATAATATATTTAACTGGAAATATGACCCAGCTATGTGGAACTCTGCTGCGTATACAACCCGAAACACTCTTCCGTACATATTCGATTTTATCTGGGGCACAATTACTAATAATAAGACGATCTTCTTTAGCAAGAAAATTCATCTTACTAGCTGGAACCTCATTAGGAGTGGAAACTCATTAGGAATCTAAGTACACCAATGCTTTTGCCTTTCACCCCCATCGAAATGGACAAGCGCGCTTCTCCAAATAATGACGCAGGAAACATAACCCCTCGGTACTGGTTGTGTGCACAGCTCCCTTGTTATAACGGAGCTTACAGGTGAAATGAACTGTCGAATGCAGGAACATTCTATCATACGGGTACTAAAGTGCGGGGAAGTATCAGATGTTTGTGCGGGTGCGTATGATTGTGCGCGTATGGCACAGTACGATGCAAAACTTGTATTCCATGGCTTATAGGTTGACACGCCTGCGCATGTTCGAGCTGTTGTAGGCATGGTCGATTAATTTTTTTATTCGTATAACAATTATTAATTCATCAGTCTAGCCTTTAATCGATTAATCGATTTCAATGCAGGATTTTTCATCAATTAATTGATTAGTCAAAATTTTTGCCGGGCACCTTAAATAAATTAATTGTCCACGTGACGTGCAGGCATGCTGCGGCGGCGCTGCAATCGCATAGAATGCCGCCGAGGAAGAAGACCGCCAGGTATGCATTTTGCACGCGGATATGAAACACGCTAGCACGCCCGGTATGAGACGAAGTCTGGGAATTATCATTATCATCAGAAGCAGCGGCTACCGGTCCAAACGGTGGCGTCGAAGTAGGGTTGGCACGTCGGAGGCAGCGCTCCGCCGCTTTTAGTAAACGTGGCCGTGGTCGTCTGCGACGGCGACCTTCACACATGGGATTGCTCAAGTAATTAGGGTAACTGCAGCGTATCCTACTTCCGTGGGTTTTGTTCTAGATACGCTACTCCAGATACGCTACAACTTGTGTAGCACGCGTGATTGAACTATACACTCGTGTATTCTCTCCCTTTCGATTTCACTCTTCATCCCCACTTAACGTGTAAACTGGACAAAGGCTAGCGATGGGGGTTTGTTGGTGATTCATGAGAAACACTTCTGATGCAGAGCGAAACGTTACGTTTCGCGCTGCATCAAAAGTGTTTTTCGAACATCATAACAAGCGCTAAGGAACGCGAACACGAAGAACATACATATGGACTGGACAGGCGCTAGATAAATGTCACAGTTTCGCCCTAAGGGCGAAGCAATGAATGCGATAGCAACACAGCAATGTCATACGAAGTAAGGTGAGCGGCTTTGGTAGCAACAACACGCAGAACTGTTGTCGACGCCATCGGCGTTTTGCCCGCGTTAGCTCAAAATGCGTGCGGCGTTGGTGACTGTTGCTGGAGCCTCTGATATAAATAGGCACTTGGTGCCGCAGCTAAACGTCGCCTCCCTTCCCTCCCCCTCCCCCACGGCCTCTCGCGCGTCCGAAGAAGGCGCATTTGCTCTACATATATGGTGATTGTAAAGGAGAAAAGAGACGCCTACTTCTGCAGCCCTTAAGCGAGCACGGCGCAGAACGCGCGTTTGTTCTCCGCCGTGCGTTCACTCCCCGTGAAAGACGCGCCCCTCGCGCCCTTTCACTCGCACATACAGCGTTCGGCGCGCGGCGACGATTTCATCTCCAAATGACGTCATACGGAACCTCACGGCGACGGCGACGGCGACGGCGACGCCGACGGCAGAAATCTGCTTTTGAGTGTCCATATAATTGCTATCGCAATAAAAGGTTGAAACACAGTTATCCACTATTCTAGGATCCTATTTTAATGTTTGAGAGGTGGAACCAAGTTAGAAATAAAAGTGTTTAAAGTTTAATCTTTCATTTGTTAAAGACTAAATAGAGTTGGCAGTAGTGGCCATTGAAAATATTAACATTATATGTTATAAAATGGCACTCACATCAGTATTAAGCAAGTTCAATGGCACTTGTGAATCCCTGTACAATACAGTTAAACAAGAAAGAAGAAAAATGGCAGAAGTGAAAGGTGAAATCCAAATAAATATGCTAGGAATTGCAATTTGCACAGGGGAAACGAAAATTACTGGAGTGAGGCGGAAGTCAACACGTCTGATGCTGTATATCAGAGGCCATCCAATTCGTTGTACAACTATAGTGTTCGTTTCCTGGGCGTCACCATAGACAGCAAGCTACTGTGGCGACTCGTGGTTGAAAGTGTTGTGGCTGCATCAGTGTCAAGAGTCAACGCACTTCGTCGCTTGGCAGGTGAACGTTGGGGAAACAGTCCAATGTCCATGCTTTCACTCAACGCTGCACTGATAACAAGCTGCATTCTCTACCAACTGTCGCTCATATCACCATCACCGAGTCAATTAGAGCGCATGCAGGCAGTATATAGAAAGGGACTTCGCTTGGCGATGGGAGTTGCTCGGGCAGCTTTAAACAAGAAGGTTACTGGCGATGTAGTTTCTCCCACTCCGCCTTTTGGTATCTCAGGCCTTGTTCATGCAGCTATTAAGGCTGGACGAGTCCCCCCAGGCACGGCGCTTCTCCGGTGGCTAACAAGAACTCACGCTTATTTCCATGCGGCGCTGAACACCGCCAGATTTTTAGGATTGGAATGGCCTAAACGGAGTCGCCTCGACCCATCATGGTCTTTTTCGGACATTACCTGCCACCTCAATGCACCCCGACAACCGGCGAAACGCACTATGCCAACTGCCGAAACTATACGTTCCTTGTACTGGACCACTTGAGCACAGCGTACCAAAGCCACGCGTACACAGACGGGTCGGTGAGTGCACAGACAGATGGTTGCGCAGCAGCATTCTGCATACCCTCCCTTGATGCATCATGGTCTGGCCTCCTATGTCGCGTAGGTTTGTCTCCAACAGTACAAATCGCCACAATTAGCGCGGCTTTGCGAAAACTACGGGCCTATTCTGCACGAGATATCGTCGTGCTGACGGATTCAAAGTCAGCATTACAACGATTATATCTTGGCCTACCTCGAGAGAAATTTTCAAGGCAATATTTAGCACTGATAAAATATATAATGAGCAAGGAATCTAACGTAAAGTTTTAATGGATCCCATATTAAGTAGGCATTGAAGGAAACGAAAAAGCTGACGCTCTTGTACGCATAGCACTAATATGTGTCCCAAAAGTGAGGGCGCCACACATGTTTCAGAACTCCGAGGATGCAATTCGTTATCACATTAGGGCGATCCACAAGACTACACACCAAACCTGTGTGATCCATGGGCTTATTTGCGAGGAAGCGAAGCTGTTGTACCACATCAGAACCGACTCCACGTACACCCCGGCTAGGTCATTCATGACTAGACGGTGCGCTTCCCCGCTCTGAGCCTTCTGTGGTGATATCGGCGACATTGAACATTTCATTTGGCTATGCCCACAGTTCGACACAGAAACAGGACAATTAAAGACGTCGTTTTCCCCAGAGAGCCCGCGGCAATCGGGAAGAGAGTGCAACGAGTGCTGATTGCCTTCCCGTGAGACACGGGGCTCATCGACACCTGGTGACACACCCCTTATCTCAACCCATAGGAGGCTCGGGCAGAGCAATTGCCGGCTGTGTATGCCAGGCTAACGCGGCCTGCTGCAACACCCCTCCCCCCCCCCCCCCCAAAAAAAAAAAAAAAATATATATGTTTTAGAAGTTTAAACGACGTGATCTTTTCTACAGAGCGAAGTAATATCAATTGGGTGGGATGTTCGGGTGAAACCGACACCCTCTTTGAATGGCCACACAACCAGCACCCGAGAATAGACGCTCGGAAGCTACACATTTGCTGGAATCTGCATGAACTTCATCATTATGTCAAATACGTGCTCCAAACCCGCGCGCACGCCATGCCTCGTCTTTGGTGGACTAGGAGTGACACGACGATCAACGACTCGGTTGCTATAGTATGCCGTGAATTGCGACGGCATTTCAAGCATGTGGCTTCGGTGGCGTGTGCGGTGTGGGAAGAAAGGGGAAGCATTCGGCTCGGCATCACTCGGAACTCGGAAAAACAGTCGACAGTCGCTCTACCACAGCCGCACAGTCACTGCTCGGGCTCCGCCATTCCAGTACGATTTCAAAACTTTTGCGCCACTCCTGTGAAACTCTCGAAAACGATTAATCGAACATGTCTAATCGATTAAGTTGATTAAATGAAACGTGGAAATTGATGAAGATTCATCATTTTGTGGGATACTTTTAATCGATTAATTGTTTATCGATATTACCAACCCCAAGCTGTTGCACAAACTGTATGCGTAGGGATTTTCACGTGTTTCTCCAAAAGCACATGCTGCGTGGAATTAATGGGAACTGTGGTACGTAGCGGACAGGTTTCAGTTCAGGATGAGCTACACACCAACTGTATACCTTCTGTCCTAGCGAACGTTACCAAGCTGTTAAAAAAAAATGGATTACGAAAACACGGTGCAAGATGCAATTGTAAGACTTACGGCGTTTGGTTGTCGAACGTCTGACAACCGAACATCGGGGAGTTTAAAATCTTATCTCGCACCGTGCTTTTTAAATATTTTTTTAAATTTCATTAAAGAGCTTGGCTAACGTTAGCTGGGGCATCCTATATGGAGTGCTGCAGTCATGAGAAATTGAGTGTCCCCCTGTAGATATCGGAAACCAAGTGTCATAGTGAAGCTGTTTTGTAGCTAGCTGGTGATATTGAATCACTAATCAGTGAGAGACTTTCTTGCGTTCGGTTTTCTCCCAATGTTTTGATAAGTTTTTTTTTTTGCATACAGATCTACATCTACAATACAGCGGAAGATTATCATCATGATCATCATCATCAGCAGCAGCAGCAGCAGCCTATATTTATGTACACTGCAGGACGACGGCCTCTCCCTGCGATCTCCAATTTCCTCTTTCTTGCGCTAGCTGATTGCGACTTGCGCCTGCAAATTTCCTAACTTCATCACCCCACTTAGCCGGAAGGTTCTCCGGAAATACATGGTTTCGCATTTCAGGCACACATGCGGCGAGTAGTTATTGAAGTATTTGTTCGAAAAATATTTATTAAACAGTCAAACGTCTAACAATATGTATAAAAATACAAAGATGCGTCACAGCCGCAACTTTCGCTACCACTGTAACAGTAGTCTGGGGTCGTTGTGCATATAATGTTTTATCAAACAGCCTGGTTTCCTGCTGCTTATTGAAAAGGTTGGGTTATTTTCTCCGGACGTGGTGCTGCTTGCACCAATCAGAGATGCACAGACACTCTAATGCCGCATCTTGGTAGTCTTAAATTTGAGGTACCAAAAGACCACCATGAGCATAGTCAATCTACAACTAAAGAATTTCACGGCAGCTTCGTTGGAGTGTGCCGTTGCGCTGTGCTCCTGAAGGCCCGTTGGAATCAAGTGAATCGGAGTCGAAGCGGCGCTGCGCTGTCCTGAAGCACTCACCACGAATGCAGTGGCCAGCAGGTGATGATTAAAGGCTGGGCCTTTGAGCTGCGTGAGAGGCGAAAAAATTCATTTCAGGCGTTTTAGAAATTGGGTAAGTGCCCCAAAGCAAAACACGGACCTTTAGAGACGCTAGAGTTAGTGGCTCTGGATTCATTTCCTGCAACCTCAGGCTGTCTAATGAGCACTAAAGGCATCGTGTACATGCGCCTTTGTATTGCGGTCCCACCAGAATGTGAGTGCCGCGGTCGAGAGTCGAACACGCAACCTTGTGTTCTACAGAAAAACGTCATAGCTGCTGAGTCACTGCGGCAGGTTGGCACGCTTTTTGCAGACAATAAGGCTGCGGTATTCCCGAAAAAGCACAGGTAGACATCAGTATCTATGCAAATTACAACAAAGAACGAATCATGAGCGAACAAATGTTAGGCTTCTTGCACACGTGCAGAAAAAAAGAAAGATGCAGTACCGGAACGGTTGGTGTCCATTTCTGTCCTAGTTATTTTCCTCCAGCTTTCTATATATTCGCACTATTGCAGGAAAGTAACGACACCAAGGCATTCTGCCATACACTTTGACTACGTATATTTCAAACCAATAGTGGTTAAAGAATTTGTTACGATTGAACACATCTTGCACGTTGACGGAATACAACTTCGCTACTAGAACATGTGCGCTGTGGTCATTAATTACAAATATATATTTAGCCCGACTTTGTCAATTAGCTACTTCTGCACAACGATTTATCTAGACAGTAATGTCCCCCTCTTAAACTAATCCAGATGAATAAGTGGAATGCTGCTTGGCACGCACCGGAGAAACCAGCTCTGCACTGGTAGGGGCATTTAACGAAATAAAAAAGTTGTAACGCCGTCAACTTAAAAGGATAAAACGGTGTCAGGCATCTCTGCAGCGCATCACGTATCACGCAAACCTAAAACGTTCTATTTGATTCGGTACTTGAAAGTCGTCAGGCAGTAGCGCCAGACCCGAAAAGACGATCCTCTGCCCATAAAGCAACGGAATCCTTAACTGATAACGATAGCGGTGAGCACGGTCGAATCGAATAGAGTCACACTGCTCGAGCCCATACTTTAGCTTTGTTTACATGAACTCGACGCGAATGGGCTATATGGGAAGTCGAGCTGGCCCAGCCTGACCCAAGTGGGTTTGCAGTTTTCCGAGCATCTAGCTAAGAATTCGGTGAGTGAACCCAGCCCTTGTAAGCGGGCTCACAAAACTCGCCTCGCCGCTCGCTCGGCCCGATCCGCTAGCACTTACGTGAATCCGACGACCGGTTTTCGACGCGTCAAGCCGGCACGGCCAGACCTTGTCGGTTTCATGCAGACTGTAGCTTATGCATGCGTAATCGTGCATTATAGAGCGGTTGGGGGTGCTCGTGTCGGTTCGTGAAAGAAGCGTGTCCCCGACATGCGTTCTATGCAATAATGATTCACTCTCCTTCCCGTCAGAGTGTGTACAGCGTTCGCCAAGTTTCCGATAAGGCTACTGGGTCTTGAACGAGAAGGACATGATCAGTGGTGATCGAACGAGGAATGTGTCGGACTCGACTGAACGTTTCGACGAGACTTGTCTTGCTAAGGTCAGTAAGTAACTTCTCGATTTAAGCGCACGCAGCCCCTGTGAACTTCAATTCGTCATGAAGGGGCTTTCTGTATTTCAACGAACTTCGGGCTTTTTCGTCTCTGTGCCTCTGACAGGCTTCATCGCCGTAGCTAAAACCGCCCTCTCCTCCTTCATATGACGCCGATTACGTCATATGCTGCGCATTTATACCATGGAGATCGATCTGTGCCATGTTTTAAGACAGCTGTAAAGGATATAGCCTCGGCCTCCTTCCTCCTATGTTTTGCTGGGCGTTAAGGTAGTAGTACAAATAGCCTAAATCTCTCTTGATAATAGCGTAATGTCCAATAAGCTATGGACATGAATTACAAAACTTCCTTGAACTTGGTAAGCTTGTAACAATATTCTGCCATATCTATTGCTAAAGCCAGCGTCTTCCAGCATGAAATGAGCGAGTTTTTTGACACTGGATCACATTGGGAAAGCTGGCGCTCGCTGGTAGTCACTGGGACAGCGGTGAGGTAGCTGGAAAATAGCTGGGTCACACTGGACGAAACGCTGGTTTCACTGCTATGACACGGGAAGGCACTGATATATGCTGTAAACGCACTGGTTATAGCTAGAATCCGCTGGCTCGTACTCCGTTGGTTTCTTTTGTGCTGCAATGGTTCCAGCACGCAAGGATTATAGGCGCAGTTGAATAGTAAATGCTTGATACAATTTTATTGAGAGATACTAGTCTCCTGTCCGAAATATCGATATATTTTGAGGTCATAAATATCTATTTCATGTCGAAGGTTCGAATAAATGTGCGCGAGCTGCCCCATTTATGCATGCATATGTGACACTGAGCATCACTTTTTTTTTGCATTTACCTTTTGTTTCCTTGAATAGCTACGTTCCTGAACATAAATACGTAAACAGAAATAACGCCTCGTTTTTTAGTAGTTTGTACTTCTTTTATTTCTTTTTTTTTATTCATTTGGCATCAGCGAGGGCTCAGCAGCAGTGCATGGGCGCCATAACGTAAGGATTTTTCAAACTATTTCTATTCCAATTCTGCAGTCAGTCAGTCGTCCATGGTTGGTCCAAAAATTTTCGAGCCGCTCACCCTTTGCCTGTCTATCACGCGAAGTGACGGAAACCGCAAAAACTCCCCGTCTGATATGTCACGTACACACTTATTATGCATAATTACAACCGAACAAAAGAAACAATTATTTCTCATTCGTACGCATTTCTCGCCAAGTTCTCGGCTGCGCCCACTTCGCCTGACTGTCACGCAACGTCAGAAAACCGCGAGAACTCACCGCGTCGAAGTGACGTGTATGCGTTAAGAGGAAGCTTTAGCTCGGGGCCTCCTATCTAAATACATGGCAATGGAGCGACTTTTTTCGAAGTTAAAATACCAATCGTAAAGGAAAATTGGTGTTGTGGCACTTGAAGGCATAATATTCAATACGGATAACAACTTCTCCTTTCTGATAGAGGCGTAAGCTTAACAGTAGCGGAGCGAAAGCGCATCTACCATACCTGTGCAAGACTTGTAAGCACCAACTGAAACTGCAGCTTGATTTTTATATGTAAATTATTCTCAGATCACCTGTTTTGGCGTGGCGTAGTGGTAAAGTACCGGGATTGTAATGTTTAACTCGGACGATCGAATCTTGGTGTTAAGTACGTGTCTCTGTCTTTTTTTTTTATTGTAATGAAATACTTTCTCTTGCCTTCTTTATTTAAATATATATATACATACGGTAGCCCGGCACCGCGTTTTTCTCCCTCTACAGCTGCTTTTCGTACCCGTACCCAGAGGATGGATGGATGGATGGATGAGGCTGAACCCTTTCAATCGGGCGGTGGCATATACCACCTAGCCATGACTATTAATTTATTTTGTGAAATTTGTGATGTGTGATATTTTGTGATGTGTGAAATTTCACCCCTGCCTTGATTTTAGCCACCGATCAGATAACCTCCGTTTGGCTATTTCTACATGCTTAAAGTCTATTTTGCCTCCCCTGTCCCTAAACCTCAATGCTTTGAAAAAATCAGCCCGTTGCGTTGCACTGTAGGGTTAAGCCCTTTACAGAAAAGTATGAGGTGTTCAGCCGTTTCCTCTTCCTCTCCATACGCACCGCACAACGTGTCTATACCTTGGTACTTGACTCGGTACATCTTAATCCGCAACACTCCCGTCCTGGCTTCAAACAACAAAGAACTTCCAGTTTGCCGCGCCACTTAAGCGCTCCAGCACCCAGCGCGCGACACTGGGCCCATAATCCGGCATGACACTGGACACTGGGTACCGGTTTTGCAATAGGGATATGGATAAATGCATAAATTGATAAACAAACAAGCTAAGCACGCGCGATGGGCCATGAAAATTCCAGAGTACCAGAATTACGGGCTGCGCTGATCTGAGAGAGGCCCGGAGCATTCCTCGGGGGTCCCTTAGCTGAACGAGAAGGGAGGCACCTTGGACGAGCGGTGACGCCGTGACGCAGGCGAGCCGGGGCCCCGGCTGGACGACACGGCACCTCGGCGCCGGCGCTAGCACCGAGAAGAAGCAGGGGGCCTCGGCCGGGCCAACAGTGTTGCTAGCCAGGCACGAAAGCGTGCCGTAGTCCAACTCGCTGCGGGGTACGTAGCTGCGTGTGCGAAAGATTGATTCATTGACTGAACCATTGACTCATTCATTCGTTGAATTTTGACTCCTTTAATTATTCATTGTTTCGTTTACTCGAGTAACTTGTGCCAGAAATAAGTTGTCGGGGCCACAGGGCACATCAATAGAGCACAAGAAGACGACGAAAGAAGCTTTTGAAAGAAGCCGATCAAGACCTATAGGTTGGTTGACTTTTCTATAGCGCAGATGGAAGTTAGAGAAGGAGCGCTCAAAAGCAGCAAACGAGAGCTCAAGAGTAGTCTTCGGTGTTTTGGGTTAACTAGACTTAGCGCAGAGTTTACATTAGAAGGAAGTAGAGGGTATGTAATACCCGTGCTCGTCGGGATATACATCTGTCCGGCGTAGTCATGGCTGGTGAGAACAGGCTTAAAATCTACATAATTAACGCGCTTCAGAGCAGTTCACCTCACCGTTGTTAAAGTCAGTATACCCTGTTTTAATCATGGGAACGTAGTATATAACGTATATTGGTTCTTCAGCGCAGATACCATGTGAGCATAAAAATTTGCGCACACCTTCTTTACTTAGAGCTAATGTTGCATGACATAACCTGCCTGCCCGAATTGTGAAATGCTGAATTGTTGTAAAGGACACGGAGTCCCGTCAGGCATTGTTCGCAGTGTGCCTCGGCCTCCTCTTAGGCTATGTCGGAGGAAAGAAAGAAAGAAAATATAGCTATTTATTTATTTCAAAAAGTGACGATGTATCTATTCGCAAAACACGACAACGACATGGTACATATCTTAGGAAAAACCTATTACCCTACAGTCCATTATCCTCACTACATAAACTCACATCCAGCACACGAACGGTATAGCGCAAGAGACAGACGAACAGTCCGTTATAGAGTGGAAACATGGCTCGCGCAGACGTACCTCAACATCTTTCCTCAAGAATATTAACATGCTGGTGCTCATCAACCGTTTTTTTTTTTCCTTTTTTTCCCTATAGGAGACATGAGCGCGCTCAGACAAACCTCCCTGTAGAATAGCAAGCTAGAGCTCGCCAGCTATGTCGATTTCTGTCTCTCGTGTATATAATATTTATGCCTAGCTCCCCATTTCCACCGAGAATAAAACACATGCATATGTGGCCATGCGAGGGTAGGAACCTGATGGACTGAACACGTCGATGTCACGCACATTCGGAGCTTGGTATTTCATACGGGTTATTGTTTGCCACGCAAACTCGGAGAGTGGTCTTGCTGTGTATGTTTCTCTAGAGGCCACATCAGGCAATATTGCCGAAAACAGAGACAAGGATGATTGGCAAATGAGTAGTAGCTCGCTAGGAGGTCGCGGTCTGCTGTAAAAGCCTTTCGATGACTGCAGTATGCTGCTGATTCTTTAAATGGGGGTGTCAGCTTCTTCAGCTCCGAGTGACAGGGATAAATATCTGCAGCCACCAACTTACTTGTCAAAACGCAACGACCACCCCTTCAAGATAAAATAAATTTTTGCACGCACGTCTACATATCAGCAATCCTTTTTTCCGCACACTATCACACTGTGAAATTCACTGCCCACCAACGTCGTTAATCAGACAACACATTTTCTGATCTTCTGCTTCGCATTTTGTAGATTGCAGCTTCGCCTATAGATGTCTCTTTTTATGTGTGTTCTGTTTTTTTTTTGTGCAAATGTTATCTATGCCATTTTTACGTGCCATAATCAGTGTATGTGGTGTCCTCGCTTAGCAGCTTACCAGTGCTTTTATGTGTGCGCGACAACCTTGATGAATATCCTGCAAATTGATGGCCTGGGTCCAGGCCGCGCCGGGGGCAGCAGAAAGACTTTTATTGTCTTCCGATTTTGTTTGATTGTATACCTCTAGGATATGTTTCACATTCGCGTTACGTCTCTTCACCCGTGATTGATTTGTATAGTTTCCGCGCTTTCTTTCACATTCTAATTCTGCCGACCGCGCTCCTTGTACATTTGCTTGTTTAATACTCCCTCATGCATGTGGCGCATACTTCGTGTGTTTTCAATATGTAATCCCCCCCCCCCCCCCCCACTTTACTGTTATGCCCGAATGGGCAAAATGTAGGTATATTAATAAATAAATAAATAAATAAATAAATAAATAAATAAATAAATAAATAAATAAATAAATAAATAAATAAATAAATAAATAAATAAATAAAACATCTATGTCACAGTGAACCAGTAACCTAACGTTTGTGACTGCGTTGGATATTTTTAAAAGTCTGCTCCATAAGAACAGTCGGGTTGTTACCGTATGTGGCTCTCGAGTCCCCCTGCTGAGCGGGTGTGGTCGAGCAACGTGAGTGGCTGCTCGTGTGGTCCACCGGCGAATGTCCACCCGAAGAGGGTGGGCGCCGCGGGCTCGGCCTCCACACGACAGCGCACCAGCACCGTCTGGTGTAGGGCTGCCTGGTACTCGTGCCGCTGATTGGGTGCACATCGCGGGGCGTCTGCAGTAAGGCAAATGGATGTTTAGAGCATTAGATTCATTTTGCATTGCCAGGATCTTGGTATTCCCATATCAATAAGTCAAGACCCTCTGGAGCACCGGCTGGCCTTGGGCCAGTTCTTTTTTTGGTCACGGGATTAGTGTCGAAACTGGACAGAGTTAAGATACCTGACTGCCAACCGTTTTATTAGCGGAGCCGGTATAATCGACCTTAATTGCAGGATCGTGGGTCGAGTCAGTATGTCCCACGAATAAATGGTGATGAAGATGATGATGATCGATGACTTTCTTTACATCTCCTTTCAATCGGTGCGGCGGCAAATAGTTGCCCAGCCTATGCAAACCTGTGCGTAAGCAAAATGTGCGGGCAATCAAATTGACACTTTGCTGAATCAATGTTCACCAAAGTGCCATTCGGAAAATTAGACATGTACCATACGGCAAAACGAAACTACTCGCTTGGCAGCATGCCCAAATGAATAGTTATTGGTTTCCCCTTTGTCGCCCGGTGTTTTCTCGTTGGTGCACGTAGCATTGATAGAAGCAAGGGGGATCCGTTGCCGCACCGGCAACAAGCTACGTCTGGTTTTAATGCGAAGCATTCTTGACGATTGTAGGGCATTCAACAATTTAATGTCAAAGTAATGTACGTACATACATATGTACTATATTGTAACATTATGTGCATAATCATTTCTATTACTTCAATGTAAGACCACAATTTTTTACTTTCAAGAACCACCGTGTCATTACCGCTGCACATACCACGATCACACCAACTATGTTACAATTACAGTCACCATTTCGCTCCAGAAAACTAAAGTTACTCGTGAGAACCCTTCTTCTAGCCAAACAAGAATGCTTCGGATGGCGTCGCCCTCAACTGGAGTTGTGGCTGCAGGAAGTGTTCTAGAAATGGGATCAACAAAGTGGGCGAATAAAATCAAGTTGAAGCAGTAATTTACTCAAACATAATAAATCTGAAGGCAATGCAGTTGCCGACGCAATCGACATTGCCTACCGTAGGTGTCGTTAGCACGTAAATGCGGCACTTACGTTCAGGCTTCGTTACCTTGTGTCTAGTTGCTTACAATGAGTGTATAGTATTCCTCTGAAATATTTTTGCTTTAATACTTTTTTACCACCGTCAGCATAATTTAAATATGTTCTAAAGGGCAACATGACCTTCCCTGAAATTTTTTCTTACTTGCAGCCCATCAACAATGCAAGTACCTTTTAGTATATGAAGGCGGTGCTTTTCCTAACAACGCTGTTTGAAAGTTTTTGCTTTAACGTTATGGTAAACCTGGATAGCTTCCAGATTCGTGAATCACTATCATTGTATTTAATAGTCCAGTATCCCTGCATACTATTATTGTTGTTTCCGCGGCTTAACATATGTTTTGCGAGTAGAAATTTAAAAAAATCAGTGTCATTCCACTCTGTGAAGGTGGATGACCAGCGAAGCTGTGCACGTGGTTATTGACCAGTTGCTCCGGTGAAACGTTCCAAGTTTGCGGGATCGGGGCCACATGGATGGTTCACATTTCTTTTCGCCCCACAGTCCTGGCGGGCAGCACGCTTACGCTTGGCGTCCGCGGCCCGCTAATCGTCGGTGGTCTCCTTCCGCCGCCACCGCACCCATTCCATTTTTTGTTCACGCTGTCGTTCTTGGTAGATACGCTGTTCTTCTCCAGACTATACAACACACGGCCTACCCATTTCACAGTCACAGCAGAACTCAGGAAAGGAGCCTACGTAGAGTATGACGTAAGAAGACAGAAGACACTCAGATTGGTAGGCACTAGTTTTAATACGTGGGATGGCGTACACGTGTACGGTTCGAACGTAGACTTGGCCGACGTGGGTCGAAGTGTAATACCTGTTCTTATCAGCTTAATATCTGACACGGCCTATATTTGGACCCAAGATATTAAACTTATTTTTGCAAGTTGGCGGAGTGCCTGAAGCCTGCTTCACCGCCGCCGCGGATCGGCCCGGTATTGCACTATCTTCGGAATTTTTGGTCTACGGACATCGATCCGCTGGAAACTAGCCATATGCAGCTTCACTGTAAAAACAAAACACGTCACCAGTTCTTGCGGCACACATCTGACAAAAACTTCTTTCTATCACATCAAATAAAAGGAAATGTTAAGAAAGGCAGGATGTCCACGAGATGTTGACTTTAGTTGATATCGAAGCACAAAACCGGCAGTAAAAACACACTAAACAGAGAAGATATTTATCATTGCTATTCATTCACTAAAAAGTCAATACAGCTAAGTATTCCGAATAGTTAACAAACCTTTGTATTTGTTTTCATCGCCTTTGATAATAATTTCCTCCGATTGTATTTTAATGTTGATTGAAAGGAAGTTTTCTACGAGAACAGGCAATTTCAGTGGTGCTTATGATGTTTGTGGATATGGGTGCTGCAAATATTCACACCAGTGCACCGGCTGAAGAAATAAACAAGGCCCGCGATGCTCAATCTTCAAGCTGTTGCCTCGAGATAGAGTGTTACGATAAAATAGAATGATATGTTCAGTCGCACGTGCGTTCGTTTTCCATGCTTCTATTGGTAGGTGAAAGCTTTGTGATTCAGCTGTAGCAGTATTATGCCGCCATAGGCTGGCTAGCTGCGCGTTTGCAGAGTCACCAATGTCGTTGCGCTGTGCTTCCAGCTGGACCATATGTGAACAGTGAAGTCCAGAACTTACAGATGAGGGACGCCATCACAGAGCAATACGCTAAGAACTTTGCATAAGGGTTACCATCCCACGCACCCGAGAGCACTTGGGCAGAGCTCACGGAACGTTGCATGCACATTCGAAATCTACATGTGCTCACACAAACGTTAGTGGAAAGATAACTCCATTTTTAGCGTTCCTTCAATGCTGTTTTATAAACGTAAGGCCGTGTGGAGACTACATAACCAGTGCGAATATATTTCGCAGGGAACGCAACGCGTAAACGCAAGTACATCTATATATTTTGTTCATACTTCAGTCATAAAGAGCCTAAAAGCCGCAACAGTCGAAGCAGGCGCGAGCGTATTTATATACTTGTTGACACGCCCACTGCGTTTACACTAATCCGTATTCTGCGGATACAGCGTGCCACATGAACGCTGCACTTTCGGGTTTCCCTTTCCCTCTGATGGGAATTCTGGTGTTCCCGCCCAGAGCGAAGCCATTTTCACCGAAGCGGCGTATGCAATTTGGAAGCTGCACTTTTGCGGGAAGTGGCCGTGTTTCAGCTTGCGCTGTCATTTATTTGTTTGCCATCCGTGGGCCCTCAAATGTCTGTTTGCGCGAATGTGCAGGCATCGATTAGCCAGCTTGTAATTTTCTTAGCTGCTTCTCAATATATGTAAGAACGTGAATGATTAGCAATTTTTACGATTGTATAGTGCTACGGCTAATGCTAGGATCGGCCATACGAGTTCAAATTGGCTATGACGTTACCCTGCTGAACTAGAACTCGCAGGTTTGATAACTGCCGTGGCGGCCACATTTCGGTAGGGGTGGAATGCAAAGACCAATGTCAACCCTGCATGGGTGCACTTTGCAGAACTCCAAGCGGTCAAAATGAATCCCGAGTCCTCCACTGTCGCGTCTTATCAGAATCACATCGGGGTTCCAGCACGCCAAAACTCAGAATGTAACATTTATTTTTAACATTGGTACGACTGTAGACGGAACGTATCATAGCCCTCAAACAAAAGAAAGCACTGAAATGCTCACAGCGCACGTGGAGAACGACTGGCGCGCTGAGGGCCTTTCCTCTGGCGTTTCTCGCCAGGCAGGAGTAGCGCCCCCTCTGTGATCGGCGGACGCCAAGAAGCGTGAGCACGTGCAGGGAGCCGTTGCTCTCGGCGAGGTGTCGCGAACCGGAGCTCGCCGTAGAAAGCGGTCTGCCTTCCCAGAGCCAGCGGGGTGGCTCCAGCAGCTCCGGGTGTGCCCTGACGCTGCACTCGAACCTTGCGTCGCTACCTTCGTCCACGGCCGAACCGCCAACAGCCCTAAGTCGCACCGAGGGCGGAAATTCAACCTGGAAAGCCGAAATTTCGAGTCGGTCTTTATTCCCGCAAACATATACGGATAATTACTGTAGTGCCAAGTTCCGTTCGACAACTCAAAATTCTCGTAAAGCACGGTAAATTTCACGCAATGCCCATAGTAGCATTACGATAAGATGTAGTAAGTTTTCATTTGTATAGATAGTTAAGCAAACTAGTTACTAATGAATTCGTTTTATTATTTACTCCATTACAATTTTCGCGTTTTTCGCATGAATGTGCTCTCTATTGCAGAAAATTAAGGCAGATAAGTTGTTCCAATTTTCCTTAATGCAGAACGGTGTTTCAGCTTTGTGGAATTAGACTTGCAAAGCAAACGAATCGGGGCCCATATACGTAAAACTACTGTTGCGTTAAATATCGCTGAAGCTCAGGTTTCGACAATAACAACAAAAGCCGCATAAGTATACCGGAGCAGTTTTTGCCCTCGCGAAGGCAAGTAGACTTGTCGAAACGTTGGCACCAGTGACTTCCCCTTGTTTTGCTCTCCAGCAGTGCTCTCAATGTAGTCTACACTCGTGGGCAACTTTCTATGGCAATGAAGCAAAAGATATACGGGAGCAAAATGCACACAAACAGCAGCGCTCCTGCAAAATGGGCGCACATTTTAATCTGCGTTATGTTCAGCTGTGGAAGAAATGTCATACATATCCTAGTTAGAACAACCATCCACATTAGATTAAGCTGTAGAAGAAATGACTCGCACATACTGCTAAACTAAAAAGAACATTACATTAAGCTGGGGAAGAAAGCACGTACGCATCCTATTTAGAACAGTAAAATAGGATAAAATGAAGGACTGAGTGGTCAATTTCACATTTTTTCCTGGTTTTTCAGTTACACGTTATAGCTACGTTCATTCAGTGTCTTTTACACAAACTAAAAGCACTGTCAAACGCTGCCGAAATACTAAGGGCAGTAACACCACCGCCGAATCTCCCTGCCTTTCCTTTCTTCTTTTTCCTCCTCTTCCTCCTCCTCCATCCCTGTAGCTTTCCCTTCTTTGCCAGGGAAGGGTATCCGCGACTGCAGAGCGCGCCTCAAAGCACGCGACATTTTTTCCACCGCACGAATTTTCTGCGCAGCGTTTATAACAAGACCTATTCATGCCCCAAAAGAAGGGCCTAAATGTTTCCGAGAGGGGACGAGGGAGGAGGAGCTCCTCAATAAAGGGCTTTAGCTCCTCACCATTTCTCCTCATTTCGGAACCGGCAGTATCCGGGTGAGGGGTCTTTATCCACTTACTGAGGCATTGACGAACAGAACAAAGAAAAAAAAATTCACGACGATTACGATACTCCCTAATGCGAAATGTCAGCACAACTCTACACGTGTTTTCATTTCGCGATATATTGGGTTCGCGCGAACAATCTGTCTCGTGCGGCACGTTGCAAACGGAACAAGGTGCGGCGTGACCGCCTTGCTAATCGGGAGATCGCGAGAGCTAGCGCGTGGGTGACGCGTGGGCGCGATTCACAGTAGCCGCCGCCGACCGACCTAGCAGATGGTGCTACTGTGGCGCCATCTCGTAGCCATCGTCGCCGCACTACGCTTTCCTTCTCACGCTTTCGCCGTACCCTCCTGCGCTTTCCGTCTCATGGTTCCGCTGCACCCTCCTCTCCGCTTTCCTCCTCGCGTCTTTCATGCCCCGCTGCGCTCCGCGTTCGATTTAATCTTTCGCTGTGCTCGATCTCTCGGTTACGGCTCCGACGCCGACTCTCGCCGCAGGAACGGGCGCCAAAACCCGAGCTTGAACACTCTACTTGTGACAGCGTAGGCCTTTACACTATTGCGCACGACTGCAGTATCTTCGTGTTGCGATTTCAGTGAAGTCGCCTTAACGTCATCACTACCGGCTTACCTCTAGGAAGAGCGCATCTTCGATTGCGCTGCCGGACATGCGTTCGTTGGCGGCACGACAGCGGAGCCGCCGGCCGTGGTCGTCACCTGCGGGCGTGAAGGCGAGCACGCTGCACGTGCGGCCGCTCGACTCGTCCACGCTGGCCGCACTGCGCGTCATGCGGCGGTTGCCCATCCACCAGCTCAGGTTGGCGGCCGGACGGGAGCCCCACGAGTCGCAGCGAATTTGCGCCGGGTGCTCGGCCACGAGAACCGTTTCCGGTCTAGCGATGGCTACTCCCAGCGGGCGCACTGCAACACGGTAAAGGGACCTTTAGGTCGGCAAGACAAGTGCTCATACGAAAGCACCGCTTTACTTTGTACAAACGGCGTGTCACGTTTCAACGCACACAAAAGAGAAACGAAGGAAGGAAGGAGGAATAGACGGACAGACAGAGAGGTTAGCCAGTTCTCAGACCGGTTGGCTACCCTGTGCTGGGGAAATGGTGCAAAAGGAGTAAAAGACATAGAAAAGAGATGTAATAAAAAAGGGTGAGAAGAAATGAAAATTTATGTTCCGTAACGTCCATAGATATGGGCTTTACGTTTTGTCATGGTCGCGTTTATTGTAAGAGTGTGATTGTGCGTGTTCATAGGAAAAGGGGGGCCCTCAATCTCCGAACTGCTTCTTAGAACAGCCGGCTCTTATGTTGCCACTTTCTCGTTTATCTGTAGTTATTAAACAAGAACGTAGAAGACATGGTGCAGAAACAATCAACGATGACTGTCAATGCAACCGATTGGCCCAACGCTTCTGAAAAAATATTCACTTTGTTAAAGAATGATTTTCTTGAAGGTGGTTTGGTAGGAGGCGACTGTCGCCCTATTTCCCGTCGCCCGAGCACTATATCCTGCTGACGCAGAATGAGAGATGGCAGTGGGAAAGGAGGAAGACGTTCAGGAGTTCAAACCGGTGCTCATCTCTGAGCACTGGCGGTTTACTGTTTCTGTTGAGCCGCGTGTACGCGAGAGAGGTCGCCAGATGCTATAAATCTGCTGAATCGTTATTACGAAGTTTAAGCTCCGAAGACGAGTTGCTAGAGCGCCCTAGGTCTGACTATTTACTTAAGATGAAGAAGAGTCGAAAGCCGCCATGATTCCGGCATTGAAAATAAGGTCGTCGTCGCTCCATGTACTTCACGTCGCACCGCCGTTTTTAAAATGAAAGGGATCCAGACTATCGCTTTATTTCCACTAACTGGGTTGGCCCTCAGGAAAATAGCTTTATAGGAAGCTGGTAACATGTATTAGCGCAGCCTTCACACTAAAATAATGTAATGACCGCAACTCGTCTGTTGCACTCAGTCGACGAAAGGAAATAATTAGACTAGTAAAAGTAGTCACTAGCATATTTTGAGGAAAACCCCTCAACGAGTGAGATTCGTCTTTGGCAGTGAAAGGGCTAGGACTGTTTTATGGCCCTGGTATCCCCTGCATGAGGATGCTTACGGTGATATGTTATTTTTCACATTTCGCAGGCCTGAACAAAATCAACAAATATACTATATACCTTGCGGTTCTCTACAACCCCCGAAATGACAATCTGAAAAATATAACGAATAAAAGTTGCACGACTATTTTGATTTAGATAATTGAATGTCAGAGACTAAACAATTACTGGTGGTTTGTCAACAATTGACTCCGAACAACGTGCACTTGGTCTTACTAGCGTAGAACAAACAGACTTTCGTTTAAAAAGCTTTGTATGAGATTCATCGTTCTGTTGCGTTGTGGCAGGCATGGTGACACACGAAGATACACTATGCAGGCACTTTTGAAGCTCTGCTTACTTTCATATGAGATAGCTGAGATGCTCTCTTGCATCCGCGTGCAGTTTCACGTGTGCGCAAAACAAGTAGGCCTACTCCTTTTTCCGCCCAGTCCTTCTTTCTGTTCGCTGCTTCATCCCTCAGCTCGATTTGTAGTGATCCAGATACGCGTTTTTTAACCTTCCTCCTGGTTTCCGGGACAGCAAATAAACGTTTGAAACTCGGTTTCCTGTACTGGTCCTTTCTATTACAGCGAAGACTACGGGTCACTGTCATCGTGAAGCTGTCGTCATCCGACCACACTTTTATGCTATGCAATATCCTCGTCATATGGTGAAGAAAAAAATGGCGTAGACCCAGTGCACCTTTTTGACTGTGTGTGAAGGTAAGCTTTGTTAAGCGGCAAAAGGAACTTTAAAAAACTGTTCATCTTCTGCAACGCGATTTACGGCATAGCGACTCCGTGCCTTCCTATCAAATCAGCAAAACGCAGAACATCACCCCCCCCCGCACACACGCACGCACGCACACACACACACACACACACACACACACACACACACACACACACACACACACACACACACACACACACACACGCACGCACACCCTTCCCGGTGCTCTTTGGCCACACATGGCCCTTGCGCCAATAACATCCAATAATCATCATCACACCCTTCCCCGCGACAATGGTAATCCACGCGACAGCCGATTACCCTAACTCAAATTGCTCCGCTCTACATCACCCCACCTCCGCAATCAGACCAGTTCCCTATTGGACTATCTCCAATGTCGGCTCACATTACTCGGTAAGAAACTCACGGATAACTCTCGTCAAACACCGAGAAAAAGAAAGCATAAAGAAATAAGGTTTAGCAAAGAAAATTTGGGCTTTCGAGGCGTGCATGTTTTGCACTAAGAATTTTTGGGTCCCGTGTGGTGTTTCAATGCGCAATTCTGTCAAAAACAGAGCCGACGACCGTCACATCTGTAAGGCTGGCAGAAATCGCCAATATGTTATAATCTCAAGTGAGCATCGACCGGCACGTCGGTCCGTGCCTTGTCACGGAGCGCACTTGCTAAAATAGTGAGGTTAGACCTATGCACGCGGAGCGCCGTTGTGTCCGAGCATCGTCTGCTTGGCTGTTCCAATGAATCGCATATCACCCCTGCTGTTTAGCAGTACACATTTATGGTTTGCCACAGCGTATTGCAACCAATGTGCTCACAAGAGCACGTATACACCTTTCTGTTTGCTATGGGATCGTATAAGCAACAGAGGGGATCTAGAGCTTACCTGAACCGCCATTCTTGGATATATTACTTTGTCCGCCTGCGCCTGCCGTTGCTACTTTCACAGCTACGCATCGTGAAATGCCACTGACCGCCTTGTCGGTCGACGCTCCCACGGGATTACTAACTTCGAAGAGTTGTACAGATGGGGCGGAATATAAGCCTATATTTTTATGTGAGTGCTGTCTGGTGTGTGAGCTAATTAAGCAAGACAGTAGCACATAACCAACGCCATCCAACAACCCAGGCACCGAAGCCACGGCAGCTGAGAAACTCGCAGCCGTCCTTTGGAGGAAACTGCTGCTATAACTTTCCGAGATGTACCACCCAATGGGTACGGCTTCACTTTCAGTGCACCAACAGGAAGCTGCGTTGATGACCTCATTGACGCCATTGATAAAACCATCGGCCCGGGAGACCCAGAGATCTTCCAGCAAAAAGGACGAGTTATGTTCATCGCAGCAGTGAGCAGCCAAGGAGCAGTCGTCCCGAGGTGCATTTGGTCTCAATTTTTATTCAGTCCCAGGTGCGCATAGTCAACCACGCGTCCTTTACATATCAGCGTTCCCAGTCATACACAGCGCTCGTGTGGTGTGTTGTCTGTGTTCTTGTTTCTTGCGCTTGTTGCCACGCTCTCTAGTATTAACGAACTAGCGCAACGTCGCACTCTTGCAATTCCGAGTGCCCCTGTGACGATGCAGCCGTCGCCGGAGCGCTGTCCCTTATGCTAGAAGCTGTTATCGGCTTCAACACTCTGCATTTCAAAGGAATGGCTGAGGTCGGCCCCGGACCAAAGCAGTGTCAGATTGCCTCCCCGTACCTGGTAATCGCAGCATGTTTTACCTCAAAGACGTGCGGAAAGTATGATCTAGGGGTGGATTCGAAGGTCACATGGGCAAGAACTGTGAGTCGCCTCCATGTGCCCATTGCAAGGTATTTGGACATTAAGCCATAGGCTGTGCACCACCCGGTCATATGCCCAGCAGCAATAGAAGCTTAAAACCTCACTCGGACCGACGAAAATAGAGAACCACTACAGGCCTACGCACCAGTCACAAATATCGTGGAAGCGTCTAGAAACAGTAAACCTGTGAGGCGACGCACGCTTCAGATTCCCAGTCTGTCGACGGCGAGGGTTTCCGTAGGCCGTGGTGTCAACAAGCACTCAAGTTTCTGCGACTCGAGATAACTTCCCACCCATTCAATCACGGAGTCAAGCACAGAAGAAACGACCACGAGCGAGAACGAGACGTGTGAAGCGTTTTCACCCATGGAACCTGCAGTCAGTCCAGGTTGTGGCCGACGTCCCTCACATCCTGGGCGAACCGGCGAGAAACAAGTGCGAGAAGCGGCAGTTTTTCACTAGGGTTATGCCACCGTACCCTACCCCATCGAAGCAATCTCGCCCGGACGGACTATCGAACCTACCATGACCATCGTATGCCCGACACTACACCCAAGCCTCAAGAACCAAGTGAGCCAAGTAACCGACGTTTTGGGCAGACTTTAGGAAATGAATACTGACATACAAAAATGACATTAAGAGAACATGGCCCACTCAAGTAAATTCATATAGCCCGTTGCAGGAATACACGAGTAGAGTGCAAAACAATAGAAAAGAAAGCAAAACGACACCTCTATCGTGTTCCGTTGAAGCCGTTGTTCTTTCTTAAGCTCCTGCAGAGCAAGAGTCATTTATAACTTTTCTCGGCGTTGATGAACGGGGCTCAAGTATTATGGCTGAACGAAAAACCTGTTTTCTTAATCTAAAGCAGTTGCTTGGTCAACATATTTAGTCCCGATGTTTTCTAGTTTTCAGATGAAGATAACTCATGGCGCAATCGGAACACGGTGGGTATGTCTTCACTTCGCAGCGAAGTAGATTCGTTGTCTCTCGCCCCCTCACACCTTCATTCCCACTCTTCACACCACATAGTGATCACACGTCTTGACTGAAGAACATTCTGGTAAAAATTTAAAACAAGATCAAGTGCAGATCTTGCCCAATTTAGCAGCCTCATCCAAGCAACTTTTGGAACTCCCCAAGTAATCATATTATACCAAACAGCTTTGCATTTAAATGACATCCTCGTTTCAGGAAGCTTTACATTATCTTCTGTAGCTGCCCGAAGTTAACCTACGTATTAAGAATGAATCTGTTTCGATGCTTACGGCTAATAGGGAGGCAGATGCCAGCCTTGAGAGGGCACGAAAAGCTCACCGACACCACGTTCTGAGACTTCCCCTACTTTTATCACACGTACTATTATTATAAACAGTAACTTTATGAGGTGGTAGGTTTAACAGGAAGGTCACACTCCAAGTCTCGCGAATTCGAGACCTCCTGCTGCATTTATGTATAGTTATGCCAAACTAAAGTGTTTCTTGTATTTTGTGGAGAAGTGCGAAGGAGCATGTTGGTCGCTAGAGAGCTGGCCTTTGCTTACGATTCATGTCAAGAGTGATGCTCGCTTCCTCCTCTTCATCCCCGCTACGAGCCTTGCAAGTTATGCGAGCCATCAGATGGATCCGCTGCAAAACGTCGATATGCAGGACGCTTCTGGAGACATCGCCGTCAACTGTGTTCGCCGAGTCATTGTCCAGGAGCATCCTGGCATCTTGCCACCATGAGATCACAGGAGGAGGACGTCCTGTAGCGCGATATAGGCATAAAAAACATGTCCTTGAAAACCCATGACATGGTACCCTGCGAACGTCAATCTCCAAGAAGCTGCGACGAGAACGAGTTGATTACTTTTCTATTTTTTTCCAGGCAGGTACGAAGAAACAAGAACAAATCAAAATTACTAGTTTTCCAAGATCCCGAAAGAATAAACAGAATGTTTTATGCAAGTATGTTTTATTCTTGATAGTAAAAATGTAACACCATAATTTATACTTACCCCTTTTCTTAGCTTTCGGACACAGTCATCTCTACTTTTTTCGAAGCGGATCAAATAAAAAGAAATTTATGCAGTGCAAAGTACTCGTGTACTGAATGAGACATTAAGGCATGGTAATAGCCAATAGTCTAAAAGGGTGTTTGCTTTGACCCTTGAATATAACCTTCCGTTCGGAAGGTTAACTAGACATTCCAAGATAGAGCTTTTTCATTTGTTTAGGAGTACACACATTTTATTTAAGAAACCAAAATATATTAACAAAATGCTCTGTGGACTGATAGCTTAAAGGTGAGTAGCTGGTCGAATATCTACTAGGCATATTGCTTATGCATTAAGGAAAAAAAACACAATCATCATTCAGACGCAACATCTCCTCACCTGCAAACATGATGTACACCCGTAAAAAAACACTACAGCAATTTCTAGAAACAGCCACGAGCTCACACTTTTTGCAGTTGAATGTACAATGCAAAAACATACACATTCAACAGAGAAAATTTTACAAGAAAAAAAAACAAGGCCATCTAGGAAGAACACGAAATTTCAGCATTTCATTTGGTTAGATAAGTAATATAATTTAAAATTAGTTTATGTTCTCTAGCTACATTTACTTCAATTCGTAGTTCGTTGCAAGCTATCGCTCCGGGAAGCTGAATTAACCAGTGATCGTATTGGTTGCTATATTTAAGTAGGTTGAAATTGCAGTTATAAGCTTGCCTAGCGTTACCCGTCATTGTTGCTTAGTGGCTATGGTGGTGGGTTGCGAAGCCCAAAGTCGCGGGATCACATCCCGGCCACGGCGGCCGAATTTCGATGCGGGCGAAATGTGAGAACGTCCTTTTACTTAGATTTAGGTGCAAGTTGAAGCATCGTAATGGGTCCATATTATTCCGGAGTCCCACACTATGATCAGATCGCATATTCAGATCGTGGTTTTAGTCCGTAAAACCACATAATCTAATTACCGTATTTAATCAAGCGTAACGCGAGTTTTTTCCCAGATTTTTGCTACCTGAAGTCGATCCCTCGCGTTACAATCGAATACCGAAATTCAAATTGTCTAAAAAGTGCAATGATACTCCCAATTCTAATCAGCGAGTGAAATGTGTGAGTGAAAGCGTGCGAAGGACACGCGCTTTCACGGAGAGCGAGCGCATGGCGGAGAGTAAACGCGGCGTCTTCCGTCCCGCGAAAGGCCGTGGGGGGATGGGAGGGAGGGAGGGAGGCGACGTTTAGCTGCGGCACCAAATGCGTATCTTGCAGCCGGGTGCTGTATACGGAACACATATCCCACGCAGAAGGGGAGGCGCAGAGCTGCACGCCTATTGGCTCTCGCCGCAGGCCACTTCCGCCAGCATGGCGGCGCCCAGCGCAACGTTGGCTTCCCAGACTTGAGGTTTGTAATTTACGCGACGCTGGTTTCCTGCCGCCGGCGTTGGCACGGAGAGCACGCTGGGCTTGGTGGACACTGGTGGCATCACCTGGCCATTTGTGGCGTATGCGAGGAAGCCCCGTGAAGCAACTCAGGAAGTTGAAATGGTTCAAGAAACACTGTGCAAAACGCTTCGCAAAGCGGTTGTGCCCGCGGGCCGTTGACGACGCTACACGCCTCATTGCCGAAAAACCGCGTCGCTCAAGTTTTAAACGACGAAAGTAGGCACGCTCACATCGAAAAAAGGGAACAAGACGGCGGGATGAAGGTGCCCGTGTGTTGAGGCGACAACAATGACGCCGACACGAGAAGTTGTTTTTGTTGTTGGTTGCAGTGAAAGTGCGACGATGCGAGAGTCCGCTCTTGCAGAAGTGGACACTGCTCTTGTTTATGCCCCGGTGCCGAGGCAGAAGCCGCGGTGCTGGGCGCCTACGCGAAGCGGCGGTCGTTGGGGTGTTGCGGAGCACCGCGTTTCAACACACCAAATAAAAAAACTGCTCCAGTCAGGTAGACTGCTCCCACCGTGATAGTGAGATTATATTTGAATCATCAAAACAGTGAAGCGTTTATTTAGGAATAGCATCGATCCCTTAACAGCAACGACAGTTGTGCGTACAAGTCTGGCAGGTGACAGTGATCTGCCTTTTCCCATCCTTCGGCGCACCCTTTCTCACACATTGTCCTCAATGAAGAGAGATCCAAAAGAATGAAATAAAAAGGGGCAGCGTAACCTCAAGTCTCGGAAGCCAACGTTGCGCAGGGCGCCGCCATGCTGGCGGAAGTGGCCTGCGGCGAGAGCCAATAGGCGTGCAGCTCTGCGCCCCCCTTCTGCGTGGGATATGTTTTCCGCATACGCGACCATGCGCAAAGGGAATTAATGACTCACTTTCCCAAGTGAAAGGAGGAAAATCGGGAGCGGCTTCTACTCTGCGACCAACTGCGTGCTTGTTCTTTGCGCGGCTGCGGGATGTCGTGCGCTCCTTATCTTGAAAGCGATCTCCACACGGCTCTTTGTACGCGATGTGCTTTCACCACTCAGTTTCCGTTGAAGCGATAGACTGCACAAACCTTTGGTCGCTGGTGCTGTCGCACTTGCTCCCGCCAGCGTTCTGACAGTGGTTGTCTGCGGTCGTCGAGTGCGATCTATTCATGTTTGCTTGTGCGCGTCGACATCATGCTTGTTAATTCAGTTACGAAGGGAATGTGTCAAAGTTATGCAGCCGATAACTATTCGGAGTAGGGATAGTAGTTTTATCGGCTGCATAAACTTGGACACATTGGCTTACTAACTGAATTAACAAGCGTGGTGTCAGCGCGCGCAAGCAAACATGAATAGATCACACTCAATGACAGCAGACGACTGTCCAAACGCTGGCAGCAAGCGTAGCCGCCGCAGCGAGCGAAGGTTCGTGCGGTCTATTGCTTCAACGGAAACTGAGCGGCGAATGGACCGCGCGTACTAAGGTCAGAGCCGTGTGGAGATCGCTTTTAAGAGACGGTGCGGGCGACCGCCACAGCCGGGCAAAGTACGCAGTTGTTGGCAGAGTAGAAGCTGCCCCCCCCCCCTCCCTCCCGCGATGCCTTCCCGCTTTCTTGCTTTCGCGTGGGAGATTGAGTGGTCAGTTCCCCTTGCGCACGGTTGCAAGATAAGCATTTGGGGCCGCATCACAGCGTCACCCCGCCTCCTTCCCTCCCATACCCCCACGGCCTTTCGCCCAACGATTGCTTTCCGCCGTGCGAATTCGCTCTCCGTGATAGCGCGCGTCCCCCGCGCGCTTTCACTCGCGCACACCGTTACTAGATTACCTCTCTAGTAACGGTGCTCGCGCATACGACGCGCGGCGACGATTTTATCGCCCTTGGACTTTTACGGAACCTCACGAAATCCGGTTGAAGTGTCGATATAATTATTATCGCAATAATTACTGTCCTCACTCCGTATAGCTCTCTACTAATTTGTTATCGCCATTGCAATTGATGCTTCGCCTTTCGGGCGAAACTGCGACTTTTTTATGCATCCACTGGTATCGCGTTACTTTAGCGGTTTTCTTGTTTTCATGGACGCAATGAAATGTCACCCCTCGCGTTATAATCGTGGTAGCGTTACAATCGAGTGAATGTGTAATTTAATTTGCTTAGTGTTATGCTTTCGCAAGGATACCAGGCTAAATGGTAATGAACAATAAATTTTGATAATGTGGTTTATCAGGATGCAAATATTGTGATTGTGATATTGAACAAACTGGGAGATATATAAGTGTGGGATTAAAAAAAAAACATGAACAACCTTTGCGAGCTGTGGTATATGCCCATGTAGCACATGTTATGAGTTGCACGTGCGCCCAGAAATTCATAAATATTGGTAATAAAACAGCGCAAAGGTCAATCAGTTCCCAAGGAAGAGGAGGGAAGCATTTTCATTGAAAAACAGAAAGAAAATTGTATCAGCATGCCTTCTATCGCACTTTATAGCAGTGAATGCTGTACAGATGGGATTCTGCGGAAACGGGATGGGGAAAACACGTACAATAGCTCACTTCGATGGTGATTAACCTGGGCCAATGCGGCTGAAGGCTCGCTTTTCTAATGAAACAACCAGTGGCTGTTCAGTACGTCATAGAATAAACGTTAAAGTAGAACACACGTTAAGCATACAAAAATTGGTTTTTAGAAACGGCGAAATCAACAAACTTAGTGCGGCGGGAAGTTGAACAGTTTGAAGTCAGTTGTTAATATTACAAGTGCAGAAACTCTCAAGTCGACCGTTTTGTTGGCGTTGCAGTGGCATCTCCTATTGCTACGCTCAGTACCTGGGTTCGATAGTAATCCACGATTCTTTCTTCTTTTGTTTATTTTCTTGTCTGTAGTCAATTTGCCTGGCCTGGCAAAGGTTGTTTTGCCACTATTAACTCTCAAAAGGTAAGACGTCATCATTGCTACCGGTCTACAACTCGCACCGGACCGGTGTGTCATGCGTTTAAGTAGGATTTTCGCGCTGCTCTTACATGCGCTAGTAAACGAGAGGTAAAAAGCTTGCAACCTAAGCCGCCAGCAGTGTAATACCCACAGGACCTACATAAGTCGAGCTGCTAGGAACACATTACAAGCTTCAGCTCGGCTAAATATGGACAACGGCCACCCCTGCCAGTTTGTAGCCGTACGTTGAACTTCTGCAACCGCCATTGACCAGTGAAGATTACTTCTGCGCTATCGAGAGATGGGTACGCCTAAGTACTGGAAGTCCACTGAATACCTGCGAAGTGAGTTGACATCGTACACCATAGAGCGAACCAAAATACTATATGCTCTTCTCAAAGTTCACCACTGCACCGGAAGCTGCACAAAACTGCCGCGTTATGGCAAGGGCACTCTCTACACTTTTCTTGAGAGCGCAGAGGAAAGCTACAGGTCATCTGCATAGGCAAGTACATGAAACTCATTGGACGACAATGTGAACCCATGAAAGGTATGATCCTTCAGAATTGGGGTGCAAAGTGGTTCCAAGTACAAACTTGTTACTGTACATTGTAAAATTAATCATCGGCCTACAGGCATATCGCGAGAAGGATTCTTCCGCTAACAAAATTTTCGTAAACTTACCACTGAAGTGTCACTGACGTATTATTTGCTGAATTTCATGATCAACACTCTTGTTTTTTTTTTTTCAATGAAACTTTAATGAGGTAGCTTAGGCGCTCTCTATTATAGGTCGTCCGAGGTGTTAGCTAGAAGTGCTGCAACTGCGGCTAGTTGGTTGTACATACTATTGTACCTCCTGCCTGTGTCACGCGAGATTGAGTCAATACTCAATCTCGCGTACGCAAGGCACTGCGAGGAGGGGGGGGGGAGGGGGGGGATAACTACCGAACCTGTTTATTTATTATTTACGGCATCACGTCGGCCCAAAACTGCCTATTCACAGAAGTAGAATTTGCAGGGTCCGAACTCTTACACCACCGGAGAGTCTTGAATTTATGAATTTCAAGAATCGCTCTGATTTTCACGCTCGTCTTCACAAACATTATCACTGTCAGCACGAAGCCGAATATAGATTTGTCTTCGGGCAACATTATAAAACGATTTTATACCAAAGCACCTTGAAGAATTTCTATGCTACTACTTCAAATGGCCGCGCACTAGGCCTTGGTAGGTAAATCAGGTCCAGTAGACCTATATCAGCATATACTGACTCAGTGAGGCTTTTAAGTATTGTTCTTTTCTGTGTGTATGTGTGTGTGTGTGAGTGTGTGTGCACACAAATCATAGCTGTAGAGATGTTCCTGATGACAGGCGGATTTTCTTAGGGCTACTGTATTGCTATCACAACCTTCCGTTGTGACTATCTATTCAGATCGAAAGCGCTTATATTCGTGACAGACACAGCATTCTTTTGGTCATGCAATTCAGTTTTCATCTCACCGTATGATTGTGTTACATGCATGCTTCCTAGTTAAGGAAAACGATGATGATTACTGTTGTCATGTGCAAAAGTAAATATGAAAGGGGGAAAATGAGACATCAAGCCATTTTTTCCCCTTTAATTACTTCTCTCCACCTAGCGGGTTTCCGCTAAACTTTTAGGTTAAAAGTAAATATGTTGCGTTTGGAGTAATGACATGGTGCTCAAAAAGAGGCAAGTACGTCTACAATGAGCTTAAGTTCACGTCGACGCATTTTATACATGCCCAGCCGAAATTACCGAGCAGGTCCTTGTGATTGTGATTACAATCATGTTAGTTTCGAAATACCTTTTTACAAGAAGCACGTGTACTGCCTTCAACGTACTTTATTCCAGCTCTTTCCTCAGGCTCACTAAGTAGAAATACTATCAGCCATAAAAACAATTCCAAGAACGCTTTTTTATCAGAAATTTGTCAAGAGTGCGAGGTGGTACGTGCACGCGTGGAAAATGGTTGTCAGCACTTGGACTAATGTGCACGGAGTTGTCAGCATATAAGAATAAATGGCAACGTTTTTTATTAGAGTATATTGTTTTGGAAAGTTTAGGGGGCATATTTTTCCAAGTAGCTCAATGAAGGGATTTATAACATAATCACTGGGCCTGCAAGGTTAAAGCTCAGTATCTATATCCCTTGCTTTCCAGTACATGTGTAACTGGCTCACTAAAAGCTGCTTGTAACATTTTCTTACCTGTCTATAGTAGAATCCGTGGTTCTTTAGGTGATCGGTGTAATGTTCAGACATTTTTGCAATGTCACCAATTTTTTATGTTGGTGAGTGTAGCTGAGCCCCGTATAATAACTCAATGCAGTATTTCTAATTGAGCCAAAGAGAAACATTGACAAGGCCAGAACGTGACTAGTGTTTCATAGTATTACGATAACATCGAAAGATGTTGAAGAGACGAGCCGCCGCGCGAAAGACGACGAAGTGTGTCTGTGCTCTTGGTGCGAGCGATTGTGGGCCTGGCTGTCTGGCTTCTGTGTAAATAGCCTGTAAATAGCCTCTTTCGTCTGTGTCCTTCCACACGTAACATTCTGGTGGAGGCATCTTATTCATCCTAAAACGCCTAATATGCCTGACAGTTTCAGTTTTGAATGGTTAACATGATCATTCGAAGATCACTTCACTTAAGGAACAATACCCCGAAAATAAACTTTTGTTCACTCTTTATGTTAACTAATAAAGACTAATCAAATTATTTACCCTGTTGCTAGAGCTCGCTATCAAGTAGTGTGCGTTACTGTTATTTACGTGAAAACAATTTACATCCGCCGCATTTGACGACTCACTTAGCAACTTGCTTTTCTGTATACCTTATCAAGAGCAAAGGCAACACACGCGTGGCATCCACATAAAGAAGTACTTTTTTTCCGTTAGTTGTATGTTATTAAAATCAAGGATATACAACTTACAAAAAAATGTGACCCTTAATATAATATTGAGTTGCATTTTTTACTTAGAAAAATTAGGCTAGACGAAGATAGGCCGAACGTAACACGATTATTCAGGTAGGAAAACTGGTACAGTTTTAAGATGCCTGGTTTACACTGGATAAACTGTTAACTGCTATTGCTTTATACTTTCGTCACACCCACCACTTTAAGGTGGCGGTCCCACTCCGGCGGCACGAGCCCCCCGTTTTCAGTACTTTTGGAGCAAGAGTGGCGGCTCTTCTACTTAGGATATAAAGTTATTATGTATACCATAAAAAAAGCTTAATTCTGTACATTCGAACTGTATATAATATAAAGAAATTAATTAATGTGATTTAGAAATAAAGTTCAAGCACAAGCATGAGATACATGGTTTTTGCGAACTGTGTCTCAGTTGTGACCATATTTAGAAGAAACTACCGCATTTACTGGATTGCGAGGCTTGCTCTGTTGCTTTAGGACATAGTTATCTATTGCCTAGACGTAGCAACATAATGTTGAATTTTTACTCTTTGGATGATTTTACTTTTTGGGTAATTCTCAAACTTCTGTTGTAAACAGCCCGGAAACTACACGGTCAAGGAAGCAAAATTTTGGATAAATTAGAGTTCAAAGAATTTCCATTTAGGACGCAAAAATTCATTCATGCACCTTTATTAGTTTTAAACCGCAGCTTCGTAGCTTTAGTACCTTCCCGCAAAAATGGGCAAAAGAAGGACCAGACTTCTAAATATTGCCTAATTTCGGTAGCATTATTTGAAAAACTAATAAAGGTACATGAATTACATTTTGCGTCCTAAATATAAATTCCTTGAACTCTAAATTATCCAAAATATAGCTTCCTTGAGCGTGCAGTTGTCGAGCTGTTTACAACAGAAGTTTGCGATATTTGGCAATCTTCAAAAGCAAATTATCCCAAAAGTAAAAATTCAACATTATTTTGCTGCGTCTGGGATATATATAAATACGTCCTAAAGCTACAGAGCAAGCCGCAATGCAGTAAATGCGGTAGTTTCTTCTAAATATGGTCATAACTGAAACACAGTTCGCAAGAACCATGTATCCTCGTGCTTGTTCTTGAACATCACACTACAATCAAAATCTCAATAATCAATTTCGTTATTTATATATAGTTGGAATCTACAAGAATTAAGCTTTTTTATGGTATATACGGCAAGTTTATATCTTAAGTAGAAGAGCCGCCACGGTTGCTCCAAAAGTACCGAAAACGATTGCTCGTGCCGCCGGAGTGGTGCCGCCACTTTAAAGCCCCGATGCTGCGCAACACCAAGTATTTCAGCTTTTATCGCGCAAGCGGTAAAGGTTTCTGTGTGAAGCAGGTGACCACATCAGTCATGTTCTATAAGTTATTCCTGAGACTTTGAGCCTTTCGGCCAGCAGAAACTGGTAAAGATAAAAAAATGTGGTTGATCCCTCTTATATAGGAATCAGTATAGAACACGAAAGTGAAACGTGTCTTCACAGAAGTAGTGTAATGTTTATTGCACATTGATATATAATGTCTATTGGTGTTTTGTGGCTAAACGCCCTTAGGCGTTGATGCACCCACGCTGACGCCTGGTGGCACGTCTCCTCCATCACGACTACCAACGTCGATGACCATGAGCAACCGTCCTGCATATGGAAGCTGCACTACGCTGCACACGCTAGCACAACGCGAAAGACGAAGCACGTAACTGACACACTAATACAACGCGCAAGACAAAGCACGTAACTGAATCGTCACCGAGTCAAATCAGCGCGTACAGCGCGTCGTAATTGCAGCCTCCGCGATCAACTTCAGAAACATTTTGAGAGCTAATTGCGGAGGCCACGCTCCGCTGTGCTGAGTACGGTGAACGCCACCTGGCGTTGGTAGTGCTTCTTGATGCCAGCGTCCCTTCGAATGCTGGCATCGAGGCGTCGTAGTGCTGAGTAAGGTCCCTGTATTTTTCAACATACAGGGACCTTAGTGCTGAGACCACCGAAGCGTTCACTGTCGGTGCGCGTTAGTGTCATAATGCAGTACTTCTCTTTTCTGCTCGTAGGCGGCGGCACCGCCCCGAGCAAGAGCGCGGGTACACGGAGGAGTGTTAGATATATAAGGCGCGTCTGTGTAGCTCTCTGCAAATGCGTTTGTGGCGCAATGGGTTAAACGCTCGGCTATCTATCGTCGCGGACCGAGAGGTCGTGGGTTCGATTTCCAGATTTTGCATGTTTGTGGAACTTTTTCTTCTGGTTTCTTTCTTTGTATTATGTTCGTGTACATTGTAAGCTGACGTATTTCCGTGACGGAAATACGTCAGTGAAGTCTTGGTTTCTTGGTGGACCCCGGCATAAAACACTTTCGTGTTAAAAAAAATTTAAGTGAGCCTTTTTGGGCTATGCACGTACCAACAAAAAAGCTGAGTGCGTACAGCGGAATCATTGTCAATCAAGCGAGCTATCGTATGCTAATGGAGAGTTGACATGTGAATACGTGTCACGTAGCTGTCTTTGAGTAAACCTAAAAAATTCTTATCTATTATCTCTCTTGAATAGAAAATTAGGTGTCCCTTTTCATATCGCCCATGGTGGTACTTACATATGCTTGTAGATCCAATGAACTCCAAGAATATGTGCTCCAATGAAATGCAACGAATACGTGTAATTAGCCGTGGTAGTGCAATTATGGCATGTAAATGTAATCGTTCAAATTTCATGCGCAGCGGCTCTTTCGGCTCGGTGATAGTAATCCTCTGTGATTTCTCCACGTACTGCACTTAGGTTCAAGGCAACATTGATAGAAATTCCGGCGGAAATGACATTGGAGATTTTTTCCAATTAATATCAGGGAGAAGTTAAACCCCCTTAATATTGTTTAAATGTACCATCAGAAGGCACCTACCTGACTTCTGATGGAACAAACACAACACACTTCTTACCATAGTCACCATTCAGAGCGCTAACGAAAACTACTACTGGCATCATTTGGGACAGCGGTGACGTGTAATTAGTCGTGAAATATGCTCTATTCAATCCCATCCTTAGGGAAACACTGCGCCTTCTCTCGATAGTGTATATTTTCTCTTAGGGCGCACAGCTGTCGGGGCTTTACGAAGGGAGCAAGTGACTTCAAAACATTTGCAGATAGTGGATACGTGTTCAGCATCCCGATTTGCTCGAACGGATTCCGGGCGCTCGATCTACGCTACACACCCCTCCGCCTCAGGCTCCGATACCGTGGGCAGTGCAGACGAGGTCCAGCGGGTCGCCGTCGTTGAAGGGTCCCACGGTTCCCCGCAAGTCCACGCCGAGCTCGTCCGTGATGCTCACGTTGTGCGGTGCCACTGCAAACAAGCGAAGAAGTCCTCAGTCAACATTCATCGGTTGACAAAGAGCACACTGGCCCTGGTTTCCTCACTCCCTGTTCCTAGCGTTTCTTAGACGACGTGGCAGAAGAAAAACGAGCTGCACTCAATCAGAACCTCTTTTTGTTTAGGCCGATGTGCCGAGGTCGGTGCATTTCGGGTCGTCTGAACACTTATTTCATTAGGGCCGCCGGAGAAGGAAACGAGGGCCTTTCGTGCCCGTTATTTAACCTCGCCGGTCTCTTTTCTCTCTATTCGTGTACGCGTGTCTCTCTGCGGCAAAGGCGCTCCCCTGCGTGATCACGTATTTTGTTTCTTTACGTCCTTTTTGGGGACATCAATCTCCACTGGTGCCGAAGCCCTCAGTTCGGGAATTGAATTTGAGGAAATCGTTGGCGGCAGAAAACGAGAAGATAAACATCAGAATGACGCTCAGATTCAACTTTGGAATTTAAAAGAACGTCTGCAAGCGCTTGTTCCAACACTGAATATGCGCAGAAAGGACAAACTTCACGATGGGGAGGGCTCAGGCGTTGTCACATGCCGTTCCCTTGAAAAGTGTGTACATTCTGCTTGCTTCACGTTTGCTTTGAGCCCCTCTACTCCTTCCCCCTTTCCTCCCTCGTCCCTCTCTCCTACCATTTCATCACGCAGTGCCGGGCCGCTTCACTAGTCCTCCACCCCCCCCCCCCCCCCCCCGCCCTCCAGAAGCCGCTGTGACTGCGACCCACTCTCGAAGACCTGCTTGTCAGGCTTCAGACAATCCCGCTTTTCGCCTGCTTCGATGGAAACGCGAAGCAGCCAGTGCTGCTTGAACGAGAGAAAAAGCAAACACGCAGCCACGGAAGCTTGCCATCCCAAACGCTCGTGAACTCGAGACAAGGGTCCCTCTCATCGATCGATGCACGCCTCGGGACACGTCGTCAGAGGCGCGGGACAAGGCGCGCGTCGGGCGTTACGCGGTGAGAGACAAAAAAGTTGCGCCCGGGAGCAGAAAATCGGTGCCCTTCGCGGCATGGGGAGGTGCCCGGAATCAGGAGGGGGGTGGCGCATTATTTCCGCCGTCGTGTCAAAGTGGGAATGTCGCGCAGCGCGTGGAGCAACTCCTGTTGTCGACTTTTTCTTTTGCCGCAACTCACTCGGCAATCTGACACTGCGCGTCGCATGCCTGTCTACTTCTCTCCTGTATTCACTGGCAGGGATAGAGAGCGTGATGCAACTATTCTTTGTTTTTCGCTTGCTCAGTCTGTTTCTGTGCACTCGAGCCAGGAGTTGGACACACGTTTCAGCATGAGTAATGGCCGTTGTCAGTCGCACTTTTGCTGGGAGGAGCGAGCGCCGTGAAGAAAGTACTCCGTCGACACTGTCGTACTTGTTGGTCTGGTCCGCTTATGGCAGGAACACGTGGTGAAATAAAGAAGAGCATTAGTAAAGCAGATGGCTGGGCCGGTTGTTGCATATTCCGAACGATAGAGAACATCGGCGAGGTAGGGGGGGGGGGGGGGGGGGGGCAAGAATGAATAGAATACTGAAAGAGTGCGAACTGTACAACTAGCCTGATCGAGATAAAACGTAGCAACCGCCAGTAACTACAACGATGCGTAACCTTTTTTTTTTTTCGCGTCGTGCTGTCGGTTCTTCTCTTTAAGCAGAGCTTAATTTTCGCCTTTAGGCGTGGATAAATCTGGTTGCTACTCACCATCATTTCTGTGTCGTTTTAAAGCTAAGCTTTCTTTGACTCGTCTCCCTACTTTCCGGGAGTAGGTGCTCCTGTGATGGTCTTGCCGCGCGTACCGCTGGGTTTCGTGCAACACCGCCAGTTAGCGCTCGCCTCCTGGTCTTGCTCTCGCGCGCGGCTCGGTTTCTTGCAGCACCACGAGATGGTGTTTCACAGTTTGTGCGTATGCCGCGTGGAGGTCGCGTACTGGACTGTTAAAGTGTAAGCATTGCAATCGTCCATAGCCTCTAGAGAGCGCTTGGAGCTGGCGTCTGAACAGCGTGCTGGCCACGCATGCAGAAAGAGCACGTAAACAAGTGCCACAAAAATGGCTCCAAATTGTGCACTCACCGTCGAGGACACCCAGGCCCGTAAGAAGCGTCGCGCAAGGAGCGTCTTTGCTACGCAGTCAAGCGTGGTGCCGACCATGAATGTATGCATACAGTGTATGCATACAAATATAAGATTTAATTGAATTACGTACAGGTCATTCAATTAAAGTTTAACACTTCTGCCATGATCGAATTTTTCCCGATATTGAAACCATTAAGGGCACGGGCGCATGCATGGACAAGTGCCATAGAACACCCTTACGAATTTCTCGCCGGCGAGTGAGCGCGTTGAGACGGCTGACGCGTTTCGATATGGCCTTACCGAGGTGCAATTATAACGCAGGCGAGAGCTTTCGCAGACAAGGAACCCGCGGATAACGCAAGCAACCTGTGAATCGCGTCTCCAACAACAGGCAGAAGCTTCTGAAGAGGGCACGGTGGAAAGAAGGCGAGCGTGTCGGCGAGCAAATTATTGGAGAACGAAAACACGAGAGCAACATTTCTTTCATTTACCAAACGCAAGGCTGGTAATGAAAATGCGTTTCCTGGGGAGATCGGTATAGAGTGTGTGGCATTTTCTTTTCAAAATATTTTTCCAACCAAGACTGCCCAGTTTGGTTTCAAGGATTAGACTCCATAGTAAAAGCTTCATAAGTAAGCATTACAAACAATGCTGTGCCCTGTATGACAATTCCCCAGTGGGAAGTTTCTGCCGTAATTTTTTGATAGACTTCTTATATTGACAAAAATAGTTTATTTCTCGTTTTTTTGTGATAGCGCTAAAAGAATTGATTGAAGTAAGAAATTTTGCCCAAGCGCAATTAAAATTTGGCATTCTTTGCATGCACACAAGAAAAATTTTTACGCCAGCCGCACAGCCTAATTGAGCATCTGTCATGGTTTTGAAGCACATTTTGCGCACAAAAAGCACAAGGAATTGGCGCCGTGGCAGTCACCCGCTGAAGTGCATGTTTACGAAGGTCAATTCACATGGTCGCGAAGGCCAGGTTGAAATACGATTCGAAGTAGGTAGTTCGAAGCCAATGAGCAGCGACATCAATGATGGTTGGGCGATTCAAGCGCGACTACATCTCCCGGGGCAAAACAATAGTTGTTGAAAATTATGCGTCCAATACGTCTACTATGGAAACATTTGGAAAAGTATATATATCGAGCCTTTTTTTGCGATAGCAATTATATGGACACTCCAAAGCAGATTTCTGCCGTCGGCGTCGTCGTCGCCGTGAGGTTCCGTATGACGTCAACGGCGATGAAATCGTCGCAACGCTCCGGACGCTGTATGTGCGAGTGAAAGGGAGCGAGGGACGCGCGCTTTCACGGGGAGCGAACGCACGTCGGAGAGCAAACGCGCGCTCTGCGCCGTGCTCCCTGGCCTTCCTGAGGAGCCCATGAACCAACTCTGACAAATAAAGTTGTCTCTCTCTCTCTGAAGGGCCGCAGAATTAAGCGTCTCTTTCCTCCTTTACAATCACCATATATAGAGAGCAAATGCGACTTCTTCCGTCACGTGAAAGGCCGTGGGGGGACGGGAGGGAGGGAGCGGAGGCGACGTTTAGCTGCTGCACCAAATGCGGATTTATATAAAACCGTTGCGAGCCGAGAAGGTGGGTAAGATTTCCGACGCTGCTCAACGAGTGTCCCATTTTGATCTCGTCGAAAACCTCCGAGCCGCCCCCAGAGGCACCGGCAACAGTCACCAACGCCGCGCGCGTTCGGTGCGAACGCGGGCAAAACGCCGACCGCGTCAACAACAGTTCTGCGCGTTTCTGGTGCTGCTGCATGTCCAAGTTTATACAGCTGATGAAACTACTATCCTTACTCCGTGTAGTTCTCTACTAATTTGCTATCGCAATCGATGCTTCGCCTTTCGGGTGAAACTGCGACAACTTTTTTTTCTACAGCGAAGCTGTATACGTCTACCAGCCAAGGAAATTTTCGTGTCAGCGTGAGCAAACAAGTCACAGGCCAGCGCCGCACACGCAGCACAGTCACAGCGTAAGCTGGTGGAGCGGCTCAAGAGTAGCTCCAATTTCGGCACCACGCACACCAGGGTCTTCGCAACAAAGTCTCTTCGCCTCGTTTTGACGAGAACGATCTGAACTGTCCGCCAGGCGTCGACGGCGAGCTGCGGCTTGTAATGCTCTCTGCACAACAGTCTGTTGAGCCCGATGATGCCTGGCTGTAGCCGCGCACGTAGCTCTACGATTCGTTTCTGCAGCAGCGGTTCGTACCTCGCGAGGAGATGCCATAACGTGTACCGAAGAGGTATCCACTATACGTAGCGCACATATCACATCGGAATCGAGTTGATTGGCGCCTCGTCTGAATCGCATCTCGTCGTCTGCGCCTGCGCATGTTGCGTTTGCACCCACCTTAACTAGATGGCACCACCGTACTGGCGGAGGCTGGGGATCGTGTTTTGCTTTTTTTTATTGCGCGCCTCGTCTTAATCGCATCTCGTGGTCTGCACCTGCGCACGCTGCGTTTGCAGGCCCCTTACCTAGATGGCGCCACCATACTGGCGTAGGCTCTGGTCGTCTGCGCATCTGCGCGTGCCTGGGGAGCATTTATAGCGCATTCCGACGCTATAAATACTATAAATTCCGACTGCCCGATAGCAAGCGATTGCGTGGCTCAGGGTAGAGTATCCGGCTTCCACGGAGCGGGTGCAGGTTTGATCCCGGCGGGAACTGTCACTTTTTTCGTATTTCGGTGATAGCTGCTGCGGTCCCCAACGGCGGCAGCGGCGGCGGACACCATCGCGAACCGAAACGCCTATTGGAATGAGCCCATAACAGCTTACGCTGTAAAAATTCCAGGCTAAAGAGCCGGCAGATCCCACGCCCTGTGGGAGTCGATGTTATGCGAAGCAGTGTGCGGGGAGCGCACCAAGTTAACGAAACGGCCATGGGGAGCACCGAGGCGTGGACGGCTGGTTTATGGTACGCATGTAATGACCTATCATTCATGTCCAAAGCCATTTCAGTGGTTTTGAGTGTAAATTTTTTTTCGCTGAGTCATGACTATGCCTTCTACCACCATCTTTCAGTCTTTCCTTCACTTAGTACCCTTTTTCGAACCCATTCAAGTGGTTTTTGACTGTTAATCATTTTCGCTGAATCATTTTCATTTTTGCTGAGCCATGCTTATGACTACAATTTCTACTATCATCTTTTAGTGTTTCCTGCACTTAGTGCCCACGTCTGAACCCATTGCAGTGGTTTTTGAGTGTTAATGATTTTCGCTGAGTCATTGTCATTTTGGTGCGCCATGCTCATGAATATGACTTCTACCATCATCCTTTATCCTTCACTTGGTGCCCACGTCTGAACCAATTCCAGGGGTTTTTGAGTGTTAATCATTTTTCGCTGAGTCATTGTCAATTTTTTCCTGAGTCATGCTCATGACTATGACTTCTCCCATCAACTTTTAGTGTTTCGTTCACTTAGTACCCATGTCCGAACCCATTCTAGTTACATACCAAGTTAACGAAATGACCATGAGAGCACCAAGACGTAGGCGGCTATTTCATGACCTACATGACACACTTGTGATGATATCCTTGTCATGACCTATCATTTATGTTCGTCATACACTCTTGTCATACTATGCCTATTTTGGTACTTACCAAGTAGACGAAACGACCATGAGAGCAAGACATAGATTGCTGTTTCATGACCTACATGACGCACATGTCATGGTATTCATGTCATGACCTATAATTCATGTTCTTCATACACTCTTGTCCTACTACGCCAACTTTGGTACCTACCAAGTTAACGAAACGACCATGAGAGCAACAAGACATAGGCGGCTAGATATATACTGTCAAAGGGGCAAATGTTCGCTAAGAAATGCTTCGCATTTAAAATTGAATACAAACAGCATATCTCCTTTGAAATCAGGCATACAGCATACAGCTCAGCACTCGTTTTCAAAAGAAAAACCACAAAACAAGCATCCAAACCACATGATGGATGATAAGGAGCGTGTAAACAATGGGAACACCCTCCGACGCGTTCCGGTAAAGATTAGGTGTGGAGCTGCTTCGAAAGGGGTTGACGTCATTCAGAACCCTCGTGCGATATGCAAACCGTATAATATATAATAACGACGTCTGCGAATAATTCGAAGCACGTTCCTTCTCCCGTGTGTGTTTCCCGGTAAATATTACGGTTGCGTAAGCTACTCTGAGTGGAAAAGTACCTAACAACATAGAAATCATGCAGTGACGTCACCACGGTCTAGCAACTCATTCAGTTCATTCCAGGCTACCATGGGTAGACCACGAAAAGGAACGACGCCAGAAGAACAGCGTGAATATAATGTTGTTGTGAAGTAATAAAGGGTGTAGTTAAGTACACTTCCCTTGTCACTGCTTTCACTCTTTGTAGAGCCACGTGTGTCAATTCAAGTGACGCCACAATTGGTAATCGTTGTGGGTGTGGTTTAGAGCGTCGCTGTCCAACCACCTTCACAGCGTGGATTGGAGCCACAGTTTTTGTTTTAAGGAGGGGCTCGACCCTCCTTAAAAGGAGGGCCGAGCCCCTCCCCCCCCCCCCCTCCTATCCACTGGAGGCAGACATTAGGCCCTCCTGCTCTGCTCGTTAGGCTGCGTCTTCCGGTACTGCAGTTGACACTCGAAAGCTTGATTGCCCCTACGGTGATGGTAAGACTGATACGTATATACCTCTGACGATGAGCGTGAGAGTCGACGTCCTGGTGCGTCCGCGGCGAAAGTCCACGCGGCACCGGTACCGGCCCTGGTCCTCCGGCGATAGCTGCTCGAGGCGTAGGGTGCGCGACATGCTGCTGAAGTAGGCGCGCGCCGCCCACGCGTCCGCCATGCTGTGCTGGGCGCCCGCCAGGCCACCCGCCTGCCTCCCGTCCACGCTGTACAACGGCGTCGCTGGCCGCGACTCGTGGAACCAGAGCAGCAACGACGGCTCGTCGTCCCCGACCTCTCCGTGGGGCTCAGCCGCTCCGCACGCCATCTCCACGCGGCCGCCCAGCCGACCCACGACCACCGCCGATTCCAGGAGCGGCGGCCGGGGCCAGTCGCTGCTGGTCACTGCTGGGATAGAGAGAGCAACCGGCACATTTATTAGTTTATTTATTCAGTTATTGATTTATTATTGGTTTAATATTAGGAGTGTCACAATGGAAAAACTTGCATGTCTGTGAAGTGTGTGTCTGTGTGAAGTGCGTGCGTATGCGCGTGTGGAAGTACCCGAAAGCTAGGAGCCTTCGACCATTTATTACTATCCCTGAGTCACCATATTCGACCTCCGTCTTCTTTCTTCTTGTTGTTCTTCTTCTTGAGCGGCCTTGGTATCCTCCTTCATCTTCATCTGCTCCCGCTGCGGACCATGGAATATTGTATCCTCCCAGCCTTCTGTCTTCATCCCTCCATCCATGGCACGGAATAACGTTTCGAATTAAAGCTTCTTCCTTCTTGCCTCTCAGTCCTTCATAATAATAAACTGCTTTCAGGATACCAATTTGCCTTGCAGTTTTGGTAACAACATACGGGCCCGAGAATGGGCGTCTTTTAATCACGAACATTTTTGTTCCAAAATCCCGTCTTCAGGAGTTATGTCAGGTATCCTGGACCGGTGCCATTCATCAAAGTTTATTTTCATAGTACGGCGGCACCTCGGTCGTTGCTCAGCAGACAGTGATTTTTCTCAGAGAGCAACCTTCTCCTAATCGCTAGCTCTTTCTCTGCTGCAAACTGCGAAATGAGGGCTGCAGATTAAAGCCTCCGTGAAGGAACGGCTCTGATCTAAAACAGCCGCCTCCAACGCACTGCTTCCAGCCGCCATTGAAGTCAGGGCAGAGAGCCAAGAACGCTTTCAAGTCGCGTGTGACTATCTGCAAGGGGATTGGCTTTGGGATCGTAAGGGGCGGCAAAACGTAGTTTGACGCCGCATTTCTGTGCCCAAGCACGAATTTTTTCGATATGAAAACCTGGACCATTGTGAGCTGCCACGACTTTGACATTCTTAAATATATTTCGTTCAAGGAGTGTAGTCAGGCAGTTTGCCTCTTTCTTGACGGGTTTAGCAGCCATAAACCTAGTCTATTCTTCTATTGCCACCGAAAATTCGTGGGTCCTTCGTACTCCTTTCACCTTCTATTTAAGTTCAGCGATGTGAAAGCGTGCTACCACAAATGGAATGTCTGAGTAGGTCGGCCAGACCACGAGCTTCCCTCTAGGTCTGAATTTTGCCTTGCATAGTTGGCACTCATTGCGAGTCTTCATTTGCCTAGCCACATCGGTTTTCATGTTTCTGCATAATGTCACGAGTCGACGCGAACAAGAGACAACACGTTGAACAAGACGGTGGAACAGCTTAAGAATCACCAGCACAAAGACATCTTCTTCGTCTTCGAATTACCCTGTCCTACTACTCAGAGTCAGTTAATGCACATACTGTCATCGTCGTTTAAACGTCTAGATAGAGTACGCGTCATTTGATCTCTCTCTAAAAGAGCATCGCCTCGATGCTAGACAATAAAGTTCGCTTGGTGAAAATGAAAGTCGCTCGTATGCTCATTCGATGACGTAGGGCTTCAAGCGCCCTACGTGCACAAGTTCAGAACGGTGTTGGCGGCGCCTTGTCCAGTAAGGGCTATCTGGAACGACCTTGTATGTGACTTCACTTAGCCGACGCAGCACTTTATAGGGTCCGAAATATCGCCTCAGCAGCTTCTCGAATAGTCCCCGTTTTCGTATAGGCGTCCAGACCCATACTCTGTCACCGGTTTCGTAAGTTACAGGCCTATGATGGGCATTATAGCGACCTGCATCGTGTGCTTGCTGCTGGTGTATTGGCACGCGTGCGAGCTGCCCTGATTCTTCTGCACGTTGTGCAAACGCATCGGCATCCGTGTCAATGTCGTCAGGTTCGTGTGGTAGCATGGCGTCTAGCATCGTCCTTACTTCACGTCCGTGTATAAGGCTGAATGGAGTCATCCGTGTAGTTTCTTGTTCAGCCGTGTTATAAGCAAACGTGATATAAGGCAGAATCTCATCCCAATCATTGTGCTCTATATTCACGTACATGGAAAGCATGTCTTCGAGGATTTTGTTCTGGCGCTCTATTAGTCCATTTGTTTGTGGATGGTAGGCTGTTGCCTTTCGGTGACTTGTGCCACTGAGCATCAGGGCGTTATCTAAAAGCGCGGCTGTGAATGCGGTGCCTCGGTCTGTTATGACGATGGTTGGTGCGCCATATCTCAGCACAACATTCTCTGTAAAAGATCGGGCCACCTCTGCTGCTGTGCCTCTCTGGATAGGTTTTGTTTCGGCATAGCGAGTAAGACAGTTCCTACAATAACCCAGTGGTTACCACTCGTAGAGGTAGGAACCGGACCCAAGAGGTCCATTCCGATCTGGTCAAATGGCGTTTGCGGTACTTGAACGGGTTGTAGCAAACCGGCTGGTTTCGTTGGAGGTGACTTGCGCCACTGACAATCTAGGCTGGTCCGAACGTGATGTTTCACGGCAACGGGCAGTCCTAGCCAATAATATCTTTGTCGCACTCTGTTTAGTGTCCGCGTATATCCTAGATGCCCAGAAGTGCAGAAGTGCATTCGTTGTGGCATGCTTCCAGTACTTCACTACGAAGAGCAGTAGGAACGATGAGCAAATAGCTTGGTCCGCTCGATGAGAAGTTCATTTTGTATTGGGCTTTCTTCCTTAAGCAAAACGATGGTAATCCTCTTGTGAAAGCTTTAGGTGCTGTCCGAGTTCGTCCGTCCAAGAAATTAATAAGGTCAAGCAACTCAGGGTTGTCACGTTGTTGTTGTGCAATGGTAGACGTGTTGAGAAGACCAAGTAGTGCTGTTTCCTCTCATCCGTCGAAGCAGCTGACTCAATGGGTGACCGAGACAGGCAGTCAACGTCGGTATGCCATTTCCCTGACTTGTGCAGGACCGTCATATCAAACTCTTGCATCTCAGGCTCCAACGTGCTAATCGCCCGGAAGGATCTTTCAGATTTGTGAGCCAGCAAAGCGAATGATGGCCGCTGATAACTTTGAAGTGGCGACCATACAAATAAGGGCGAAATTTTGTAACCACCCATACCACGGCCAGACACTTTTTCTCGGTGGTAGAGTAATTTGCTTCTGCGCGTGAGAGCGTTCTGCTTGCATAAGCGATCACTCTGTCTGTGTCCTCCTGGCACTGCACAAGCACAGCTCCGAGACCAACATTGCTGGCATCAGTGTGAAGCATTGTCGGAGCTGTCTCGTCAAAGTGGGCAAGCACAGGGGGCGTTTGTAACCGGTTCCGCAAATCATGAAATGCAGCTTTCTGTTCGTCGCCCCATACAAACGAAACGTCATCTCTCGTGAGGCGAGTTAACGGCGACGCAATGCGAGCAAAGTCTGCAATAAACCGCCGATAATATACGCAGAGGCCGAGAAAGCGCCTGACAGCCTTTTTATCGGAAGGAACAGGAAACTGTGCGACAGCGGCAATTTTTTTAGGATCCGGGCAGACTCCCGCGTGGCTGACATGGCCAAGGAACTCTAGCTCCTCAAAGCAAAAGTGCCATTTATCAGGCTTTAGGGTGAGGCCGGCGGACCGTATAGACTGCAGAACTGCTTCGAGCCGTTCAAGGTGCTCTTTAAACGTTGCGGAAAACACTATGACGTCGTCGAGATAGACTAAGCAGGTTTTCCACTTCATCCCCGAAAGCACGGTAGTCATAAGCCGTTGAAAAGTAGCAGGTGCAGAGCACAAGCCGAAAGGCAAGACCTTAAATTCGTATAGTCCATCTGGCGTGACAAAAGCGGTTTTCTCATGGTCTCTCGGGTCTATTTCAATTTGCCAATACTCGCTTTTTAAGTCCATTGAAGAGAAATAACGAGCGTTTCGAAGCCTATGAAGTGAATCGTCTATGCGGGGAAGCGGATACACGTCTTTTTTTGTCACCTGATTTAGCTTTCGATAATCCACACAAAAACGCAGGCTGCCGTCCTTCTTCTTACCAAAACTACAGGTGATGCCCAGGGGCTCTTGTAAGGCTGAATCACATCGTCTTCAAGCATTTGGTTTACCTGCTGCTGTATCGCTTCACGTTCTTTTGGGGCCACACGATAACGGTTTTGGTGAATAGGTGTCGCTTCGTCCTCTGTGATTATGCGGTGCTTGGTTAGGGGCGTCCGACCGACTCTTGACGTCGACGCAAAGCAGTCGTGGAACTCGGCCAGTAGCGCAAGAAGTCGTTCTCTCTCGCGTTGCGGTAAAGTAGGGTTTACGTCAAGCACAGATGCTGGGACTTGCGCATGCGCTTCTTCTAGTACTGAAAAGCACCCACGAACATCAGCGACATCGTCAAAATAGGCGACCGCCGTTCCCTTTGGTAGGTGCCGTCACTCTGTGCTAAAATTGGTCAACAACAGGTTCGTGCGCCCATCGGTGACATTTACGATGCCTCGTGCAACGGCGATACCGTGAGTAAATAACAAGGGGGTTACATTGGTCTGCAACTCCTTCACAATCAAACGGTACGTCACATGCGACCGAAACAAGGATACAGGACCGAGGTGGGACGACCACGTCGTTTTTGATTAGACAACAGGCATTGCGTTTTGGCGTTAAGCAGGGAATTAAATCCGGAGTCCTGTGAAACGTAACCAAGCGGTCCGGAATGTTGATTATGGCGTCGTATTCCCGTAGAAAATCCATGCCTATGATTAAATATTTACAGCATGTTGCAAGAACGACGAAAGTTGCTACGAAGGACGAACCTCCTATGGTGACTCTCGTCGTACAGCTTCCAGCAGGCGTGAGCAGTTGGCCGCCCGCAGTCCTTATATGAGGTTCGGTCCAGGGCGTTTTTACTTTCTTAAGGCGAAGGGCTAGAGCTTGACTCATTATCGAATAATCGGCACCAGTGTCGACTAGCGCTGTCGCTTGCAGTCCGTCAACTGAAACAATAATATCGGCGCTCACAATTTCGTCGTCGTTAGAGTTTGTCGGCTTCACGGTGTCCTGCGGGGGGATTATTGGGGTTTTTCATCGTCTTGTTGGCCCGCAACCATACCCCTAGAGGTCGCCGCCGTTAGTTTTCCCGGCGTGGACTGGGCGACCTTCTTCCCCGGAGGTCAGCAAAAGTACGTCCACTCGGTGCAGATGAATGAGCAGGAGACGGAGAGCGTGACCGCCGGCCAAAATCGGTCTGGTGGTTAGGCTGAGAGCCGTCGTTCAGAGTGCGCGTTGCGGGAGCACCTTGAAAAGCAGCGTAATTGCGGCGTAGCATGTGGTCGTCACTGGTTTGTCGACCGTCAGACCAGGATTGATAAGGTCGAAATGAGGCATCGCGGTACCAGCAATGGCGGGAGACATGGCCGATGCCTCCGCAGTGATAGCAGAGGGGGCGCCTAGTGACAGTGCGCCATACGTCCGTTCTTCGAGTTTGCGGCCGCCTCGAAGGCTCGTCTTGTGGCGGTGACCAAAATGCAGCTGACGGCGGCTGACGGTAGGACGGGATCGGCACAGCGGAAGGATGTCTCAAAGGTTCCTCTGTTGGTGATGACCATGGTGTGGCCCTCGGTGGCTGATGGTGCGACCGCATGGGCGTCATAGCTGGTTGACGTCGGACAACGTCAGCGTAACTTAGGGGCCGCTGCTCGTGAACAGGATTGCCTGCCGAGAATGTGTAACTTAGGGGGCGCTGCTCGTGAACAGAATCGCCTGCCGAAAACGCTTGCCTAACTTCATCACGGACGATTTCAGCGACTGATACCATAGGTGGGCCCACTGCCGGTGTCCAGAGCTTCTGAAGTTTTTGCGAAGAATCTCCCGAATGAGATCACGGAGGGAGTTCTGACTGGTAAGGGTCATTGCGGCGGAGTTGATAGAAGTGCTGGTGGGCAAGCGATCGTACTGGCTGCCTCTTAGATGGAGTGCGCGTTCAATACCAGTGGCTTCCTTTATAAAATCAGCCACGGTACTCGGTTGATTGCGCACAAGTCCGGTGAATAGTTCTTCTTTTACGCCACGCATACAGTAGCGCAACTTCTTTTCCTCGGGCATGTGAGGGTCAGCTCTACGACACAGGTGGGCCATGTCCTCGGCAAACATTTCCACAGTTTCATTTGGTTTCTTGAAGCGCAACTCAATTAGTTGCTGGGCACAGTCCCGTCGATCAGCACTCGCAAATGTGTCAGTGAGCTGATGTTGGAAATCATTCCATGTGGCGATGTTGGCTTCACGGTTCTCAAACCACGTGCGAGCACTACCATCAAGGGAGAAATAGACGTGGGAGAGCTTTTGTTGAACAGTCCACCCATTGACCTTGGCAACACGTTCGTACTGGTCAAGCCAGTCTTCAACGTCTTCATGTGCGCCACCATGAAAGCGATCGGGAACCAGTGGTTGCAGAAGGGTTACCTGGGACGGACTTTGAGTAGAACTGTCTTCTGGAACTCGTGGAACCTGTGGCGGGCTGGTGGTCGCCATTGACAGAGGTAGACAGGGCTCGGACGAGCGTTCTTGCAGGGGGTCGAGCTCGGGAGCAAGGCGTCGCAACCGCCGACTTAAGCAATGCACAGGAGTTATTGGAGATGGGCTAGATGAACGGCTTCAGGGAGGAGTCCGGATCATCAGGCAGGGTTGTGTACCCAGCACTTCCACCAGTGTCACGAGTCAACGCGAACAAGAGAGAACACGTTGAACAAGACGGCGGAACAGCTTAAGAATCTGATGATGATGATGATGATGATGATGATGATGATGATGATGATGTACCTCCGTTATGGCTCGCACCCACTAAGGGGGATAGGCCAAGAATCGGGCGGCAGTGGGAATGCTAAAGAAAATTCATATTTTAAAACAAGAAAACAAGAAATGCCAAGTAAAAGACAAAAAAGACAGATGTCGCACTAACCAGATTAGCACGCGAGCGAGCAGTCAGACTGACTGAAAAAGGTGAAAGTGAAGAATTGTTACAATCAGAGGGAGGTAATATTAACAAAACAATTTGGAGAAATCAATTTAGGTGATATGAATGCACCTGATGTGTAGAATACAAATACAATAATTAGCAGGGTAATCGTTTGTTTCAGTTAAGAAATTAAATACTGCGCAACACACGTCTCTGTGACTATAGCCTAGTGCTGAAGCCCCCAATGATAACAATACTGGTATGTTTAAACCTAATCCAATTTTGTAAAGTGGAGCTTCCAGTAATAACTTTCTGTGGCGTGAATATCGTCTGCATGATAAAAAGTAATGTTCTATTGATTCAATTTCCTTACAGTTGTGACATAGAGGGGACATCGTGAGACCAGCTCTATGTAAATAAAAATTCAATTGCGGGATGCGACAGCGTAGTCTGGTGTAAGTAACTTCCAACTGCCGAGAAGAGCACCACTGTTTATTCCAGCAAAAATCTAGATGCTGAAAGTCTGTAGATGGTTTCAGCGGTAAGTTGCTTAAATCATTTTGCAAACAAAATTTTCTGTATCTCGATGCAGTGACGTAAGAAGTGTCTGGTAAAACATGGATCAAAGGCCCACTTAGAGACGTTCTTGCTAATAAATCTGCATTTCGTTTAGATATAAACCGCGGTGTCCAGGAACCCACAACAAGTTAATTTTTTGTAAACATTTAGGGACTAAATTGTGAAACAAGCTAAGGAGAGCTGCATTCGTTTCCGTGGAAAGCGACACACATACCGATAGAGAATCTGTAACTACGACAGCTGTTGATTGATTTGCAGGAAGTTTACGTAGCGCTAGGGCAATGGCCAATAATTCTGCTATGAAAAGAGGAGTGTAATCTGGAAGGCGAATAGAGAAGGACCAATTAAGAGAAGGAGAGAAAATGCCTACGCCAGCCTTCTCTTCGGACTGTGAAGCATCAGTGCCTATGATATTGTTTGTTTCCAGGTGAGAGAGGTAATCTTGTAACTGATCATTTAAATATTGGTATGGCATTAGTTTAGCATTTGAGGGGAAAATATCGTCAAATTCTATCTGGAGGCTTATTTTTGATTGACTTGTTGGTTGAATGCGTTGAATTTGTACATTCAATGGTGATAGCAGTGCCTGTACGAATACGATCTGAGGGGTGTGTAATCGCGACCAATGACTATTAAAGAATAAACTTGGTTCGTTAATAAAAATCTACATAGGTCTTCTTTGAGGAGATTCGTAAATTCTTAAATACGTTTGGACTGTAAGGATCCTCAATCTGCTTTTTAAGCTTGGCATTCGTGCTTCCATATACAGCACTGTGTTGGCAACAAACTTAGGGAGTCCAAGGCACAATCGCAGAGCTTCGCTTTCTAATATTATCAGAGGTTGAATTTTATAAGCTGGGCTACCAGAAAACAAGACACTTCCAAATTCCATGATCGGTCGGACATACATTTTATATATGATAATTAATGTATGCCTTCGCAGCCCATATCGTTGATGACTGATCTTACGTAGCCATCCCACGGCACGAGTTGCCTTAGACGCAACTCTTTCAATGTGGCTTCTCCAGTTTAGTGACCCATCATACGTGATTCCCAGGTATTTAAGGCAATTCACTTGGGGAATGAACTCTTGACGATACACCAATGAAATATTAATGGGAACATCTAAAGGAAAGACAAGAAGTGCACTTTTTCTAACGTTCAGAGACATATGTATATTAGCAATCCAGGTTTCAAGCATGCATAAGTATCACCAGCACAAAGACATCTTCTTCGTCTTCTAATTACCCTGTCCTACTACTCAGAGTCAGTTAATGCACATACTGTCATCGTCGTTGAAACGTCTAGCTAGAGTACGCGTCAAAATAAATTTTTTGGGTCAACTTTCGGTAAGTTCTCCGAAAGCCGTAATGCCCACCTGACTCTCGACTATTATGATATAGTCGGAGTATGATTCGAAGACGTCTAAGGTACATGCACCCGGCCATTCTTCGCATTTAGGATTTGTGTTCCCTCCCATAGCTGGTGTGCACTTTTTCGTAATAGGAAGCGGTGTCAAGCGCGTTCGTTATTTACTGTAGAATGACGCAGAACGACTTCAATAAATTTTGGTGCATGTAAGCTACAACATCAAAGTAGGTGTTATGTGTCTTAAGACCGTATACGAGTACTTCATCGAGCGTTTTATTAGGTATGCTAAATTAGTGACAGCGGTTATCTATCCTACGCATTAAATGGCCTGTCCAACGTCGTTTCTTCCTATTATTGTCAACAGGAACATCGGCTAGTCCAGTTTGCTCTCTAATCCGCACCACTGTATTTCTGTCTCTCAAAAGTTACGCCTACGATTTTTGTTCCATGGCTCGTCACAGGGTATTGACTTCTCAAGCGTTCAAAGCTGGCATAAAACAGCAGTAATTGGAATTGCTGCGTTGTAAGACATGATAGTGATGTCGTAATATTAGAGCTGCGTTCTCCTCAATTCTTTACTGCCCCTGTACGCAATGCCACGAGCGACGCCCGACAACCTGAAAAACGTAAGCGGTGGCTCATTCCATGTGCAGGATGAAAATTGAAGACGATAAAACGGAAGAAATCTTTGTGTTATACGAGCTCTGTTGCCACATGCCACCGCAATTAACTTACTTAAGCGTGTAAAGGATTAATGCACAAACCGCTAATCACGAATAAAGGCCATTTTGGGGACAGCCCAAATCAAGCCTTAAAGGGGCCCTGAACCACTTTTTATTGAACATGATCGAGACAGGCATTTGAAGCGAAATAAGCTATTTCAGAAATACTTTGCCGAAAAAAGTACTCCAATCCGTTCAGCAGAAGCGGAGTTATCGGCAATCAAACACGGCCTCCGCTGTGCTCCCGTTCTTTCTTCAATGTCTTGCACTGCGAATGCTACGTCAGAGTGGGGCGGGGCCATAACGTTCCGCCTTCGAAATGTCACCGTGGCGCGCAGTTCAAATTTTCTTTTGGATGTTAACATTGACCCCACGACTTCTGATTTAGGTGCCTGCGATGAGCTAAACGTAAGCCAAACGCGGTTATCCTCAGCGAGCCGCAGTGCGCTTTCACCGTGGACTTGTGGCTGCGCCCCGCGGCGGCCACGATGTAGCCGACCGCAGCGACCAATAGCAGCCGCGTATGTGAATGCGCCTTATTTCGAAATAAATCACCGAGAAAAGAGTTATGATCATGGCTTCTATTGAAACGAGAGCGTTTGAGAAGAAGGTGACTTCGCGCTCCGCTTGCGAGCTCCACGCACCGCGTACGACAGCGAAACTTGGCTGAGGTGTTCACAGCAGCGTGTGCTACCGGCAAACTGCGTTATTTCACCAAGCCCGAGGGATGGTTCGGGTCCCTTTAAAAGCGAAACCCTCAACAACCTATGTCAACTTACTACCTATCCAGAAGGGCATGTGCAGATCGCTATAATGCGCCTAACCTTACTTTCCTCTCACCTAATAAACATTATACTGCCACAGAGAAGACTTATTTTGCCGAAACACTCATGTTAGTGTGATGAATAACAGTAGAAACAATTGGCTGCCTGTAGAGCAGATTTTTGTGCTGTAACCTCGAGTTGCATTAAAACGTCCTACCACATCGCCAGCCTATACCTATGCAGCGATACGAGGCATTGATCTGTTTCAAGCATTTTGAGGGATTCCAGCAGTGGGTCGTCTTCAGTGCTGCTCTACAAAGCGCTACTCAAACCTTCACTGCCCGGATGGCTGCAAAGGCTCCACTTTTGTTTGCACCAAGAAGTTTCTGCTGTGCAGGAGGCGTGGTGTACCCTTCCATGCCTCCTTGAAGCCTCCTGTATAAAAAAAAAAAAACAAGTGCACGCTGATGTTTCCAGTAATGGCGGACAAATGCACCTATTTCTTCGAACCACAGATACTGGCTGTAATGTGGAAAGATTCACTAAAGTGTCCACTTGTTTAGCTTGTGGTTTTCAAGCAGCCTCCTCAAACACATTCTCGCGTAAACCTTGGATTTTTTTCTTATCTCCAAAGCACAGCATGATGATGTGCAATTTCTAGAACATGCTGTCACACAAGAGCCACGGCCAACCCTTCACGTCGGCTTTCTTCACTGCACCGGTCATGTGGTTGTAAGAATTGAAGACGCCCGAAGCGAAGGACGACACTTTCCGTGAACTTTCAGTTACAACTAGTCACTTAGCTCACTCGGGCGCTCACTCAACAGAACGTTCCTTTTTCATTTTTATGTTTTAGCAGGCGCAAGGGCCCACCCCGCTCTAAACGGAGAAGCAATCCCGAACATTTCAGGTGAAAAGGCACTGAGTGTCCCGAAAGCTACGCTTAATTTCAACATTGTCCACGATAAATTACGAGATCAAGCATATTGACGTGTGCTCTGATCGACGAACAGTTTAGCTGCAGCCTTAAGTACCCTGCCGACTACTCGCAGTCCCCGATCCAATGTGGCCATCCCTATCCATCCTCACGTCCCTCTGCGCTGCACTGTGGCCGCGCCGGCGCTGCCTTGAATATACAGCCAAGAATACTCTAGTTAATTGTTTTTATTTAGATAAATCAGTGTCACATATAGACGCGTAATTATACCAAAGGGCGTTACGGATATCCATATTGAAACCTTCTTTCAGTACAATTTTGAGGAGTAGAATTAACAACAGAAATGGCAGGTTATGAATACTCTATAACGAACCGAGAAAATATCAGGAACGTTCACTCTGACCGGAATATAACATCATAAATGAAATAAAAAATATACAGGAGTTTGGTATTTTATAAAGTACATGAATATGGCCAAGACACCAAAATTAAAAAAAATTGTAAAAACGTTCCCTGCGACTACTGAGTGGCAGTGCAACACAATGAAGCGTGGCAACAGAGAGTGTGGTGATGAGGATCATTCCGGCAATTAGCAATATTATACTCAGCAAATTTACGGAGCTATGGATATTTATTACGGGCACCCTCAAATTCTTACAGTACTTAACGGGGATAGCTGGGGGCGCCGCCAAGGGAACTAAAACGAACGCTAAGACGTGTCGTCATGCGTGTTTTCAATTTCGTGACGTTCGCAGTGCAGATATAAGATAATGCAATCATCTGAGCTATATTTAAATTTCAACCTTTACGTCTCGTGCGTCGTCGGATACGCTTGAAAGTTACAGTCGTTGGTTCTATTTCACTGGAACAGAGTCCGTTATCGACAGACAACTAACTACGCTAGAATAGATGTTGTTGAAGTCCGTGATTTTACAGGAAGCTGATGCGGGAACTGCATAAGTAGCACAGCCGCCCGTTGTATTCTTTCTCCTTTTCTTTTTTGCTTACTTTCAGGTTTACTAAAGCTTCTGTCGCGAGTAAAAGTTGCTCTATTTTAGATTGCAAAACCATTACTTACTAATATAGCTCAACGTAATATTTGTCTTTAGGCCTTAAATAGCGAGAGTTGCCTACCTGCGATACACCAGAAAAATATATTTTCTTGCTGACTCTCGGTTTGAGTACAAAGTTTCTGGCTAAATGCCTTCGGCCAATGCTGAATGATAGGCAGAATGTGGTTTTTTTGTTGGGGGAGAGCAGGAGCATGCGGACGACGAAAGAAGTCCGGCGTCTGACTCGCTTTCTTTTTAAAAGCATGGTCGGAGGAGAAAGGCAGAAGGAAAATCCCAGGTCCAGTTTTATCACACAGGTAACGTAACACAAATGCAGTGTACAGCCCCACGAGAACCCCTCGAGAACTGTCTCTACAAGTTTCACTAAGCCATAGCTTTCTTGGGATGTCCCCGTGTACTGCTTGGCGTTGTTCACACGCAACAAATGTGTGGCTGAAGATATTCCCGCAACTTATTTTTTCCCTTTTCCTTGAATATGCTCACTCTCGGTGTATTTTGCACATGTTGTAGACGAAAAATAAAGAATTCCTGCAAGCATTTTATGTCTCGTCCCCCAAAGCCTTAGTATGTGTGTAAAACTTAAATTGAAAGCAACTTGGTGTCACCAATAGCCGTCATTGCTCTATATTTGGCAAATATAAAGACACCCGAAATCAACCGTGCTGGGGTGAAACATGAGGAAGGTAAGCCGTTAAATTCTCGATAAAAAAGCAGCTCCTTCGTGTAAATACAGCAGAAGGAATTGTGTGGTTCCAATTGTGCCGCTGGCAAATCCTCAATGGCTTGTAGAGAAAAGCATCAATGCGCCCAGCTAGAATTCCCTTTGAACAAGGAGCTTCTACAAAGACGCAAAATCTAGCAAACCAATAGCGGGGAGACGATGACTAACGGGGCAAAAAAAAGTGGTGGTCTGCGTCCTTTGGAGACAGAGGAAGAGGCAGCGAAAAAAAAAGAAACTGGAAACCAACACCAACGTCTGCAAAAACAGTCACATTGCCAAAATAAGCCTAAAAGAGAAAGCCATCGATCTTGTCGTTTCGCGGGGGCAGCTCAAAGCCAAGCACTGTTTGCGTTTCCTTTGTGGCGGCATTTAAGAGACCGAGTGCATCTTTTCGATGGCCACAAGAAAAGATTGCCTCCCTCAGAAAGAGCGGGGCTCTCTGGGGTGGCCCACCATAACAAGGCCTTTGATGCTCGCTTGTGGTCGAAAATGATAGCTCGAACAACCTCCTACGCATTCATTTCGAAAGTGATAATATACTTCCCTTAGTGCACGACATGACATACTTCCAATACTGAGGTAAAAAAAATGTGTGACCCCAAGCCATGAATATCATTTTGATGGCTTCCCGGCATTTTGGAATGCTTCTTGTGAGGGGTATTTTGACAGGGCAGCAATAAGCATCCTTAAGGGGAAACTGTTGCGGATGTTACAAATAAAAGAAGATCCAAGAATTTATTTTTGTTCAATTACCATTCTGACCTTTGTAGAAATTTTCGGGTGCTTCCGAGTTTGTTCACGCGCTCCACAATGTAACATTTCGTATCTTCTTTTCTTCTTGCGTAACCTTCCTTGCTTACTACTTTCTCAATAATGTACTTTCCATCATTTCCGATTAAACTCCAAATTTTATGCAAGAGTGAAAAAATCCAACGGGAAGCGAAGCCTAGTGAAGTGGATCGATAAATACCAGTAATTAAATGCGATGTGTACAATTATGCTTATTTTACATCATAAGCAACGTGTGTATCTTGGAATGTTTGTGTTTATTTTATATAGTGCAGTGTTTATGGTACGCTGGCCGCATGCTATGTAAACCCCAAATCAGATGGGTGCCCAGTGTTCGATGTCGAAGAAGCGATGTCACGAGGGCAAATGACGTGTTTGCATACGGAGTCCGTTGATGAGAGGAGCATATACACATTTTATACTCCTCGTGCAATGGTGCTAATTAGCCAAGAAGGGCCCAAACCTAGGCGGCGCATACCCTGTGACGCAATAATGTGGTAGTCCAAGTTTAGTAAAATTACAGAAGTGAAAGAGGGCGCCTAATGTAATGATTTATTCCGTTAAGAGCTATCTCTGTGTTAGATATACCTTGAATGCGACATTATATGTTCAGGTTTTATGCTATGATGCAAAACAGCGGAGCGTTCATTGGCAAGCATCTGTCAGGTAATATATTGTGCTATTTAGGATGGATCATATGGTAGCACGCATCAGTTGCCAACAAATGAAGTAGGCCAAATATAAGTTATTTCGTAAGTCGTTGAATATTGTCCGCTATTCTAGTTAGGTATTTGTGTGCTTTAGATATATCTATGATCCGACGCTATTATTCCAGGTTTTATATGCTGATTCAGGGTATAATGGGGCATTACAGATGTGTGATTATTGGCCCAACATTGTCGATCTCGGAACCTGGCTCGGTTGTCCATCACCCTACAAACCTGCGACCCATCACGCCACACCAAGGGGACATTGTGAAAGAATGTTTTCCTAAACGTCACGTTGCAGATAGAGATAAATGCAATGCTGATATGGTGAGCATAGCATTACGTTCTTTCGGCTTCCAATTAAGCTCTTCCTTTAATTTGTGCAGAAGACGATGGCATCAGGAGCGACGCCCACCACTGCTCCAATCTTAGACATGCAAGAGGCAGCATTATGTGTCAGCTTACACCAAGAAAGTGAAAGGTGAAATGCTGAAGGTGCCCCCTCAAAGATAACAGTTTTGATGCAACTGTTCATTATAATTTTTATAACGTATCATTCAGAGTTTGGAGTTCGCATTCATGATATAATTTCCTGGTGTACTTGCGGGATAGTGATAGGAAACACTTGAAACGTATAGATGCTTATCACGGAACCACAAAAATTACGAAAGTATTATTCGATTACTTTTTCGGCGAGATATTGTAGTGAAACTAAAGGGCTATAGAAAGCATACCCAGTATCACATTCTCAGTGATCCTAATTGGTCTGCGGCTGGTTTCAAACACGGTTCTCTCAACTAAGCAGCCCAATACTCCCTTCATTAGACCATGAACCAGAAAGTGACACAAGGGGGCTGGAAAACGGTTGGAGACATAGAGTGACAGATTGGCAGAGAGAGAGAGAGAGCAAGGAGAGGAAAGGCAGAAAGGTCAACCAGAAGAGCATCCGGTTTGCTACCCTGCACTAGGGGTAAGGGAAAGGGGAGATAGAAAGAGAAAATAGGGAGAGAATGAGCACTGAGTACACGTGGGACAATGTACAGGGACACTATAGGCGGTCTCTTAAACCGGTGCACTTCAAATACAGTACTAATGCACGCAACGCTTTTTGTGCCAGTGACGGGTGTAGCCACGGTCCGAGTATCTTTGACTCAGAGAACGGTCTCGAGTCCAGCCGGTTTAAAGTTGTCCTGAGAGAGAGGCGTTGTACGTCGTAGCGAGGACAGGTACACAATAGGTGCTCGATGGTTTCCTCGGACATACAGGAGTCTCACATCGGGCTCTCGACCATTCCCATACGATGTGAGTAAGCGTTCGTGAACGCCACTCCCAGCCACAAGCGGCACAGCAAGGTTGCTTCGCCGCGGGAAAGGCTAGATGGCAGTTGTAGCCGTAGCAAGGGGTCAAACTTATATAATCGGCAATTGAAGGCACTTGAACTCCATAAAGCTTGTGACGTTTTGCGTGCAAGCAGACGAAGTTCCCTGGCAGTGTCCGTCCTCGTCAAAGGCATTGTACGCGTCTGGGTGTCTTCGTGGGCAGATCGGGCAGCCCTGTCAGCAATGTCGTTGCCGATGATGCCACAGTGAGCAGGAATCCACTGGAAGAGATTGGCAGGCAGATGGACAACGCAAAGTGCCTGAAATGTCCCAAGATTGGCAATCACATTAACAAGGTTGGAGTATTGAAATAATTGTTAGGAACGAAAACAGAATTTTACATGCCTAACATTCACCAGGCATATAGCTTTCCACGCAAGGTTTCCACGCAATCTTTCGAAGAACTTGTGTGGAAACCTACTTCGTTCGTAGAGCCTTCCCAGTGTAGGCTGTGAACTAATAGCCAGGTGCTCTGACAGACTAAAGGCTTTGTGAATTCACCCTCTGAAGCTTTATGATTTTCGTTTAGAATGTATAAAGAAGGGTTAAATAATGGCTGTAATTTTTGAATAGGTTACGGATAATAATTTTTGCTACAGTAATCTTCAATTGCCTGGAAATTATGGTATGCGAGAAATATCAAAACGACTTTATGTATGTGTTTTCAGAGGTAGTGACATACCTTAACTGACCCGTTTCTACTTCTGCGATAACTACAAATGAGCCAGTGGATGACTGATTTCTCAACATGAAGTGTCAGATATGGCCTGGTGACCTACATCGTGCGGACGAAGTCAGACGTAATGATTGGGGTCTTTTTGCTTGCCGGTAAGTGCCAGTGTGCCCTCCGCTTCTACGTAGCCATCGCTTCCTCTCTTACGTACTCTATACTACAGCACGTGTTCAGTATGCTTGTCACTTTACCGTGGACTCTAAAGGAATTCCGTTGAATGCACTTTGTGCAGGATAATTTCATGGCAAGTAGTTTTCAATGTCATGTACGGACCTATCAGCGGGCCAACATCAAGTGACACAACGCACCTGTATCCTGTTCAAAGCAAACGTTTTATTACAATAGCAATTACATGAACACTCTATGCGAATTTATGCTGTCGGCATCGCCGTCGTCATCGACGTCGTCGTGAGGTTTCGTACAAAGTCCAAGGGCGATAAAATCGTCGCCGCGCGCCGTATGCTGTATGTGCGATTGAAAGCGCGCGAGGGACGCGCGCTTTCACGAAGAGCGAACGCACGGTGGAGAGCAAACACGGTGCTTTCCGACGTGCGAAAGGCCGTGGGGGGATGGGAGGGAGGGAGAGGAGGAGACGTTTAGCTGCGGCACCAAATGCGTATCTTGCGACCGGACGCAAGGGAAACTGGCGACTCAATCTCCAACGCGAAAGGAGGAAAGCAGGAAGGCAGCGCGGAGGGAGGGGGTGCGGCTTCCACTATGCCACCAACTGCGTACTTGCACTTTGCGCGGCTGCGGGCTTTCGCGCGCACCTTAAGTTGAAAGCGATATCCACACGGCTCCTACATTCGTATGCGCTGTGCTTTCGCCACTCATTTTCCGTTCAAGCGATAAACCGCACGAACCTTCGCTCGCTGCTGCAGCCGCGCTTGCTCAGCCGAGCGTTTTGACAATGGTTATCTGCGGTCATCGAGTCATCTATTCATGCTTAGCTTGTGCGCGCTGACACCATGCTTGTTAATTCAGTTAGTAAGCGAATGTGTCCAAGTTTATGCAGCCGATAAAACTACTATCCTTACTCCGTATAGCTCTCTACTAATTTGCTATCGGAATTGATCCTTCGCCATTCGGGCGAAACTGCGACTTCTTCTTGTATTGCATGAACATCAATTATGTCTGCAATGATATTGCAGTGGTGTTTATGCTTCTTGGCAGAGTTTATCAAAAGAAATTGCTACTTTTTTTTAAATGGCTCAATGCAGAAACACAATTTTGTTTAATAATCCTACACACCTTGCATACATCTTGACAGAATCCTTGAGAAGCTCACTGTCCGAGAATTCGTGTTGGTGGGAATGAATGCATCTAAATTTAACTAACAGGCCGTGGACTCACTCGAACGCTGCGGCCATTTCATCATGGAGCTTTCCATTTATCGGCTGTTCCTCATGAAACAATTCTCACAGCGCCGGTGGTTTCAACGTCGGTTGTATGGTTGCGTGTTTCCGCAATGACAGATTACGCAATCTCCCCGTGTATTATCTGCCAAGGCAAACAAGTGGCTTCCCACGTCCCGCGCTCACACTTTAATTGAACCGTCCTCTACTTCATTTACTTTGTATACCCCAAAAAAGCATACGACGAATTATTTACTCGCCGGTGATGGCCTGTGTGTGATTGTTTGAGTAACAAGCCTTACGTGGTATTTCTCGGTACCACGCGAGTTGGAGCAAGATACGCATCATAAGTGGCGTATTGAAAAGAAGTTGCACAAATATTAAAACAGAGCTACAGGCCACAGAATAATTACTTAAGAATAACGCACACGGCTTTATGTGCATATGTTAAATCACAAGTGGGTTGCGGTATGGTATAAAAGGTACACCTCACTTGAGGAACTTAACCGTATGGGAACGGGAAATGCAAAGCAAATCTAATCAAACATGGCCGTATTGGTAGTTTGTTGCGAAATTGGTACAAGTCAAGAAAATTAGTTACCACCTGACGTCCCGCCCCATTTCTACAACGATGTGTTCAGTAGGCCTCGGGACGCCGGAACCACTGAACGATGTCAAAAACTGGATTGGCAAACCGCTTAAAAAGTGTGACTCAGGTGAGTTGACAGAAAGCACAAAAAGCTGGGAAGTTTTGCCCGAAGAGTGAAGCGCTGAAGGTGCGAGAGAGAGCGAGAGAAACGGGGCGGGAAAGGTATGGAGATTAACCGGAAGATATTCCGGTTTACTACCCTGCAATGGTGGAAGGTTAAGGGGAAATCAAAGACGGAAAGAATAGCGGAGATAAAGCAAAGGCAGGAAACTAAAATAGATGGAGGGGGTGGGGAACATCCGTAAGAACTAGTCTTTCTAATAAGCCACTCGAAAGCAAAAACCTCAAGAGTGCCTTGACCAACTTGTGGTGTGACGATAATGTAGGCTGGCGTTCCAGGAATGTCTGCTCCAAGGTGACAGCAAGGCTTTGCGCTAATGCTCCCGTGCTCTACGAATACGTGAGTGCGACATCTTGGCTTGACACAGCAGGCGAGATGTATTGTTCTGCGCAGCGGGGACACCGTTCTGGTGGTTATAAGAAGTCTCACAACGCTAGCGAGATCAGGAGTACCACCACCGGAAATGCAAGCGTTGCACCTCAATGCTGAACCAGATGGGACCGAAGGAAAACAGTCTGCGTTTGCAGCTTCAAGTGTACTCTCGGTTACGCTCAGCTCACTGTAGGTATGCGCCATGGTGTGGTATGCACATAGCTCACCAACAGGAACGCTACAGTGTAGGTGTGAACAACGCCCCTACTCACCACAGATATTACGGCAGTAGACCCGCACCTTCTTCACTTGTGGGAGGCCCGTCGAGGCTTTGTTAGAAGATGGAAGCGCCAAAAACATAACCGGAAACTGAGACTACGTATAGCGAAACTCACGGCAACCGCAGAATTTTATGCTGGGGAGCTTACCCGTGACAACTGGTGACAACTATGCAACAAGTTGCAGGGCACTCTTTGCACGGCCAAAACATGGTCGCTACTACGCCATCTTATTGACCCCACGCAAAGCAAAGCATGCAGTCAGCCAGCAAACAATTCAACGTCTCCTCCACAATCATCCGGGTTCTGACGACGACATCCTGGAAGAGTTGAGGGTGCGGTACATAGGAGATTTCAAACCCACACAGGGACAACCTCCCACGTACAGCGGAGGCGACAACCACGACCTGGACAAGCCGATCACCATCTCTGAGGTGCAACAAGCAATCCATGCACTCACACGAAACACCACCCCAGGCAAGGACAAAATAAATAACAAGCTCCTGCGCAATCTGGATGACGGCACCATTCAATCTCTTACTGACCAATTTAATTATCATTGGGAGGCGGGTACGCTACCAGCGGATTGGAAGCACGCGGACATCATCCTCCTTCCAAAGCCAGGCAAACCCTCCAGCTTAGAAAATGTCAGACCAATATCACTGACTTCATGTCTAGGTAAGCTTCTGAAGCACGTCATTCTGAACCGACTTCAACCTTACCTAGAATCCAGTGACTTGCTGCCCGAAACGATGTTCGGATTCCGGCCCCACCTTTCTAGCCATGACGTTTTCCTTCAACTGAAGGAACAAGTCCTTGAACACATTTCACCACACAACACCGGAGTGATCTTAGCACTAGACCTCAAAGGCGCTTTCGACAATGTGGCTCACAGTACCATCCTTACAAACCTAAGTCTTACCAACTGTGGTCGTAATACTTACAACTACGTACGCGCCTTTCTAACCAAACGCACGGCCACAGTAGGCATTGGCTCACTCAGAACCCCGACGTTACCTACTCACAACAAAGGAACCCCACAAGGTGCTGTTCTATCACCCACCCTTTTCAACATTGCTATGATGAAGCTACCTGATAAACTCAATGCAATACCAGGAATCAGGCACCCAATATACGCCGATGATATCACTATCTGGACCACCACTGGTTCTGAAGGAGAAAAACAAGACGCACTCCAACAAGCGACTGACGTCGTCCAGCATTATACAAGAAGCAGCGGTCTCCGATGCTCCCCCGAGAAGTCGGAACTATTAGTCGTTCGACAGAAATCCCGTGGAAAACTCAATGAAATACCCCACATTACACTCTCCCTCGCCGGCAAAGAAATACCCACAGTAAATCGCGTCCGCATCCTCGGCCTCCACATACAACAGGACGGCGGAGGCGCCTACACCATCCAACATCTCAAGCATACCACTTTCCAAGTCATGCGAATGATCAGCCGCATCACCACCAAACAACACGGCCTGAAAGAAGACGACGTGACCCAGATCGTCCAGGCCCTGATAATCAGCCGCATCCCCTACGCTGCCCCGTACCTTCCCCTCACTCCCAAGGAGAAAGATAGAATAGACATACTTCTGCGGAAAGCATACAAGCAACGCTCGGCCTACCACCGGGAACAGCCACACTCAAGCTCGAAACCCTAGGAGTCCATAACACAGTAAGAGAAATCATAGACGCCCACCTCACAAGCCAACGAGAACGCCTAGCCCTCACCCCAACAGGCAAGAAGCTCCTAGCGCACCTAGGCTACCCAACACAGGGCCGAGGCCACGAGAAATCAATCTATCTGGCCCCCAACATCCGGGAGCATATCAAGGTAGCCGCCATCCCCAGAAGCATGCACCCGGAACATCATGCCGGTCGTCGCAAAGCTCGCGCAAAGACTCTTCAAACAAGATACGGTAGCCTGCCCAACATACTATACACAGATGCCGCGCAGTACCCCCGAAAAGCAGCCATGGCAGTCAGTGTTGTCGACCATAACCTTCAAGAGGTGGTCTGGATGACGGTCCGCACTGCCAACACCCTCGAAGCGGAGGAGACAGCCATCGCCTTAGCCATCGCCTCTAGTCAAACCAAAGAACACGCTACAATTATTACCGACTCTCAAGCAGCTTGTCGTAGCTATGCCAGAGGCAGAATATGTTCCATCGCCGCCCGACTCCTCAAACAAGCCTCTGAATTACCCGACGTTGAAATAGTATGGACTCCAGGACACGAGTCCCTCCGTGGAAATCAGCGTGCGCACGCTGTAGACCAAGCTCATGCCACCCGGGCGCCACAAGAGAGGGATACGGCCGCATCTATGGAGCCTGTACCTTTACAATACCACGCCATAATAGAACACCACAGATTGAACAGACGACAAAACCCACCCCCGCACAAGACCCTCTCACGCGAAGACGCAGTAGCATGGCGACAATTACAAACCAACACATACCCCTCTTTAAGCAGATTACACGCAATACACCCTGCACTGTACTCGTACAAATGCGCCCTTTGTAACGACTACGCTTCCCTATATCACACCACATGGGCATGCCCATTATACAGGTAGCCCCGCATATACCCAACCCCACACCCGAGCAGTGGGAGGCCGTGCTGACTAGCTCGGACCCTCGTGACCAGCAACAACTGGTGCGGCGGGCCCGGGAGACAGCGAGAGCCGCAGGTGCCCTGGACTGAGGGCACCTCCCAACACAAGCAGGAAGACCCCTGCTTCTTTTTTTTTTCTCTCTTAATAAATGTTTTTCCTCCTCCTCCTCCCCTGCCATTAGTGGACGGCAGAACGCTTCGACCGATAGAGCGTAGAATGAGGGTGCGTCCGCTTGTCTTCCTCATTTTTGCAACCAAACGCACTGCTTGTCTCTGGAGAGCTTCTAACCTTCCGCACCGCAGGCCGCGCATGTCGGTCAATACCATGACATCACGACGGAAATGTATGTCGAGCGTCTCTACAATTGCTACCGCAATAAAAATATGCGACACTTATCGGTGATTAACGAGAGCACACATTTCGCAGTCAAGGGGAAACCATGAGTGCCGCTATGTTTGCAAACGCTAGTTCGCAGCTTGCGCCAACGTATGCTAAACTGGCCAATAATTTTCGTTAACATAGTGGCATAGCGCACTGAAGCCACAAAAACGCTATTACATACGGAGCACGGGAACCACAAAGAAAGCTAGTCATAGGCGTACCGAACGCCTGCACTTTTGCTATAGTTCGCATACGCCCGTTTAAATTTGTCTATTATCTTGCGCCACCTGTGACACACATAGCGAAGATGCGGTGTTCTTTACGGCAAACAACAGGGTGCGTGTTTAAGAGACTGCGGCCAGTGGTCGATCCAGATAGGGGAGGTGGGGGTGGCCTAAAGTACGCACCCTTCCCAACAAGGCACACCAGCTCTTCATTTATTTGAGCGTTCAATGAACGCCCTCCCCCACTGTTCTCGGCATGCTATGATGAGCTACATAGTCACACGTAAACTGTTACTCTGTTGGTCTATATGGGACATATAGGAGAAATCGCTTGTGCCGCTTTCAAAAGTTGTATTTGTAGAACATTTTTCTTGATTATTCCCGACGCTCTCGTAAAAACTGTCAACCATACCTGCCTCATCGAATGCGCCAAAACTGGTCCAACTAAAACAAGCAGGACTTGGAAAATTGCACACGTGGTTTAAAACAATGCCGGCTATAATCTCAGCTTTTTATACACACACACGCACACACACACACACACACACACACACACACACACACACACACACACACACACACACACACACACACACACACACACACACACACACACACACACACGCGCGCGCACGCACACACACACACACACACACGCACGCACACACACACACACGCACGCACGCACGCCCACGCACACGTACCACCCTTGCCCCCCCCCACACACACACACAAGCAAACATTTACCACAAATGAACACGGTAACGATTTGACCACGACGTGAGTATTTTTCTAAAGAATGACCTGCCACGGTCGGTCGTGTGATACATTTCATCGTTACACAGGTGGTACTGAGCGCTATCGCCTTGGCCGTTTGGCAGCGTGCCCCGTATCTGACAGGGCATTTGTTTGATCGCGAATCGCTGTTCGACAAAGCCACGCCGTTCAGTTCCGAGGCTGACCGCGCTATCTGTTTCGCGGTTGAAGTCACACAGGCCGCGGCCACATTTTCAGCGAGGAGCTTCGTTCAGCTGTCGTGAATTCTACACTAAAGCTTTAAGAGGGATTATAGGGAAATGATATTTTGCGGAGTGGCCAGAATTTGCCGGCAGACCATGCCATCGGAACCGGTAATGATTAAGTAACATTTATGGCGACGATGTCTTTCACGAGCTATGAAGAGCTATGGCACAGAAACAATGCTTTACACTTCAAGCAGGCAGGTAACCGCCGCTGCACCAAATTTTGGTCTCACTTTAATTGGAGTTCGAGTCCATGGTCAAATAGCTTCGCTTGTAGCTCATGGTACAATTTAGTGAAGTTATATTGTATCAGTTTATTATTATTGCTGTTGTTGTTCTTGAGAATGTTTTTTGTGGTTATTATCATCGTTATTAGCATTATTATTAATATTATTATTATTCATATCATTATTCGCAAGATGGCGCCCACTATCAACGTTTGTATTGTGTGCTCCTAGCCTTTTTACGGCATACAACAGGTTCATCGCTGTATTGGACCTCTTTCTGTATTACTATTACTTTGTAATTGTATTATGCACAATGATTATTTGATTATTTATAAATGATTGACTGATTTGTTGCGAAAAACGTGCACACGTGCGATGTATTCAATGTCCCGACGAGGACCTCGAGCTTCTGAAGTCCAGTGAGAGGGCTTTGACATGTAACCTGTGCCAGAGCACCAACATTCTCGCAGTCAGGCTTAACGATGCCAACACGCACGCAGCTTCCCCATCGAGGACTCCTCCACAAGGCCGATCTCTCGTCGGGACCGGTTTTGAGGTGGTCGGTGACATGGCTGCCCTCCGTGGCCTTCTCCTTCAGGCTCACGAGGGAATGTCCTTCATCAGCGATGAAGTGGCACCGCTTCGGTGTGACGACAAGCCAAGGAAAACGCGCTGGCATCCGCACAGCAGGCTGGCGCTGTAGGTGCGCTACGGCTCGAGGTGCGTTCCCTGCGTGATGAGCTTGGCCCTGAGCGCAAGTCGTCTTTGCCTATTTCTCCTGCTGCGCTGCCGGTCCGACGAACCGTCCAAGACAACGTATGTATGCTGCGACCGCCCGGACTGCTTCGCCGAGGGCTGCCGTAGTTTACCAACTCTCCAAGGCAATACGGAGTGAGCGGCGACCTGCCGGCCTTGGAGCTGGGGAGACCAAGAGAATATCGGTAAACTTCAAAAGGGCCCAGCGACCGAAAGCCATTTTTCTGTCAAGGCTCTCTCCTGAAACCTCGCCTACTGATCAGACTGCGCACCTCTCAAACTTCGGAGAGCCGCCCACTGCCTGCAAACGCCTCAAGACGAAGCCTGATTCATAGGCTTCGTTCCACGTCTGCACCGATGAGATGTCGATAAGGAAGCATTTATAAGCGCCTGAAGGACCCGTCATTGTGGGCAATGGAATGCCTGTTGAAGCCGTTCCGTGGCTGTGCTACACGACGTCATGCTTCATGCTTCCGCGATAACCCCAAGGACCAAAGTTGTGTGTAAATTGGACATATTTCACCAAAACGCTCGTGGACGTCGCACACCAAAGCACGCGAATTTTTCTCCAATGTCATTTCGACTTATTTTGCTATTCTTGTTATTTCCGAAACATTGATCTGCAGTGAAATTTCCTCTTCAGACCTTTTTTCACCGCTCTACAGCATCGTCGGCAGTGACCAGGGATTGAGTGGACCTAAACGAAAATGTGTCGGCTTACTGATTGCTGTCGACAGTTAACTGAGACGTGCTCGGCGCAACGACAAACATACCTAGTTAAATTGCAGTGATAACTGAGAATGAAATAAGTTGGCATCGTTATGCGTTAAACAAAGTAAGGAGTCATTTTGGCTATAAGTCAGCCTGTTGCACGCTGTGCAAAATTGTTAATTGGATCTTTCTATGCACAACCTAATATTTCCCCTGTCTTGTTTGATGATGTCATCTCTTCTATTGGAAGTGTGATACCTTCCTATGGAAATCACTGATGAATCCTTCTTGGTGATATTAATACACCTGGAATTGATTGAAGCACGCTTAGCTGTTCACATTGCAATCGCTACGTCTTGTGGCAACGTCTTAGACATTTGCCTCTCGAATGCTCAAGTTATCGATGTCTCCCGTTCTGACATTTCCCTTATGCGTCCCGATAAGTTTTATCCATCACTTAAAATATGTGTCAGCTTAGGCAGAGCTCCTCCAGTGGCATAAATGAATCCTCTCGCTTTGCATTCAAGCATGATGATTATGCTGATTTTTAGGAGTTCTTGTCCATAGCTCATTTGTCACTGGTCACTGACAAAACCAATGTTGATGACCAAGTCGATCAGTTTACGGAGCTTGTGTTGAGCCTTAGTGTACTGTACTGTGAGTGTACTGGGAATACATTCACCAGTACACTCCTAAACGCTCTCAATATTCACACTGGTTATCATCTGAACTTAAAACTGCCCTATAGTATAAAGATCGCGCGCACTGTAAATCCACAAGTCCTGGGCCTAATGAGTTGAGAGAAGAATTCCACTATTTTCGGACTGTGGGAATGCCTGTGTAAGCGGGATCACGACTCATATGTGGCATTCTTGAAAACTAGCACCTCCGAGCGACCGGCGGAATTTTTGAAGTATACCCGCAAGCGCTCTAGTAAACGTCGAGAGTGTTTTGGCCTGCTCGACTCTAGAGGAGTAGAAGTACAAGCCCTTGCGGAATGTTTTGCTGTCCATTTCTCATCCATATATAGAACTTCATGTTTCAATAGTGGTGTCAGTCAGCAGCACACGACGGTTCTTGCATCTAGTGCTGTGTTTTTTTTTGTTTGTTTTTTTGATGAAAAGGTCATCAGCGATGGCCTAAGCGCTTGAAGCCTTTCATATTGTGTGGCCCTGATGGCATGCCCTCCGCAATTCTGAAAGCTTACGGCCGTATATTTGCCCCAGTGTGGACATTTATATCTATTACCTTTTGAATAGTTCCACTTTCCCTCAAATGTGGATATCTGCTCGGGTTTTTGCTTTATTTAAATCTGGCTGTAAAACAATATCTCGAATTATCGCCCGATTTGTCTGCTCTGTGCCCCGTCTAAGATTTTTGAGGTCGCTCTTCACAACACATTGTCTTTTACTGCGAAGAACGTATTGCTTCCGCATCAGCATGGATTACTCACCAGCCGCTCCACTCGCCAGTTTCATGACACATCTCCTCGCCGGTACTTGAAGGGGGGCAAGTTGACACCATTTACTGTCACCTCACCAAAACTTTTGATGTATACTCACCCACTCACTGCTTCTGATCAAGCTTACGCACTTTGATTTTGACTCGTCAATTGTCAATCTCTTGCGCAGTTATCTTCTTGATAGGTCATGTTAAGTTAACGTCAATGGTCAAGCTTCATTTTACATGGCTAGCCGCTTCTCTCAAGGATCGGTATTAGGACCACTCCTTTTTAAAACGACAATAATGACGTTCTTTCCCCTATTTGGAATTATTAATTCCTTCTATACGCCGATGACATGAAGATATTTAAGGAAATTCATACTGTTCTCTCCATGTTCCCTTTCCACGTTCCTGCCTGTCACCATCAACTCTCAACCGTCCACAGAATAGTCTTTATAGCGCTTACTTTCATGATCTTGATATTTTTCACAACACGCTGTCATTGTTCTTTTCCGAGCTTTGCGTCGTTGTATCAAAGTTTCACATATTGTTCAACGGCCCTTCGCGTCCTTTATTTGTATTCATTTTGCGCCTTGTTGTATGTACACCCTTCTTTTCAAGATTGTTATTTTTATTCATTGTTTTGTTTTACTGATATTCCCCTGCCGTTTTTTTCTTTTTTTTTTGTGTGTGTGTGTATGCGTGCGCCAGCACTTACACCTCGTTGTTAATCCCGGGCACTATAAATAAATGATTTATTTATTTATTTATTTATTTATTTATTTATTTATTTATTTATTTATTTATTTATTTATTTATTTATTTATTTATTTATTTATTTATTTATTTATTTATTTATTATCGTGGTTTCATACATAATAAAATGTTTATCCTATTTGTTCGTTTGTTACAGAGTGTGACAACGTTTTTGTAGCGTAACCTGTTTTAATTCTTTCCATTTTTTTTGTCACGCACTCTCTGTCGTGTCTAGCTTTCTTTGCCTAGTGGTGCCGCCCACTGCAATAGCTTAGCGGCTATGACGTTGCGCTGATGAAATCGAGGTCCCGGGTGCGATCCAGGCCGCGGCGGCTGCATTTCGATGAGGGCTGAAATGCATAAACGCTCGTGTACGTAGATTTAAGTGCACGGTCAGGAAGCCCAGGTGCTTCAAGTTAATCCAGAGTCCTCCTCAACGGACTGCCTCATTGTGAGATCATGGTTTCGGCACGTAAAAAACCGAGAAAAGAAAGTTTATTATTTTAGTGAGGCTTCTGACCTTTGCGTAACACCAGTGCCTACTTAAATGCTTACTGCAGTCTCATAATTGTAGGCGTGCGTATTCGCCTAAATATCGGGGAGTGGTAGCAATGTTAACTAACGCAAAATGCCATTTCTGACTCAAATTTTGAGTGTTCACTTGGTTATAAGAACTTCGTTATAATGCAGTATTATAAGAAAGAAAACTGTGACTCTCTTGGTTGATTGCGAAAAGGCTCCAATATAGTATAATAAATATTGCCTGCAATGATTTTCGCAACGCTGCCTTCAATGTTGCAGTTTATAGACACATGAACAAAGATGGCTTGTGGAAAAAATGTTACCGCTATCAGGGGCGCTATAACGTAAAATGATTCCAAGCTGTTTTGATTCCAATTTCTGCAATCAGCCTCCATGATTGGTCAAAACATTTTCGGGCCACTCCCAACTTCGCCTGTCTGTCCCGCGACGTCACGAAAACCGTGATAGCTCCCCGTATGATATAATGTGTACACAGTGATTATGCATGATTATACCGCAGAAAAGAAAGATAATCATTCCTGATTCAACGCCTTTCCACCATTAGCCCTCTGCTATTGGTCCAATGTTTTCTGGCTACGCCCACTTCGCCTGTCTGTCACACGACCTCACAAAACCGCGAAAACTCACTACGTTAAAGTGACGTGTACGCGAAAAAAATGAATTATATGTCGAACAAAACTGAAAAAATTTCTGAATAGACACTCAGAAAGGAATAGAAGATGGTCACCCGCCGATCGCTCAGGCCCTCGCTACGTGCGACTTGCCGGTGAGCATGTATTTATTTGCGCATAATAAATCTTTTTGCGTGGCAGTAAAACGTTATCGAGCCCTTTCGACATGCATACCACATCGCTCTGCCAACTCTTCCTTGCTGAGGATCCGTTTTAGCGGCATTCTTATCCTTCCGTTGCACGCCGCCGCGATTTTCGACCAGCCACCGCAAGCTAAGTAAGGCGAAGCGGACCAATCGGAGAAGCCGGCACCACCCTCTTCATGCGGTTATCTATTTTCACTGTGCTGGCTCGGCCCCATCGAAACCCTCTCCATTAGAGCGTGCTCCTCACCTCTTGTCAGCCAATTAGATAAGAAAAATCGCTGAGTTTTAGACAATGTTATTGGTTTTGAAAGCGAACAAAGGTGACCTCCTATAAAAGAGGAGAGTGTTTGATTGGGTTGTTCAGACAACCCAATGCTTGCGTCCGAAGCCCGATGCTTGCGTCGGTTACGTAAATTTGACGTCAGGAGTTTGGAATCAAAACAGTTTGGAATCATTTTACGTTATAGCGTCCCAGGTTGCGAGTATTGACAAAACAAAGAAGCGGTGCCAGATTCAACAATATTATCTACTAGCTGTATCCCACATCTTTCACGGATCATGTTACATTGTGTAAGATTTTCACATAGATACGTTTTGAACTGGTGAGACAGCTGTATCACTAGCACAGCAGTGTAGAGAAGTTTTAATCTCAACACTTGTTTTAGACCATGTCTTTTGAATATAGGCAATAAAATGCACAAACTGGTTTTACCATCGCTATGCTACTAGTTGCGCTTGCTATAAACCGTTTCCTGTGCAAAGGTTTTCAATAAAGGGAACATTTTCTATTACGTACATATTACGTATGCATATTATTAAAGGTACACTTCTATTACGTACAACCAAAATACAGGGTCAAATGAAGAAAAAAATCTACTGCAGTTTCTCGCAACGAATCCGACCAATGTGTTTCTCATGAACTGCCAAAACTTCGAATCTCTTGTAATCATAATTTTCTTCAAGCTTCTTAAACCCCATTCTTATTGGTGCCAAATATGGCCGCAGATTATTTGATCACCGCTTTCTTGCCACCCAGAGCAGGTGATATGCACTTGGCAGCAGGTTCCTACAATACAGTACAAGGCTCTAACATCTGGTTGATGCGACGCGTGCAGACCAGCGTCCTAATCTGTGGCAAAACATCAACAAAATTATGTAATTAGCACTGATGACACTCAAACTTGTCGAATTAGTATATTTTTGTTTTTCTCGATCCCGGCTATTTCCTGCAAAACATTGATTCCAACAAGCATCATTTGAGAAAAAAAAGCACCAAAAAGTCTGAAACTACTCTTAAAGCGGCAGCACTTGCTACACAACAGCGTTGTGTAGCACGACAGCGAGTGCACTTAAAATTTGCTGCACTAAATTTGCTGCTGAAGCGCCACATGAAGCTATGGTCACTGGGCACTCATGAGGGAACACACTTATTGAATGTATAAAAAAAGCTATTAAAAACACCTATTGATTTCATAAACAACTCAGTCCCTACACTGCACGTGCTTTTAAGTAGTCGTCTGTCGCGGAAAATAGGGCCCGAATTCACAAAAACTTCCTATGGTAGAATTTTCCGGAAGAAAGAATTTTAGCCAATCCGGATGCCAGACATGTCATTAGCGGACGCGGCCAGCCAATAGCAAAGCGAACTTACGAAAGAAAACCTTTGTGAATCTGGCCCCAGAAGTATTAGGCGGAGAAGACGATGATGTCATGCCGGCGTATTCTAGCAACGAGCCTTCATGAAGTAAATACACCTTGTAAATGTTCATCCACGTAACACTATAAAACTTGATGGCTATTTAAGCGAGCCTTCGCCAAAATAAAAGAATGAACAAATTGTTCTCTTCTCATAATGCTGTCGAAAATTTACAGGAGATCAGTCCCCAAACTGAACCACTATATTTCCCTTATGTGATAGGAGGCGCACCGTTCATTTGTTCCACCTTTTATGACAGAGGGTCAATGGCTATACTATAAAATATTGAGGACGCGTATGCAACCTCAGGACTGACACCTTCAAAAGAGCCTGTTGTTGAAAGACGGAAAATAATGCGCAAGGGAGAACTTATTTCAATAATCTCAAAAATTCTAGCATTTCATACTCGGTACACCTTCGTCATTGCTAAAAGGCACGGCAGCGAAAGCGTCATCTTCGATGCTGATACACGTGCGCATCAATTGCCTGCTAAATAAGGAAAACAACTTTTTAGTACACAACGGGTAGGAACTAGACCTCACCCGGTATGCGCCTCATTTTCTATAGACACAACAAGAAAGAAACCAATGAGAATGGAAAAAATATGGGTTTTTAAATGCCAAAACCACGATCTGATTATAAGCAAGCCGAATTTGGGGACTCTGGATTAACTTTGACCACATGGGATTCTTTGACGTACGTCCAATGTTCTCTACGCAAGCGTCTTTGCATGTCGCGCTCACCGAAATGCGACAGCCGCGGCCGGAAATCCAACCCGCGACCTTGTGCTTAGCAGCGCAATGCCATAGTGAGCGTAACTATCTGGCCTGGTCATTGGGTTATCTTCTAAATTTGTTGTAACGCAGGCAGTATGATACGGACATAGAAGACGCACCTGACGACACACGATGCTGAGTGTTCTCCCATGTGCCTTTGTCGCTGTGCCTGCGCTACAGCAAATTGGAAAAATGAGACGAAACATCAACTCACTAATGTCGCTAAGGAATGCTTTACTATTTTTTTTCTCATACGTCGCATAAGGACTTCCATTACAGTCTGCTAACAAATACTGTAGATCCATTAACGAATAGCCATTTTCCTCATTTATTTGCACATTCCATGAATGGCGGCTTGTGAACCGACAGGCGAGCAAGCTTTACCTGCCGAATTACAATTTGGGAAATCGTGCTTGTCGGCACATGCGTATAAAAAATATAGCTTTTGGATGAATGGAGTTCAGTGTCTCACCAAGGGCTTTGACGTCCGTAAGTTTCAGCAGTACCACTAATAAAGCAAGCAGCATCATCAGTGGCAATCTCCAGGCCATCACCAGCGATGCCTGTGCGTTTCCGATGAAGGGTTTCCCCGGACCGCAGGCCATGCAGTTGCCGCGACCAAGTTGCAGGATGCTGTCGCCGTCAACTCCCACTGCTGCCGAGAACCAAAACACTATCCGAGATGCGCGCGCTCGTGTGTTCCGCCTGCCAGCGCCTTCGCGTCCGTTCGAGAAACTCGCGCCGCTGACTCGGCTGTCTGCTCTGGGAAAGCAGCGGCGAGGAAAGGAAGGAAGGTCGTCGAGCAGGGACGGAAAGGAGCTGTCGGGAAGGGCGCCGCTGGAGGAGAACTCGCTTGATGCGGAGTGTATGGTCGGGAGCGACAAGCGCGCCGCCAAGCGAGCGGTGCGAGTCGGTGCTTCCCTCGGGGCCGGTGGTCTGCGTGGGTCTCGGCACCGGAACGGCTGTTTCATTCTTGCTTTTATGTTCGATGATGTGAACTTTGCCAAGTGCTGCAATCCATTCTTCTTGTTCGTTTGTTTGCCTTTGGTTAGAAGATATGCTTTCGTGCGTTCCTTTTTGCATATATGTACTGTCGACGCTTCAGCAGTGAGCTTGCTTATGCCAAGATGTCCTTTACATCGAAACTGTTTGACTTGACTACAGGAAAGCTCGGCTCCAATTGCTAATTACATACTGCGTAGAGGTGCATGTGTGCTTTTGTGTGAATGTTTCTGCATGTCAGTGTGCGTGTGTGTGTGTGTGTGTGTGTGTGTGTGTGTGTGTGTGTGTGTGTGTGTGTGTGTGTGTGTGTGTGTGTGTGTGTGTGCGCGTGCGTGTGCGTGTGCGTGTGCGTGCGTGCGTGCGTGCGTGTGCGTGTGTGTGTGTGTGTGTGTGTGTGTGTGTGTGTGTGTGTGTGTGTGTGTGTGTGTGTGTGTGTGTGTGTGTGTGCGTGCGTGCGTGCGTGTGTGTGTGTGTGTGTGTGTGTGTGTGTGTGTGTGTGTGTGTGTGTGTGTGTGTGTGTGTGTGTGTGTGTGTGTGTGTGTGTGTGTGTGTGTGTGTGTGTGTGTGTGTGTGTGTGTGTGTGTGTGTTTACTGGATTACGCGCGTGCCTCATAATCAGAACTGGTTTTGGCACGTAAAACCCCATAATTTAATTTTAACTGGATTACGTGCGCACACGTCTTTTGGCGTAATTACATGCTGCTCGTGCTGACCAACGAAAGTCGTGTTCGCAGTCAGAGAACAAAGCTACACACTGATGATGCCGCTCTCTGCTGGTTGAGCTGGTGTAAGAGCGTAATAAGTATTAATGCTCGTGAAAATACGAAGCGACCACCGTTATTCCTGATAACATGCCGAGTAACGTGCCGCTGTGCGCAATGAACGAAAGGTTCGCATTGGTATAACTTTTTTGAACAGCAAGATGCGCGCACAACGCAGCCAAAACGTTCAGCGAACAAGCCGGCAACAGTCACGTAGTTCTAGTTTTATAATCTTTCTGTTTTCAAGATCACACAGATTTTGCTAGAAGCTGTACACATTATTGTGGCGGGGATAAGAGTAGGCAGAACAAAAGAGAGATTATTTAGGGAGCATGTACAGAGAGAAGCCGAGATAGCGGTACAACAACCACACGAGCGCTTCGATCATCGTCTTCATCCCATTGCTGGCGCATTCTCCAGTGTACGGGAATGTCGTGTAATATATGACCCCCGCCGGTGAGTAGCGCGTTCTCGGCGCTTAGGGAAGGGTGGGGTTGTTGTCGGAGAAGTCGTGCTCAGACGGGAGACGGGCACAGACATCACTACATGGTACGGAAGGTGACCAGCTACCGTCCACTGGGACCCTCTCGTATATGATTTCAGTGAGCTGTTGAGAACCTTGTAAGGGCCAAAGTAGTGATACAAAGGCTTCAAAGCCCACGTGGCGGGAAGGCGTCCCAAGCAGGACCGAAGAGCCTGGAGAGAAGTAAATGGTTCTGTGGTGGCTGTCATAGTGGGCCTTCTGGCATATCTGCGAGGCAGAGAGGCGAGGTCGTACAATCCGGCGAGCTGCTTGAGCCTGAGCAGCAGCAGCATTGCGGGCGTACTCCGTAGGAGCATACGTAGCTGTGGGCAGGAAAGTCTCAAAGGGCAACGTTGAGTGGCGGCCAAACAGGTAAAAGGGGGCAAGTCGTGGCGCGACAAGTTTTACTCGAACCTCACATGAAGCAAAGTGTACTCCCATTCCTGATGATATGCGGAAACGTACATAGACAACATTGTTGTCAGCGTGCCATCAAGGCGCTCAGTAAGGTCATTTGTTTGTGGGTGGTAGGCTGTGGTTAGCTTGTGACGTCTGTAGCAGGAACGAAGGATGCTGTCGGCGACATTTGGTAGAAATGAATGACCATGGTCGGTCAGCAGCTGTCGTGGCGCGGCGTGGCGGAGAATGACATCGTGAAGCAGAAAGTCTGTGACGCATGTGGCACAGCTTGTCGGCAGTATCCGGGTGATGGCACATCGTGTGGTGAAGTCAGTAGCTATGGTAATCCACTTGTGGCGGAAATTGTTAAATGAGATCTAAGGCCACGTGGTAGGATGGTACAGTTGGAATCTCGATAGACTTCAGTTGACCTGCGCGGAACAAGCAAGGGCAACTCCTGCACTGGCTGTACTCATAAGCAGTGACATACCGGCGCAAGAACGGTACAGGCCTGGCCAGAATAATTGACGCCGCACCCGGTGGTATGTGCGGGACACTCCGAGATGTCCGGCGGTTGAGTAATCGTGTAGCTGTTGGACCACAGTCGAACGGAGAGTCGTAGGAAGTACAAGCGGAAAGTCTGAGCCGTGGGAATTAGTATTGCGTCTGTAGACAATACTACCACGGAGCACAAACATGGGTCGAAATGGTGAGAGCGTACATGGTGGTTTATGGGGCGTAAGTCTGCCTGTGCCTTCTGGATATCGCTAAAGTCAGAAACGGCGAGGACGCATGCGTCGGAATCATGGGCAGGAGAGTTGGGAAGATCCACGGGATGACGGGAGAGGCAGTCGGCGTACCATTGCAGTTCGGCTGGACTTGCAAATGACATCACAGGATTCCTGAAGCTTCAACGGCCAATGTCCAAGTCGTCCAATAGGGTTTTTAAGGGAGGACAACCAGCTTAGTACAGGATGGTCTGTGATGATCGAAAACTGTGACGACCGAAAACAAGTATGGTCGAAATTTTTCGACCACCCAAACTTGACCGATGCATTCCCAGTTCAGTGATCGAAAACTTGCGCTATGAAGAGGAGAGCAGTCGCCTGACATAGGTGATTACGCGGTCTTTTCTTTGCTTGCCCCTGTGCGAGGACAGCGCTGATGACGTGTCCACTGGCATCGGTACGAACTTCAGTGGCCGCTGACGAGTCGAAATTGGCCGAAGGTGGCTAGGGTGTGATAAGTAATCTAGCAAGTGTGCGAAAAGAATCAGCTTGTTCGGAACCCCACGATAATGATATGTCCTTCTTCAGTCGTTGCGCTAAGGGACGGGCAATGGTGGCGTAGTTATTTACGAAGTGTCGAAAATTTTGTAGTTACCGCCAAATTAAAGTGTTCAAAGCATAGCGTTAGTTGGCTAAACGCTTCGTCACCGGTTACAGCTTGACTTATCAACGAATGAGTGGTTGCGTGTAATTGGCTATTGAATAAAGTAATCAAATTAAAGTGAGTTACCGAGCAAAAAGTAATGGATGAAATAAAAAGCTACCACAATATAATTCATTACAAGTATTCATTCCCATGTGATTCGTTACCTAGAAGTGTGAGTATGAGTAAACGCTCTTTCGAGTTTGTCACCCCTACTTTCTGGAAAAATTGGCAGCGCAATTTATAACCCTTGGCCCTTTCTCCAGCCCTAACTAGCACGGCTAAAGATGTGTTTTAAATGTTACGACGAGGCCCGCCCTACCTTACCTACACCTTTTTTTCAATTCCCACTGAGAGCTGGGAAATGTTTTGAGCGATGTTTATAAACGTTGCAAAGCGAAGCAGTTTTTCTTATTAACAAAAGGCCCCTTGCCGAAACGTTTGCTCCTGCCTGACACATCTATTGTTTGTTTATTGTTGATCGACTGCACAGTTACCCACTTAAAGGACCTGTGAATGCATCTTGCTGAAACGTAACCTGAAATTGCCCACTGACAAAGAAATCCTCTTACAGCGTCTTACAGGCCCGGTGTGTTATCAGCCTGCACATATATTGTCGCAAATGTGCGCATCTCATTTTCTTATTATAATAATAATTGAGTAGCCACACGCAGAAGCAAGCTCCTAATTCTGTTGCCAATCCCTCACGGCAGAAGCGCGCTTCATGCATTTTCCTTATAAGTACTCTACCCAAAAATTTACATGACGGTACCTTCGTTTTAAACACGTTGACGGTTTATGACCTCGTTAAATGAAATGTAGGCTCTCTATAGATCGATCTAAGTAACAAAAAACGACTACACTAGATGAAATGACCACACCTCTGACATCTTGCTCTAGCTCCTACTACTGAAAGATGACTGCGCCATCTATTTGCTTTGAATAAAATATGCACTTACTAAGGCACTCACGTGGTGAAATTTATTGCTAATAATTGACAAAACAATGCAAATACTGATGGCAAGTCTGCTCCTTCATACTGTGAACTGTTAGAACTCAGCCATACGGTAGTTCAAAATTGTTCCCGAAGACAGATTTATTTAAAATAATTCCCAAACATATAAATCTGGCATGTGCATCTGGCATAAACCTGGCATATAAATCTGGCATAAATCTGGCATGACGGCGACCTTCAAGTGACCTTGAATCAAAAGCCAGAGCCGTTATCCGGGCACTCAAACGAGACAATCCAGGCACTTGAACGAATTCAACCGGACACTCAAATTAGAACATCCACTCATCGTTGCGCGAACAAAACTAGATCATCCGGGCAACCGAGTTAAGAAAATGCGGTCTCTGGCCCCCAACTTTGTACAGGACCGCATTGCATACGCTAGATACTTCCCAAACAAGTTACCAAAAATATTGCTTCCGATTTATGCCTAATGTTTCGCAATATCGCTCAAGCTGTAACTTCTAGTACGATGAAGATTTATTTGTCATTTACAATGACGTTTAAAAGGCAGAGACATTGCCTGTGCTCTTTTGAACGCCATTGATCCGCGAGTCGTGAGCCATCCGCGACAAAAAGAAACAGTAGCGACAGACGCTGAGAGCACTGCAGTGTTGAAAAAAAAAACGGTTGCAGGCGGCGGCACTACAAGCAGCAAAAGACACCATATGGTAGTCACTTCATGCTTACGTTTACTCTCGATTAGGGGAGAGCCAGCATTTAATTTTATGTTTCCATATTGCGTTCTTTTTGGCTATTGTCACTACCGCACTATAGTCAGCATATGTTCCATTCAATACCTTGTGGGAACATTTAAGCAACATTATTGGGCCTTAAGAGGAAGCTTTAGCTCGGGAACTCACTAACAAAATATATGGGAATGTACAAATCATTTTTCTCGGCAACTACGGAACCAAATTTAATGATGTTTGTTCCATTTAAAAGGAAAAGTTAGATTCTTGTGACTGTTGGTAGCGAATCTCCGATTTAAGCTGTCAATGTTTTCATAAAATTGTTCCAAATCACAAATTACCAGAAAACGGAACTATCCAAATTACAGCTCTCTAACTTAGCAAACTAATGATATCACAATTCGGTAAATTTCATCTAAAGCGGCATCTAAAGCAGACAAAATTCACGTATTATAAATGACTCTCAATTAAAGCACAAACAGGCGAGTAGAACTATTGCAAAGCTCGTGTAAACGATGTAACAATTTCGCGTAAGATATAAAATAATGTATCAAATTCGCCCGCTTTGGATACTCTAACGGAGGTAGTTTGCAGACCAGCGATATCTGTTCTTGGTGTGGAACTTCAAATTTTTAAACTTCGTCCTTCTATATTTCCGGACAGCAATTTTCGCAAATTCCTTTTATAAAATTCAGGCCTTAAATCAAAATCCTGCTTCCGAAAGTCGCTACAATTTACTGTCTCTCTCAAGTGCAACAACTTTTATTAAATTCTGCCTTGTGGGTATCTCAGAAAACCGTTTCTGCGTTTTGCGTAACATTGTATTTTAATAGGCCACATCGGACTTGGGCCCGAAGTTAAGCTTCCTCTGAAGTGTATTTCTCTCCAGCATTGTATTATTATAAACATATTGTTACCCGTCGTGGTGGCGTAGGGGCTATGGTGCGGCGCTGCTGTAAGCCCGAGGTCGCGGGTTCAAAACCCGACTGCGGTGGTGCATTTTCGATGGAGGCAAAAGCGCCCGTGTGCAGTGCATTGGTGACACTTTAAAGATCCTCGGGTGGTCTACATTATTAAGGAGGCCCCCAGTATGGCGTGGCACATAATCAGATCATGGTTTTGGCACGTAAAACCCCAGAATATATGAACTTTATAAGCATATTGCTATTAGTGATTAGTGAAGCAAAGATTAGTAAAGCATGGACTACAGTACCACACAAGCTATAAATATTCGAGAGGTGGCGGAAACAACAGATTCAGATTTGTATTAATAATCACTGAAAAAAGAAAGCTGTATACAGAGACTTGCGTAGAAAGAAGCGCAGATATACTTCAGGGTTTATGTCTAAAAACGTTTTCCTGGGGATAAACACATAAAGGTGTGGTTTCTCATATAAGACCGTAAAAAGTGACAGAGCTAAGACATGATAACTATATTCCCGAGTCACTATTTATGTTCCGCGTGTGTGTGTGTGTTCATGTGTGCGTATATATGCGTGTGTGTGTATGTGTGCGTGTGTTTGTATGCGTGCGTGCATGTGTGTGTGGCAGGTTTTAGTGTGGATCCGCCCCTTTCTTTACCGCCCCTTCTAGGTGTCACGTGCATGCTTGCATACAGTAAACGTGGCACGTGCACGGCTTTCAGTGCCTAGGGTAATAGCTGTGATGCGAGAACTGCGAATGCCTATCGTATGAGCAAAAGTCTTGAATGGAGTGTCCGCATGCTTTGTGCTAGTACGTGTGGGGGTTAACCGCGGATGGCTCCTACGACGATCGGCGGGAGGTATTTCAGGCCGCCAGACGAGGGAAAGACGTAAGCGGACACCGCAATGGACACCGCAGAGACGGGGGTGGGCGGGGCGGCCCAGGATATATCCCCGTCGGCTAGCGGCGCCTGGTGCGGTCTCGTAACCGACGGCTGGGGAGACGAGGTCCAGCTGCGGCCTACGCGAGGGGCTGCGAAGCGGTGCGGGCGTTCTTTGCGCATCCAGCGCAGAAAAGGTCGGTCAGTGGGACTACAGACCCGGCTCAACGACGAGCATGGACGCCGGGCTGCGAGTCGCGACCTTCGTAGCCGCGGCTGCTGCACTGCTGACCGCTACAATAACGGCGGCCGAGTACTCTTCAAGAGATCGGTAAGTGACGTTGACATCGGTCCACGCTTGCCCTGTGATTCACTACCTTCGGGTTGATCTAATGTCTATTCCTTCAAATTGGGAAAACGAGATTTGTCAGGACTACTTTTGCTGGATTATACTCATTTCTAATCGTCCTCTGATCACGAGCCCCCACGGTCATGGTGACTACGTAAGAGGGGCACCGCTCGAAACACCGAGAAAGCATGGTAAGGAACGGTATTCGACTAGTATCTTTACAGAAACCCGGTCGAACTCGTTCGTCAACAACCCATGGCGGCTGAGGCGTATGAGATTGCCTTAATAACTATCGAAACTACGCAGATAGTACCTATGGATTTCACAAGATGAGTAAAAAATACTTGTCAACGAGCGTTTCATGCACGCTGACGCAATCTTTCTGTTATTTTTCGGAGTCCTTTGCGTGCGCTATTCGAGGTGACGAAGCGAAAACAATTAGAGGTAAAGGTTAACACATGTTTCTGCAGCCTATGGCTTGCGCATTTTTCCTCGTCGGCAGTTCATTAGATGACTTACAATATACATTGTGGGCCTGTATAAGCAAATTTTAGCCACAGCTTTGAACATTTATCTGCAAACAGCCAGGGCGAAAACGATCGGAACCCTAGGAAGGTTGAACGATTACATTTATCTTCTTTCCAAACCCTATTTCGCCCACAGCAGTTCAGGGTAGCAAATCGAAACTCCTCTCTTGTTAACATCCCTGGCTTTCCTCTCTATTGATCTCTCCTTAACTCTCCTTATTTCTGTTCTGCCAACTAAATAAAAATAATAAAAATAACTAAAAGAAAAGAAAAGGGAATGATAGGTCTCCTAGCAGAAGTTCCCGAGTGATGAAAGATAGTCTATTGAAAACATTGAGACGGAGGAATTACTTAATAACTGTGCGCTTCCAGTACAATCATATCGTAGAGTAACTTCTGCAATAGCAGAAACCTGACAGGAGACCTAGGGCTGTTCAGCGAGCAACGAAACCCGCAATTATATGCTGTTACAATAATAGATAAAATCGCGTGTGCATAAATCAGATGGAAGGAGAGGGATCGGTATTCTGGATATTAAGACATCGCTCTCGCGTAACAAGGTTATTAAACTGCTTCAGAAGAAACTGCAACTCACGTGATCTTCAGAGAAAGCATTATTTAAAATTAAATTCTAGTGCTTCAGGTGCCAAAACCACGGTCTGATTATTAGGCACACCGCAGGAAGGGGGGTGGGGGGCTCCGGAAAAATTTTGACCAGCTGGGCCTGTTTTTTTTACGAGCATTTTTTAAAATTTCGCCCACATCGAAATGCGACCACCGCTGCCGAGATTTGACCCCGTGACCTCGTGCTTATAGCAGCGCCATGCCACTAGGCACGAGGTGGCATTGCGACTAAGCAACCGCGGTGGGTGGCGAGAATTCATAGATTGGGAAAGCCGTGAGCAAAACGACCCCTTATCCTGTATTTTCAAGATTAGAGAGAGAGAGAGAGAGAGAAACGAGTGCTGCTCTGTAACTCAGCTAAACTGGAAGGAACCCACATTTACGTTCAAAGTGGCTACGCACAGATACATTGAGGAAACGTAAGCTGCTCCTAAGCGAGCGCAAAACAGGATAAAAAGCATGGTAAGAAGGTACAGATTGTTCACGATAACTTGCCAATTGATAACCGGTTTTACTGCTGGCATGGCGGTTCTCATTCTCGCAGACGTCTGAAGTGTGCGGTGAAATGATGCTGAGCTAGCGGTCAGGCCCAACGGCGCTTTCACTGAACGCGAGAAGCATTGCAAACAAAACTGAAGTGCTTGAAAATATTTTGATACGGTATATCCGCTCATGCGTTATTACTGAGACGTGGTTGCCCAATACCGTGCATGACGAAGAAATTATGCCATCAGGTTATCAACCGTACAGATGTGACAGTGCTTCTCATGGCGATGGTGCAGCGGTTGTCACAAAGAATGGTGATGATGTACTTTCTGCCCACCGGACTGAGTCACTTCAGTCTCTATTATTGAAAGTGGCTGTTTGAGGGAAAGAGTTTTAGTTTTGTCCAGAATCCTTTAGTTCTCAATTGCATGATCGCCTTCTACGCTTCCGTGATAAAAAATTAACAACTGGCGACTTCAATTTGTCGGAAATCGATTAGAATAACCTCTGGTATGGATATTCTACTTTGTGTGCCATAATATTGCATGCAATGTTTGCTTTCTGTGTTTAACAAGTCGTAAAGTAACCTACTCGTGAACATTCTATCCCGGATTTCTTTGATTTATTTCTGAAATGTTTCAGAAAGGGTCGGTTCAAACTGAATCCAGAATTTCAGAACATAAATTGTGTTACTTCGTTATGAAATAATAATGCTAGCAATACTTGGAAGCAAGAGTCGTCCCCAATCGTCATTAGAGATTTCAATAGGGTACATGAGGTTTCTGTAATTCATTACACGGAGGCACATCTTGCCATTACAAATACCAATGTCGAATCATTATGGCAACTTTTCCGCGGTAGTATTGAGCACTGCGTTAAAAATTTAGCTCCACTTAAAAATACCTATAAACGCCGATCTAATGTTTGGAATAATCATGACATTACACATATTAAGCGTAAAATTTTGAGACTGCGCAAACAGCATATGATCTTCACCACCCCAGTTAGTCGAATTAAAGCAAAAAATGCTAACCAAAGTTAACAAAGCCCGGCAGAGTTTCTTTAGCGAAAACCTAAAAGCATATATTAGATCAGGCCCCACCAAATTTTGGCATTATTTAGGCAGTAGTAAAAACTAAATATCAAAGGTAACTGTGTACTCATTTACTGTGACAAATGCAATAAAGATTGCCAATCATTCTAATAAATATTTTCAGAGCAATATCTCAGAATGTGATAAAGACATGCCTGTCCTCCAGTCTCCATCGCCACAGGATGTAATTATCAGGCGAGGGGTGCTAGTAATGTTGCTCAATATTAAGCCTAAAAATATTCTGGACTCGCTGTCATTCCTACCGCGTTCTTAAGAAGCTGAAGAGCTGGCTTCATTACCCACATATTTCATCTATCAATTAATACAAGCGTCATAAATCTCCACTGGTAACTGTCAAGGCACCCGTTTGCCTGATCCACAAAAAGGCGTTCGCTTGTCGATCAAAAATTACCGTCCTGTTTTGATTACCAGCACTTCCTGCAAATTATTGGAACATATTGTTGCCAACTACATCTACTAGATTTTGACGTGTGGAAATGTGTTGTCGTAATACCAGGAGGGTTTTAGAGAAAATATGTCGACTGTCACACTACTTGTGTCAACTGTTCACGAGGTCTCGTGCGTTGATGATGTGCCTGGTCAATTTGACACAATATTTTTGTACTTTCAGCAAGGCGTTTTATACGATGCCCTATGCTAGGCTGTTATTTAAATTGGAATGTCTTGGACTCCCATCGGGAATTGTTCATTATAATAAAGTACATCTTTAGAACAGAACTCAGTTTGTTGAGGTGTGTGAATGCTTCTCCAATGTATTGCGAGTTGCATTTGGAATTATGCAAGGGAGTGTCTTAGGGCCACTGTTGTTTATAGTAATTTATAGTAATGATTCAGTTAATGTAATTCCAAAGGAAGGGGGTGTTAGTTTGTTTGCGGACGATTGTGTAGTGTTTAAAGAAATATCACCTAGAACCAACCAGGTTTTGGTACAAAAAGCTTTGCAGTCAATACAGGAATGGTGTCAGGTTAGGGGCATGCAGCTAAAGGCGGAGAAAACTGTACTCTTACGTATAACAAGAAAGAAGGCACTTTCTGCTTTTTATAGTCTTCGTAATAATTCAGTGGGACGAGTTAACACCTGCAAAGATATGGGTGTCATTCTAACAGATAAACTTACATGGTCTAGTCATATTTCAAGCAATTCTACATCTGCGCTCAGGTAACTTTGGACTCTAAAATTAAAACTAAATACTGCTCCCATCAGTGCAAGATTCTTACCTTATAATGATTGCGTTATGTCCAAGGTTGAATGTGTGCCTGTAACTTCTGCATGGTGCTCGCACTAAAGATATTTTACAAAGTTGGAAAAGAGTTCCGAGGAAAACCTATGAATTATTTTCGGGAAGTACAAAAGGTAGGATTCGTCATCTTCACTCGTGCAACCACTTAATAGTTCCACATTTGAGGAACGTGAAAAAGTTGCTCGCCTAACCTTCTGGCAAAAATAATTTCCGTGAAGGTAAATGTTAATTTGCCTGATTGTGTTAAACCAGCCACTAGGACGAGAACAAGGCGATTTCACCGACACTTACTAGCTCCTGTATTGACACGCACTGAAGGATTTAAGCACACTTTCTCTCCCTGAACTGTTGCTGATTGGAATTTGTTGCCAGCTAAAGTGTTAGATTCAGAAAATGTTATCAGGAAGCTAGAAACACATTTGTTGTAGGTCTTTTCACTGTGCAATGATTAGCAATTTTTCTGGCGTATTTGTGCTCCTGGTAGTTATGTTTGAATTTATTGCCAATCTTGATGTATTTGGTCGATTCCAGTGTACTTCGCGCATCTTCATGTCTTCACGTCGGACTTGTTTTCATTAAGATGCGTAATGTTGGCATGTTTTTATACAAACTTGTTCTTGTGTTATATATAGTTCCTCCTGCTTGGGCTAGAGTTATGGCTCGCAGTATTTGTAAATAAACAAATCAATAAATATAATTAAATATTTAAATAATTAATTAGCGGGGTTGGGCAGGCAACGTAGCGTGTAAATCGCGTATAGGGTGCTCTATTGCAATAAGACACTGGCTGCCAAGGGAACGTAAGCGCATTTGAGAGTTTATGTGATTACGTAGTAATAGTAGTAGTAGTAGTAGTAGTAGTAGTAGTAGTAGTAGTAGTAGTAGTAGTAGTAGTAGTGGAAGTGGTAGTGGTAGTAGTAGTGGTAGTAGTAGTAGTAGTAATAGTAGTAGTAGTAGTAGTAGTAGTAGTAGTAGTAGTAGTAATAGTAGTAGTAGTAGTAGTAGTAGTAGTAGTAGTAGTAGTAGTAGTAGTAGTAGTAGTAGTAGTAGTAGTAGTAGAAGAAGAAGTCGGAAGAGGAGGAGGAGGAGGGGTAGTTTCATGCACACTTGCATTGTTAAAGTATAGTGTACTAAAACAGGTAGCAGTAGACGCGGACAAACGTGGTGTTATGGTATGAGATTGGGAAATTTACAGGTACAGCAATTGCTTGGATCATGGTGAATCACGATGATACATGCCATCTTGACCAGAGAACTTGACTTGAGTGATGATTGCGACGCTCAGTTTTATACAGAAAATGTTCTTTCGTCACCTTTGCGGGAGTCATGCTGCCCAAATGCGCAGGGAAAGTGAATTCGACATGATAAAAAATGGAGAAAGAGTTGCCGTCTTCAACCGGCACTTTAAAACAATCGAAAAACGTGTTTATTCATCAGGGTTTTCTGAGGATAATTAGAGACAGAAGTTATAAAAATGATCAAACATAGCTTCAAACGTGTTCGAAGCTCATGAAACAGCTTTTCCCACTTTATTCGCTTACGCTGCACGTATTCTTTGTAATACAGAACGACTTCGCCAAGAATAAGTATTTCTTCAGGAACGCCGACACACCAACCGTTCCATGCAAGAGCATTGAGAAGAAATTTTAAAGCAGCATTCCAAGTTTGCTGCAATTTCAAGTTCTGGGAGTTGCGGCACTGAGACGAGCGCGCACTTCTTTACACGTAGTCACAGAGACTCTCCTGTGAAGCATTAGATATTGCATTTCACGCTTGAGCGACATCCGAGATGAACTTCCTTGTGGTTTACATTTATCAGCACACGTTGTTTTCCATGTCTCTATCATGGTGTTTTCTTCTTACTATTAGATTTCGTCTACATATTGTTATGGTTTTGTCCCGTTATGCGGTACTACGACAAGCTTTCACTCGTTTTTTTTTCTCTCTCTCTCTAATAAGACCCTAGGCCAAGTGCAACTTACTCAATGCTCGTAGATTTCAATTTTTTATTGAAGCTGGTTTTACCAGTTGTTTTAACAGTCACGTTGGCATGACCGCCTGAAAAAGAAACCAAGTGCTAATGACAACGAAAACTGAAGGTGGGTTGAGTAGGAGCGGTGGAGGGGGGGGGGGGGGGGGGTGGCGTCAGCATATTAGGCAAGAATACAACGCCGCGAGCAAATATCTGCGCCAGTACACGAGCGCTAGAACAAATCACCACCGAATACTTCTGTCGGAAACGCCTGCTTTCCTCTCCGACATTTGCGGCATAATTAAGTTAGTTTGCATTCGCGTGAACTTCATCCAGCGCCCCGAGCGAGTCGTCAGCCGCATGCAGCACAACTGGCTCGGCGAACTATATTTTGTTCCTTGCATCTTCCTGCGCCTGGTTTCAATCTTCCCAGTGTGCGTGTGACGGCTTCAGGAAGTTTGGCTTGTAGCTGCGCAGTCGCGACTCGCTTCGACGCCATTCGCAACACTGTCATTATGAGACAGAGAGAACCGTTGTTTCCGCGCTTTTTATGTTTTTTGGTTTTCATAATACGCTGTGAGAAGCGGGGGCTTCACATTACGTCATAATGCTTGTTCAGAGAGCGCTGGCAGTCATTAGCAGCATTAAGGCGGTTAACCAGGATAGGCCATAATATAACGTACGTTCCGATACATGAACTTACTGCGAGTGAAAATATACAGTAAGGTTATTTTCTGCGTGTGGCTACTACAGTTCCGTTTGGCGTATTGGAAACACCTTTTCTAAATTGGCTTAAAAGGATGACATGCTTCGGGGCCACCCCAATTTACACCTACTCAAATGCATGATAAATACAAAAGTGTTGTCATGACACGACGCGTCAACCGGTATGAAATTCGGTGCATTTAATAGGGAAAACTGAGATCAACGAACTATACAAACCATTCTCTTTATTTATGGTCTTATGTTCACAACAAAATCATCAGATATGAAAACTAAAACAAAAAAATAACCATGTTTCCTAATTCCTCACTCTGCCCTAAATAGAGATATCACTGTTTTGTAAACTGCATCTGATTGCGAGCAGGTACCTCAGATATATGATTTCATGGATTACTTGAAATTTTTACAACAGTTACGAGGGTTCGACAAATTTTCAACTGATGGGTGTTGAACCGAACGGAAGGTGAACGGAAAACAGGAGCTGAAGCGTTATTTTCAGCTAAATTAAAACCGAACCAAACTGATAAATTTTCTGCCATCTTGGAAACGTACCCGAGCCGGAACTTTTCGGAGCAACCTTTTTCCTCGTTTGAGCTGGGAAGCGATATAAGTACAACACGCATTTTCATGCACACTGCAAGAACCGCCACCTCTATATAGTCTCCATTTATTTCCAGTCGTTCACAACACACCTTCAGCCTCCCCCCCTTTCTCTTCTCTGCATCTAGTGAGTTCAAGCACCGCAGTGCACTGGTCGCGGTGCTGCAGTTTGTACTGTTGCTTTAGTGACCGCTATTGCTTCTGCAGCGTTGTTGGTGTTTTGCGAAAATTCTCCACAGCACGCGCAGATAGCGATAAGTCAAGTTAGACCGAGAACCGGGCTTTGTTTCAAGGTATTCAGCTAATAAAAAAGGTGACAGTCACTTTATCATACGCTACAGAGGATGAAAGCGAAAGCCTGCGCGCTCACGAGACATTAATAAATTACTTGACATTGTCATTCCAATGCGTTGTTATTTCGCATTACTTGTTTTCTCCCCCAAACGTCGTGGGTTCGAGGGCCCTAATTAACCGTCTCTTAATTAATCTAGAGTTAATTAGGGTAGAGTAGAGGGAGTCTAATCTATGGTGGCACCATGAATTTTTTGGCCATAACGCCGGACAACAAATTTTCGACCCGTGAGCCATCTATGGCTTTCGCCTTAATAAGCAATAGCGCAATCGACGTGACTGTATAGATTTTAGTTGTTGCTTCTTTTTGCTTGTGAACAACCCTCGCCGAAAAATGTGTAAACGACGGCAGCCACGTCTATTGAGCCAAATATCATATACCTACGGGTATATGGCTCCTTGGCTCATTCTGGGGATCCTTGGCTCATACTGGGGAAAGTGGGCCGATCCCGGAGATAGGAGGGGTGGTTGGGGAGGAGGGGCGGGGGCGGGTGGGGGGGGGGGGGACACGAGAAGAGCTAGTCGGCTTCGGCTCGAGCACATGTGCGATCGTGCCCTGGTGGTTAGAGCAGTGGGCTACTGATGCCCGAAGGCAACAGGTTCGATTACACCGTCGGCCACGCCTTTGTTTTTATACGACAGAGTTCTGAAGTGTGGCTAGACAGGAGATACCTGTCTACCGCAAACTGCTTGGAATTAGGCAAACAGAGTTTCGCATACATATAGGGATTACCCTCATTGTGTCTGTCTTACCGTGATGCTCTGCACACATGAACCCTTCAGTAACTGAGGCACCACTACTTAAGCACACAACACCGTTCTGCTGTTCGCAAACTGCGTAATACCGTTGTTCTCCTCCTGTTCCGCAGGCCGCGGATTGTGCTGGACAATGGCAACATGGTGTTCCAGGTGCCCAGCACGAAAAACATCAGCTTCCGCACCAGCTCGGGTCGTGGAGGAATTTTTCTCAACGGACGGGACGTGGCTGAGGTCCTTGCCAAGGTGAGAGCATGCGGTGCAATATTTTTTTTTTCACGCGTAACTTTTGTCAATAACATGTAACGGCTTTTTACCACATGTTTTGGTTTGAGAGATCTGTAGGGAGATAATGTGTTCGAGGAATCGACTATTATCGGTTTCCGGCAAGTGCGCCTACGATTAATGGAAATTATGAACTTAGGATACCACGATAATTTTGCACATAGAAATTGAAAAGGCAATTTAAATCTTGTTTTCTTCCGATGAGCAGCCAATAGTCCCGTTGAGCTGTTGAAAAACGATGTCCAAATTAAATGACATGACGAAGAGCTAGGTAAAGAATTGCAATCCAGTGTTTCGTATTTACGTGTTCTCTAGCTTTTCAAGATTTTACACACAGCATGATTCGAATTTCTGGTATTCCAGAAATGTAAATTTATCATTCCACATAACCAAACAATTCTTTTCGGTTTTCTTGAAGCACTGCGGTGCTAAACTGCTAGAACGCCTTGGTTTTGCTTAGTCATCTTGGAGACTGATATCTGTGCATGCCTTCAGCAGTGACCACTTTCAATTTGCCAATTGCGGCGTGCCCGATAATATTATTTACTAATAGCACATTACTAAAACTCAAGAATAAAACGCTTACTGACGGTTTTCTGAGTTATATCCACCACTGTGCTTAATTTCACTCTGTGTAAATGTATGACGCAGTTATCGCTGAAGCATATTGTATGCAGCAGTTACTAGCGCATAGCCTCAAACTGCGGTTTCAGGCTCTTACCAGTCGGATCGGCGTAAAGAGTTATTAGAACAAAGTGTGAGCGTTACTACATAGTACCATGCCTATAAAAGAGGGCTTGTTTGAATAAAATGTTTATTTCTCACTTTTGACACGAGCATCTTATGGTGTACTCCATATTGGTTACAGGGATAGCGGTGGGGTGCAAGCATACCTGGTATTAGAGATCGTGAGTGGTGCGACGATTGTAACGCACCGTTTCCTTGTAAAGTCGTGGCACAGCAAACACAGACTGTGCTTGCTGCAAGTAGAATATATGATTTAGAACAACGTTCATCAATGTTATTATACTTTACGCAAACATGCTAACTTGTGAAAACTGAGGAGGAAGCACGGCCTATTTTATACAATTTATATCCAATGTTTCCTATTAACCAGCAACTATTGCCATTCTCAGTCATGGGGTTACATTGCGACGAGTTGCCAGGGTATTTTACTTCTTTTCTTAATATATTTAGCTGTGTATTTTTCAATGTAGCGATATTTTCACGGCAAAAAACAATAAACACGCACAAACATGCACAGAGTCACAAGTGAAAACAGCAAGAAATATAAAATACAGGACATATACATAAATTCAGGGTACGAGGAGCGCCCACAGTTCTTGTGGGTACATCGTACACTCGCGATGAAATCCTCAGAGACGCGTAACTGCATCTTTTTTAAAGTTTCAGCTATTCTTTAAGGCTTTATTTATGCCGCGGGAGTCGAGAAATTTAAAATTAAAAAACCGAGGTCTATCACATGCATGACTGTCAAGTTTGGGTGCTCGTTCAATCTGCGAAAAATCAATTTTAATTACATCATTAAAAAGCTGTTATTCGTGATTGCAATAATTCACGGCGTAGATTGAGCTTCAGACTCTGCGAGACCATACAGAATAGTGTTTCAACGTAAGTGATTTTCTAAATTGTCATTTTGAGAAAAAAAGTGCGCTAATTGTGGTCGACATTTCCTGAATCTGGCTTTGCAAGTCATTTCAAACTGCTCTGTAAGATGTAGGTGGCAAAGGTGCAAGAGCAGCTGGGCACTCCTCGATAACCTCAAAGCGATAACAACGGGCCTATGAAGTAGCCAGTATATTGCGTTATAATGCTTTGTCAAATTCACACCAAACACGCAGTCAAGCCAGCGAAACACTGCAGGAAGGGACAGCGTTTGAGCATCATGCCAGTTCTGCTGCTGCCCTGCCCATTCTGTAAATTGCTCTCTTCTTGCCACATAAGATACAAATTGTACATGCCACTATTTTTTCTGCATGTCATAATGCAAAATATTTTTTTTCTCGAGAGCAGTATTGATATTTTTGTGGATTCACCTGGAAGGGCAGAAACACACACTCACATTTAGACATAGTATTATAAAAAAAATCGTAAAACAGGCCGAATGCAATAGGATTGAGAACCATAACTACTAATGGGGTACATCAGAATAAATTAAATGTAGCAATATCGAAGAAAGTAAATTATGGTCTTAGAAAGTACCATGATAAAATAGTGACCCAAGTTGCTGAAGGAACTACACCACAGATGATTATGCGTTTTAGTTTTTTCATGACAATGAATGCGATAAAATTAAAGGCAATGCCTAATAACCTAAGAATGACTCAACTTCACTTAATAGTGACTAGTGATTGCGTTGCAATCATAGAATTGAAACAAGTAAGAGTTGAAGGAATGTTTATTAAGGATCCCAAATCTGTCATGTTTTGACAGCTCCGTTTCTGTTATGCATGGAGAACTACTCAGGTCCTGGGGATAAATAGTCAAATGCTCTTGTTGGTATCTGCTGTTTGCCATTGGTAGGGCGCCTTCCCTAATGTCCGTCGTCACGATGTCCTGACATCTATTATTTTACTGACTTTTTAGCGAAAATATATTTCTTTCTAAAAACAAGCCTTGCAGTACGCGCAAAAGACTGGGCTTGAAAAATAACCTCTCGGAAGAAGTTGTCTGAGCAAGCTCACCTTTGATTTTTTTGCGTTCAATTCACCGCAAATGTTGAATGGAAACACATTTTAGAATTGTTCAGTTTTGTCTAGCTATTGGAGAGAAATGACTCCTTTGGATTCATTTGCACACAATTTTAGCATGTCTTCTATTTATGAATAAAAGGCGGCCGGCATGACATGTTACTTAAATGTAAGTGAACGATTAGCCACACCTTCACCTTTAACTTATTCCGCTAAGAGCGCGTATACAGTAACGGGGGCAGCAGGAGTGGACGATGCTGCATTTGATTTTGTTACCTTTGTACCTTTAGGGGGGTCACCTAAAATAAATAGGAGCATCGAACGAACTGTTCAGAATGATTAAAAGCATGATGTAAGCAGCAAGCATAACTGGTCAAAAAATTGGAGGAAGCTTAAGCTTCGCCTTTAAGAGTAGAACGCGATAGCGTTATCGGGACCCGTTCGCATCGCATCGTTCGCATACGGCAAGTAGGCTTCATTCACTGCAACACTGAACGTGGGAAAGCCAGCTTACAAAGACCAAGCTTACACCGGTCCCCTTAAATTCGGCTTCACTTTTAAACTGAAATGTATTGGTGGAAAGACGTTTTTTCAGGGGCAATATAAGTGGTCCTAAATTAAAATGTGAAGGCCCTAGCACCTTTTTTTATTATTTTATCAATTGTTTCCTATTGCCCCGACGCGCGCAGGTCTCGTAGAAATGCTGATAAAGGGGTTTGTGTTTGAGTTTGCTCGTAGCAAAATTATGTTTCCTTGTACATTCAAATTACAATCCGACGCCGATTGGTAAACAATCCGATGGCGAATCCAATGCCGAATGATAAAGACATACTTTACCATTTTTCTGACGGATTTCACTGTAAGAAATTCAATTTTTGTTCACCAAAACCTTGCACCGCGTGGAGGGCCTGCGCGGTCGATGTGGCAGTGTTGCCAGGTCCGACGAGGCGGCGTAGCCAAAAGCTTGAGAAGTTGTAGCCCAAATGTACCCAAACAGAAAAAAAGTCCAAAATATTTCGTAGCCAAATATAGCCATTCTTATTTTCAATTTTATTTGTGTATACCTTTTCACATTCGACTACGGCAATCCTTTTTTGAGCAACATGTCGTAACAAAATGTCCGTGCCGCCGTGTGGGTCGGCCCTTGACATCAATAACAGCGACATCATGCTTGCACAGACCACTTTTTGGTTGGCCCCGGAAGCTCTTAAGTTCCAGCGAATCGCTGCAGAGGGCGAAATCAGTGCTTTTATTTTATGACAGATAGTACTAAGTTTTACTTTTTAATGCGATACTCAAATGGACACTCAAAAGCAGATTTCTGCCGTCGGCGTCGCCGTCGCCGTGAGGTTCCGTATGACGTCGATGGAGATGAAATCGTCGCCGCGCGCCGAACGCTGTATGTGCGAGTGAAAGGGCGCGAGGGACGCGCGCTTTCACGGGGAGTGAACGCACGGCGGAGAACAAACGCGCGTTCTGCGCCGTGCTCCCTTAAGGGCTGCAGAAGGAGACGTCTCTTTCCTCCTTTACAATCACCATATATGTAGAGCAAACGCGCCTTGTTCCGAAGCGCGAAAGGCCGTGGGGGGGGGGGGGGGAGGGAAGGGTGGCGACGTTTAGCTGCGGCACCAAGTGCCTATTTATATCAGAGGCTCCGGCAACAGTCACCAACGCCGCACGCATTTTGTGCGAACGCGGGCAAAACGCCGACGGCGTCGACAACAGTTCTGCGTGTTGCCGGTGCTGCTGTATGTCCACGTTTATACAGCTGATAAAGCTGCTATCATTACTCCGTATAGCTCTCTACAAATTTGCTATCGCAATTGATGCTTCGCCTTTAAGGTGAAACTGCGACAACTCTTTAGCTATCGTGAACACAAAATAATGTTCAGCGTCAGCGATCTCTCACGTTATCTCTGCCTACGGCGTAGGAGTTCAGTTGTCCAGCGATCTGCGACGGCGACGTGCTCACAGCTTCCTTTTATTGCGATAGCAATTATATGGACACTCCAAAGCAGATTTCTGCCGTCGGCGTCGCCGTCGCCGTCGCCGTCGCCGTTGCCGTCGCCGTCGCCGTCGCCGTGAGGTTCCGTATGACGTCAATGGAGATGAAATCATCGCCGCGCGATGATAAGTGGTTCTTGAGAGAAAGGGAAAGGTTGGCGCTATCTTCTGCAGCCCTTGAGGGAGCACGGCTCAGCGCCGCCGAACGCTGTATGTGCGAGTGAAAGGGCGCGAGGGACGCGCGCTTTCACGGGGAATGAACGCACGGCGGAGAACAAACGCGCGTTCTGTGCCGTGCTCCCTTAAGGGCTGCAGAAGTAGGCGTCTCTTTCCTCCTTTACAATCACCATATATGTAGAGCAAACGCGCCTTCTTCTGACGCGCGAGAGGCCGTGGGGGAGGGGGAGAGAAGGGAGGCGACGTTTAGCTGCGGCACCAAGTGCCTATTTATATCAGAGGCTCCGGCAACAGTCACCAACGCCGCACGCATTTTGGGCGAACGCGGGCAAAACGCCGACGGCGTCGACAACAGTTCTGCGTGTTGCCGGTGCTGCTGCATGTCCAAGTTTATACAGCTGATAAAGCTAATATCATTACTCCGTATAGCTCTCTACAAATTTGCTATCACAATTGATGCTTCGCCTTTCAGGTGAAACTGCGACAACTCTTTAGCTATCGTGAACACAAAATAATGTTCAGCGTCAGCGATCTCTCACGTTATCTCTGCCTACGGCGTAGGAGTTCAGTTGTCCAGCGATCTGCGACGGCGACGTGCTCACAGCTTCCTTTTTTGATAAGCTAAAACAAGTCTGTGGCGCTGTGATATCTCGCGTTATTTGTCTCATTGTCCTATCGTGTTTTCTCATTTTTGTGTTTTTGTTTTTCAGTTAGCCTGGCCCGGATTCGCTGGGACACACACTACTTATATAGTGTTAATTTACATCAACCTGGCCGCCATCTTAGGTCTCTAGCATGCCAAGAACATGCGTTAAGAAAAGGGACAGGCAACAGATGCCACTCACTGTCTGAATCGGTGTAAGCGCAGTTTTAAAAGATTACTGCGCAAATGGGCACGCTATTGTAAGAAGCGCGCAGTCGTTTTCTGCGACGAGCACATCCCGAACTAACTCGCTCGAAATGGTAAAAGCAGCGACGGCGCACAAAGAGCAATGGTAAACAACAAATTAATAACAGTTGTAATGCTGTGAAAATCGATTACTGTCAAAAAGCAAACCATGTTGATGGCTAATAAAGTTTTCGAATATAGGGGCCCCTAAAGTTTGGGGCCCCAAAGAGCTTTGCGGGTGTTAGCGTTGGGGCATAAATATTAAAATAAAATATACCAATTTATGATACTAAGAGTAATTTAGATTTTCATGTTTAATTACAATTTAGAACGTATTCTATTAGCAGGAAGCAACTTGTTGCGCTTAGTTTTGAGTAACCAACTTTACGTACCTTTCCCCAGCCAACTCAATCCGTGTTAGGCCTACGAGCCATGAAATCGATAATTCAATTCGGAATCACCGGCGTCTAATGAATCAATATTCATTACACATGTTAGTTGAGAGGACGCTATAACCGCAATCACTTCTCCTAGCTTACGAACTAAACGCGTTACCACGAATCAAGCACAGTTTGGTGCTAGGTTAGAACTGTCGCTTCGATGGGCGCCGTCATGTTTGCTGACGAAAGCTTTTGGGGCAGCTTTGGGGGCTCCCGCTAAATCGATTAAATAGCTTGCCCGACGTAAAACCCAAACACAGCTTCCGTCTTGCGCATGCGCAGTGGCTTCGACGCTATTTCTTTGGGGCCCCACTACGTTTGAGGCCCCTATTCTGAAACTCTAATAATTGCTGGTGTTTCACGTGCCAAAACCACGATATGATTGGGAGGCATGACGCAGTGGGGGACTCCGAAATAATTTTGGCCACCTCGGTTTCTTTAACGTACATCGAAGTACGCGGGTGTTCCTGCATTTCGCCTTGATCGAAGTGCGGCCGCCGTGGCCGGGAATCAAACCCGCGTCCTCGAGGCAGCAGCACGACACCTCACAAGCTAAGCTAACACGGTGGGTGAAGTTCATGCGACGTGGTGCACTGATGTCATCGTGGCAAACATTTTTCGATTTTAACAGAATGAGAATCTGCATCCATGACGTTACGGGCAAACCATCTAGAAGTAAAAGCACCAGAACCCACCTTTGGCTCGGGGTCTTGCTCCCATTCTTTTTTATACGTTCTCGCATACTTGGCCCACTTCCCCATGCTTAGATCCTCCTCTCTGAGGAGGATCCGATCTTACGTAAAACCTATCGAAATGAATCTCGAATCTAAGCCCGAAGAAAAATTCATCTAGCAGGAAAAGGAAAATGGCAGTAAAGCTTCGCGCCAGAAACGTGGAGTAGGTTGAAAGCTGTGCCCGGCGCGATACTTCACCCCGAAGACTTGGCCATGAACTACACTGGAGCGTTCCATCCACACGTGCTTCCCTTCTTTCATGTCGGCGCCACGATCGCCCGACGGCCCTGAGCCTATGTTATTGGTCTCCCTTCCGAAGCATAGCCATGTTAGTACAGTGTACTGTGAAAAACCCACTACTCCTAGGTTCATCCCAATGCCCGGGGATCGTGTGCCTAACGGTCAAGCAGGGTGTAAGTTTAAGTGCAACAAAGATCTAAGCCACCGGCTCAGACAACGGCGCAGAGAGGCGCGGGGGGGGGGGGGGGGGGGGGGGGTCATTTTTCGCACGCACACACGCACAGCCACGCCGCCGGCTCTGCCAGCTAAAACACAGCTTTCGAGAATTGCTTTTACCTGATCAGAGCCACCTCTGGAGCGTGGATTAGGGCGCCACTTATAGCCCAAACACAGCCAAGTCGCAGATTTTCAGCAGCCCAAATATAGCCACATAGCCACCTGGTCCAAGCCGATGCCAAAAAATTTTCGCGTAGCCCAATTTTGCTATATATAGCCAAACCTGGCAACACTGCGATGTGGCTGGCCGATTTTCCCCGCCACCCGCGATCACAGGCCGGTTGCCGACGCCGGATTTTGTGCGACACGGGGCCCTAAACGCTCTCGCGTTTAAATTGTCTATCATTTCTGTTCATTCAGGGCATTTACCTGAGCTCGACATGAGTGGGTCAGGCTTCTTGCTTGGGCTGAAGCTTCCTTGTAAGTCTCATGTAAACACCAGCCAGTCGGGATAAGCAAAAGTGATATACTTCCATGCCAGTTACTTTGCAAGGAGTGGATTCAATTAAACCTACCAGCTTAGGCATGCGTCTTACGAGAAGTATGACTTCTGTCTTGAATGTTAAAAATCAGTGTCACATGCAGAATTTCCTTTGTGTCAAGGTTCCCGCATCTGAATATGAAATTGGTGAATGCCTTCGATCACCATCAAAGAATAAATGTCTGTGAACACAAGGAGTGTAAGAGCATGCAACAAAATTGTGTTGTTTTCGAATGCCATATTTCTGAAGTATGCAACATAAACGCATACTAGAATCCCGAAATTAAGAAGGTTAGCCGACAAGTTATCTTTATACAGTTATTCACGTGCCACCTATCTGGCAGCATTTGTGTAGTTAGCCTAGTATGTTTAATAAAATTGCAGATAGCTTAACTTTGAGGCCCTGTATATACGAGAACAATGATTTTTTACATAATTATACAATAGGTTACCTTTTATTTTCAAGTATATTCAAGATGAAATGCCAAGACGAAAACCATGACAACTCAAGCTTATATTGGATTGTTCTTGAGGAACCTTCTTATGTTGCGTTTAAAGTTGTCATTCAAAGAACAAATTTTATTTCCTGGCATTGTGGGCTTGTTTATCACACGCACGACACGAGTTATTAATCCCTTATCGTGACATGTCCTACAGCTGCCCGCATCTTCTACTATCGCAAGACGTATTCAAGTGAAGGTAGATTTCTCTGAGGTGGAAGCCAACTAAACGAATAATAATAACCTTTAATCTTTCTGCCTCGCTTAAAGCATGTCGTATATTATAATCACATACGATACGCAAGAGACAGCAGAAGAGTCGAGAAGACGCAAGTGTTTCTTGTCTGTTGAATGCTGTTTGCATTCGTAACACAATGACCCACCAATTAAGCCTGCAATAATATATTCTATAATATTCCTAAATAATAGATTGGAACTCATGCGTTCTGCCTGCCCAGAAAGGTTATCAAGAAGACATATAATTTCTTTTTATGAAATGTTAAACTCACTTGTCAGCAGTGACCCGGTCATATCACAGTGCGTTGGCTATTCGGCAGCCGTAACTGATTTCCAAAGCAAGATGATGGCATAGCTGTATTGCGCACTACAGGACCGCTTTCATTACTGATATTTTTTATGGAAAGCGATTTGTATGATTTGTGCGCAAGCGTCCTAGAGGGCAGACATTTCTAAGTCTCAGTTAACATGCAAAACGTCATGAAATCACGAAAAACTGTACGATCACGCTGTAGGCCTGTGAAATTGTTTATGTGTCATCATTCTTTGTATTTGCTCGCCATCCGCAGCTCTTAATTTGTTAAACGCAACTTGCCTTCCATACTGAACTTTTTATGTTGTTGAAGTAAATTGTTCGATACGTGCTTGAACATGGGCGAGGCTAGTGCCAATTTCAAAAATTGACCTTTTGTAATTGTCGCAGAATAATGCTTTGTAAAGTTGCAAATTTGCTTTTTTGTAATTGCAGGTCTCAGAGGCAGCGCGGACAATTGAACCAATAGCAACGAGCAGTCAGGTACTGAGATTTCGTATGTCTTCACCGCGCCATAGTCCACTTCATTGTTTAGAATACAGCTATTGAATGAGATCATTTCGTTCGTGTGTCAGTGATTACTACTTGTCTCTATGACGTCACAGCTGCAGACTCTGACAGAAACTATGGAGTCCGTAACTACCCTTCGCTCGCAAATGGGCCAGCTGAGCACCAAATGTCGACAACTGCAAACTCGGGTCAGTGCAGTAGGGTTTATTCTCTGGTAACATTTTTTTTAGGTGCTGTCTATGGTCTGTTTCTTTCTTTCTTTGCACTTTATCTGTTCCTTTTGTTATTGAATGCACACAGTCATATTTGCTAACGAGTAAATGGTGGCAAACCGAGCAGCTCCCTTTACAGGAGTAATACTTCGCGTTCCCTTTCCTCTGCTCTAATAGGAGAGTCTACTGCTACTTGAATAGCACTATAACAGCCACACATTATGAGAGCGCAAATGAACAAGAATGCTAGACAACCGACACGGACAAGACGACCGCGGGCTTACAACTTGCTATTACTCTCTCAATTAAAGCAATGTATTATTTAATTAAAATTAAATTAGGGGGTTTTACGCGCCAGAACCATGATCTGATTAGACAGCTTTAGTTTAGCGTTAGCGTAATAGCGGGGTTACGGGAAATAGCGTTACCGTTCCGCAAACGAACTTTGCAGAAAGAGAGTTTTAGTATAGCGTGGTAGCGTAGTTTACGTGCGGGACGCTATTCCATTACGCTTGGAATTTCGCATACATAGGGCACCTAAGTCTATGTGTGTGTGTGTCCGGAAAGTGCGATAGGCAGCGCAATGGAAGCCAGGAGCGCGTTGTATTTTTACTTGCCATGTCCGCCGATCTGCAGCGAAACAGACAAGCAGTACAAGCTGTCTACCATAGCCTCCGAAATCCTCCCATCTCAGAGGCAATATGCCGTCGTCGCGCCTATCTCCCGACTTTATCGACAGGTGGCGCTCACATCTCGGAGAAAATTTCTTTCGTTAGGCTTAGGCGCGTTCGAAACGACAAGTTATCTCGAAAACTCCGCTAAATTATCGATAAAAACATATTGTCGATCCTGCCTGAAGGTAAACGAAAGCCATTTACGCAGTCACTTCCTACCAAAGAAGTGAATTATTCAACAGCAACTCCAAATTCAGTTCGAAGCGGGCGGCCGAGACCGCCGACATGTTTTACGTACACTGCGTAAACACGCTAACACGGTAACGTTAACTCTGAGAAATAGCGTGCGCACGGTAAACGGTATAGGTCGTTTAGCGTTCTGCGCATGCGCATTTCGATCCCGCTATTCCGGTACGCCCGCTATTCTGGTAACCACGCTAAACTAAAGCTGTCTATTATGAGGCATGTCGTAGTAGGGTATTCGGATAAATTTCGACCACCTGGGGTTCTTTGACGTGCACCTAAAGCTAAGTGCGCGGGTGTGTTTGCATTTCGATGCAGCCGTCGTGAACAAAATTTTGAAAGCCCGAACGTGTAGGCACTTTCTAAGAGAAAAACGGAAAGGAACATATTTAAATCATTCAAATGGCATCACAAGAGCCACGGCAATGTCTTAGCGAGCTATCTATCACTTTCATTGTGTAGTAGATTACATTTTTTGCAAGGTTAGGCTCCAACCACGAAGACCGAACAAAAGATTGTCCTTGCACCACTTGTACAGGTGACGTGGTGCTGTCTGTCTTTTGCTGCAACCGCAGTCAAGTACTGGAAACTGTTAGTCACGCTGACGACCATCTAGTCGAGGCTGACGCTAATTAGCCGTTGTCAGGCGCTTCCGTAACCGCAAATTTCACCCTTCCACCCCCCCCCCCCCCCTCTATTGTGTGCAGAAAAAAGAAAGAACTTTCCCTGCAGTCACTACCACTGCATTTCGAACCAATGTGTCTGCTACGATTTGCAATTGGGAGATGCACAAGTGCCCGTGTGGCCCTAATACAGCCTAACAGATGTCTCTGTCCGCAGGTTCGGAGGCTAGAAAGCAACATTACTCGGACACTGCAAGTTCCCGTACGTAGGCTCAATGTGTTCTTATACGACGCGAACCAATTTGATCACCCGAAGGCGGCTTTTATTTGTCTAATATTTCATTTCTGTTTTCAGTTGAACCGGCTGGTGCAAGCACTACGAAGACTCCGAAATGTAAGATCTTCTTTGGGAAACCTTGTTACGGGATTCAACGAAAGCTTGCAAAAGGAAATACCTGCAATGCATTCTTCATGTCAAAATAAGCCGCTGTCCCTGTTACAGAAGGCGTGCTACGGAGATGTATTTCCAGCCTTGCTTTAATGAAAGAATGAGCTGTATGTATTGCAATATATGGTAAGAATATCAGCTTTTAAGTGTTCACAATTCAACGATTTAAGGTTTTATGGCATCCGGACATGATGATCAGAACTTGCTTTTGTTTTTACTCAGTAAACGACAAACAACAGTGCCTTACTGGTGACTTTATGTATGCAAAACCATTCTTAAAAAGAGCAAGCAGGCTAGATTATTTGGCATATTTCATTAACACAAAAAAGATCAGCGCTGGCTGCAGGATCACACTCCTTTAAACAGGGCTTTCTTTTTTTTTCGAATGTGGATCTTCAGCAAACTAGTTCAGTTTCGCCCTTTTGCACATTTAATTCAGACTTTCTTGTGGAGTCAGTGCTATATAGCCGCCTCTTTTGTTTTCTATCTCACAAGTACAAGTGTTCAAGATGACACATTGAAAAACTGCGTGCATTTGGCTGCTCATTGCACACATATCGAAGCAAATTTCATTCACTTCACAGGGGCTTAACCAAGATCCCTGCCGGTCAAATCCGTGCAGCCATGGAGGAACATGCATCGGCCGCTTCAACGCATTCACATGCCTCTGTCCACCGTCGTGGGAGGTATGCCAACGTCTGTGCTATTTCGATCTGTATATGTCATCACTACGAACTATACTATGACATTGCTAGTACAGACAAGCTTCACATATACAAGCTCCATAAGCTATACCACTAAAATCTATATCAAGGCCTATTAATTCACAACTTTTTACAGGGCCTTTTGATTACAGTAGAAATTGTTATGTAATCATTAATACGCTCATTTCAATTAAGATAAGTACTGGTATACTCGCGGGTAGTCATTGAAAAGCACTCTGGCTGCGCTCCAGACTTCCTGTAAGAGATCAACTAAACGTTACTGCTAGCATAATCGGGTTCCACTTATGATAAGGAAGCAGGATCGTCACTTACACACTTGGTTGTGCTCGCAATGTAGTGTTGAAGCTGATTTTTTTTTTCAACATTTTCGTGGCATGGCCACAGCGCGCTCACACAATCACCCAAGTATACCATAACATACCAAAGTGTATGGGCTGCAGAAAATGAATGAGCAAAGGAAAGCAAAACAGACAAAAACAATGTTGTAATTTTTAATACGACTTTACTTCAGGAGATCAACGTGCAGTATATTCTGCTTAAACTGAACTCGAAGGAACAGAAAAATGTCTTCCGTTTACCCGAAGTGTCATTCAAGCGAAGGATACAAAAATCGCTAACAATATATTTGTTTTTTGTTGTTCTTCTTCATGTTTTTTTTTAAGAGCGTTCGACTGTATTGATATGACTATAGTGAAAACAAAAGTGACTCTACTGTGCTCTGCTTCTAATAATGTAGCATTTCTTGCGCAACGCTCTGGTCATGTAAGAATGGATTCCTCATTTTCTTCTTAGACTTTGCGTTCCCAGTAGCGCTGCACGCTTTAAACTGCATATCTTGCCGTCTTGTCCACAAAATTAAATTACACTGGAACAATATTATCTATACATTCGTCAGAAGAATCATAGTCTTTGTCATGTGAACTTCACCGATAATCATTTGAGCCGTCTCCTCAGACTATACACCAATTAAAGCCATCATGCGAGATATCTTATTCCTGAGGGCATCAGGCTAGTGGCAGCCTGACTGTGAAATGCTACCAACTCCGTAGTTGTCTTTTTCTCTTCAGGAATCCTGCTTGTCTGGCGAAGTTGTTAGGATAGAAACGCCATTGCAGTCTCAACATCTTTAATTTACATTAACGTTTCCGCAAGTGCCTCATGGAATAAATTTTGTTCACTACGGCATTTGCATGTTTGTGGGAGCTTTCCTGTTAATACGCTGATAAGATATGCGGTAATTTCGCTTAAAGTACTGTTTAACCGGAGTTTAAAAAAAGGTGTCTTCTGTTTACCAGAAGTTTGTTAACACTGTGGCTATCGGCGGCCAACTAAAGTTGATTCTATTGTTCCGTTTATTCGGCTTATTTGTTTAAGCGAGTTTTGTTTATTCTGAGTCCACTACATAAGGCGTCTGCAAGCCCAACAAGAAGCAACGCAGATTCCTCACGTGATCTGGTACGCATTCACATATTATTTTGCGATCAAATACGCAAACAATGTGGCGAGCGAAATGAGTGAGTACGAACTTTATTCAAGTCCTGAGGAGGAAGAATTAAAGCGGGAATTCGAAGCCGCGTTATGGATTTGCCGTCCGCGAAAGATACACTGCGAATGTAATTTTACCGGTCACCACAAATTTATTCGCGCTCTTTTTTCACGTTTAATAAGCCTATACCAACTACACGGCAATGCATCATCGCGAAACTTTGCCGTATTTTTAGTATGTTTATTTGTAAGCAGATACACTTCTCTTTCACTGCGGAGCGCACGAGAACGAGACAGACAACAGTAAGTGGTGATCGCTCTCACTGCCATGACCTCCCAAGGGGTGAAACCGGGTCAGAAACGCCAGCTGGTTTGTACAAGCCAGCCTGACTGCAAGCGACAAGACACTGGAGAATCTGAAGACGAGTCAACAATCATCGAGGACGACAACGTGGCGAACCTTTCAGACCTCGACATGGACGAGGGTGGTTTCCGAGTTGTGCGCCATCGTAAAGACAGGGCGGAGGGAATTCCAGTGTTAATCACTGCAGCATCCGAAAGGGCTGATTTAAGGCAAGTGAACCCTATTGTCCTGTATTCTGAGCTTGAAACCATTCTCGGCGGAGCACCAGTGAAGAGCCACTTCACAGCACAGGGAGCATTGATCTTAGATGTAGAGACAGAAGGACAAGCCAACATCCTTCTAGAGACCAAGAATATCGGCGGCATAGCCATATCTGCCCGTGTCCCACACAGTTATATGAAAAACATGTGCATTCTTAGAGGAGTCCCAAAATGGTACTCGGATGAAGAGCTGCTCACCTTCCTGAGACCTCAGGGAGTATTCCATGCAAGAAGAATCATCCGTCGGGTCCAAACCTCGTCATCTGAATGGGAGTCAATGCACACTAACTCGGTGGTTCTCGCATTTGCTCCCAAATTCTGAACTCCCGGAGAAGATAAACCTCGGTTTCACCAGACACGAGCTTGTCGACTACGTGGAGACACCAACACGTTGTTTTAAGTGTCAGCGCTTCGGACATATTGCTAAATACTGTCGTGGGGAACAGAGGTGCAGGCGCTGTGGGGGACCTCATGACTTTAAGACGTGTGCAAGTAAAGAAAACTCTGTGTGTGCAAACTGCAGCGGCGACCATCCTGCTAGCTACGGTTGGTGTCCTGCGCGGACAGCTGCTCAACGAAGGAATAAGATGTTTGTTCTGGGTCCAAAGAATTTGCAAGTGCACCATCGAACACGAAGAAGACACCCAGCGCGCTACAACTAACTGGTTTGGAAAGAGAGTACGCATCTCATTTTCCGCGTCTCACACCGATAAACGAAGTTATTGAGCCAACGCGAACGGTCACCGCCGCTTAGACTGTTCCAAAAGAGTCCGAAAAGCGCACCGATGCGGCCGCAGTGAACCGACCTCAAGCACCAATTGGAAGCAGTCAGCTGGAAAACTGCCAGCATGTGATAAACGCGTTGTTCACGGCACTACGTTCCCACGTCGCGAAGATGCCTGCGAGTTCAACGAAGGATATGCTGGAAGCAGTGCTGGCTCTTGAGTCAGTAATACTCTGCGCTACTTCCACATACCCTCAGTAGCATAATGGCAATTTCTCGCCTACTGAGTCCATTCCGTCGCCCAAAAGTGCCCTTAATAATGCAATGGAACTGCGCCGGTATTCAACAGCGTCTGTGTGAACTTACCTTTTCCTTCGAGGCATACCTATACCAATTCTAGCCCTCTCAGAGGCCGGTCTCCCTAATGTAAGGACGATCCCAGGGTACATCAGACATGGAAATCCGAGTATACCGTCATTTGCTAATGGAAGTGCGATGACCTACATTAGGCGAGAAATACCTCACGTCGCCTTACCAGTGCAAGACCTTTGTTCTAACTACTTGGAAGTCACCGCTGTGCAAGTGTGCCTAGGAAAACGAAAACTCAGTGTGGTGTCGGTGTATATAAGTCCACGCAGGAGGGTCTCCATGGAGGCGTTTATAAAGGACCTTTGCATTCGTTGCCCCTCTCCTAGAGTAATCTGTGGCAATTTTAACGCACATCATTTGCTTTGGGGAGATAAGATTGCAGATTTCCGAGGCAAGGAACTTGTCGCAGCCGCGGATGCTGCTGACTTATGTATCGCGAACGATGGCAAACCGACTTTCTTCAGACCATCAGATTCATGGAGTCCCATAGACCTCGTGATCCATTCTACAGACCTTTTCATATCGTCGACAACGGCCCCAGACAGGATGGGCAGCGACCATTTTCCGATCTTCACCAACATCACCGGATTTCACACTGCTGGTTGACAATTCTGTGCTGTGACACGCTGGGGCCCATACAGAGAAGCGTTGGATGAATCCCCTGGTGAGCTGTTCGTAGATATGCTGCGGAGTAAGAGAGCTAGTGGCTACCTCAATGTTGAAACTGCCAGATCATTTCCCTACTCCTGATTTGAAACTAAAGAACCTCTGCGCAGCGCGTAGGAGAGCGGAGCGGAAACTAATGAGAAAAACGGGAAATCCCTCTGCAAAAACTGAATACAACAGGATAAACGCTGTCATCCGTCGTCACACAAAAAGGTTAAGACGAGTTCAGTGGGCTGCTTTCTGTGAGAGCTTGTCAGCGTTTACTCCCATGACAAGGATATGGTGAGTAATGAATAGCCTATCCGGAAATATTCGCCCGCACAGGCCATTCGAAGCACTTGCTTTAAAGCAACGAAAAGATTTCCAAACCCTTGCAGAAGATTTTGCAGACGCATACACATCTGGCAGATCAGCAGGAGTATCGAACCCTTAGTTGTCTCACGCATTCCATACCATGGATACGCCATTCACCTTCCGTGAGTTGGATTTGGCGGTTAGCAAATTAAGAAGACGCTGTGTTGTGGGTCCCGATTCGATCAGCAATCAGATGCTGACAAATCTGCCATACGAACGAAGATGAGCCCTTCTGGACATATTTATTCACGTCTGTGCACAGGACAGATCCCAGAAACGTGGAAGATAGCATGGGTGGTGCCAGTACTCAAGTCCGGAAAGGATCCTGCGGACCTCGCCTCATATCGGCTAGTATCGCTAACATCATGCCATCATGCGTATCAAAGTTGATGGAAAGACTAGTATGTACTAGGTTAACATGGTATCTTGAGCAAGGAAATAGACTGCCATCGTGCATGACCGGCTTTCGTCCACGGTTGAGTGCCCAGGACAGCGTCTTGGATTTACTAAGCCATATCGAGCACCATTGCGCAGACGGGCTTTCCACACTCGCCATCTTTATGGACGTTGCCAAGGCATACGACTATGTGCTTCATACAGGCATCATCAACGGATTCCGAAACATGGGCGTCTCGGGAAATGCTCTTAGATTCGTCCATGAATTTCTCAGAGATCGATGTGTCCAAGTTAAGCTCGGAAGTATAATAAGTGATAAGCGACGAATTTCCCTCGGTGTCTCACAAGGAAGCGTCCTATCTCCCTTGCTTTTTAACGTTGCCATGGCCAGCCTTCCAGATGCACTGAAAGTAGGTCGGACGGCAGTTAAAATGTCCATCTACGCAGACGACATCTGCATTTGGATCTCGGAGTACCAACATAAACTGTTGGCCCGGATAGCCCAGGGCGCAATCTCCACCATCGAACGCCACTTATCGACGCTTGGCCTATCTTTATCAGCGGAAAAATCTGCCTTCATGCTTTTCCCGGGAGTGAGACGCAAGTCAACACGCCTGACGCTGAATATCAGAGGCCACTCAATTCTTCGTGCAACTCATGTTCGATTTCTGGGCGTCACCATCGACAGCAAGCTACTATGGCATCGTGCGATCGAAAGTGTTGTGGCTGCATCAGTGCAAAGAGTCAACGCACTTCGTCGATTGGCAGGTGTACGTTGGTGAAACAATCCTATGTCCATGCTTAAACTGAACGCTGCACTGATAACAAGCCGCATTCTCTATCAGCTCCCTCTGATATCACCGTCATCGAGTCAACTCCAGCGCTTGGAGGCAGTGCGCAGAAAGGGACTTCGCTTAGCGATGGGAGTTCCATAGGCGGCTTCAAACAAGAAAGTCACTAATGAGGCAGAGTCTCTTCCACTCCGGCTCTTGGCATTTCAGGCGTTGCTGACGCAGCTATTAAGGGTGGGCGAGTCCCGCGCAGGCACTGCACTTCTCCGGCGGCTAAGAGCAGGAACTCGCTCACATTTCCATGCGGCGCTGAACGCTTTCCAATTTTTAGGATTGGAATGGCCTAAAAGAAGTCGCCTTGACCCGCCATGTCTTTTTTTCGAACGTTACCTGCAGCCTCAGTGTACCCCACCTACCGTCAAAACGCACCATTTCAACGGCAGAAGCAAAGTTTATTGTGCTGGAACACTTGAGCACAGGGTTTCAAAGCCACTTACAAGTGTACACAGACGGTTCGGTGTGCGCACAAACAGATAGCTGTGCAGCGGCATTCTGCCTACCATCCCTTCATGTGTCATGGTCTGGCAGACTAGATCGCGTAGTTTCCTCTACAACAGTAGAAAGCGCCGCAATCACCACGGCTTTGCGGAAACTACGGGCCTTTTCTGCACGAAATGTCGTGGTGCTGACGGACTCTAAGCCAGCGTTACAGAGATTACATCGTGGCCTACCTCAAGAGAAATTTACAAGGCAATCTCTGGCACTGGTTAACGATCTAACAAGCAAAGTATTTAGCATAAGGTTCCAGTGGATACCATCACACGTAGGAATTGATGGAAACGAGAAAGCTGACGCATTTGCACGCCTAGCGCTGACATGTGTCCCAAAAGTGAAAGCTCCAAACGCTCTTCAGAACCCTAAGGGTGCAATCCGCCTTCACTTTAAGGCAGATCCACAAGAATCCCCACGAAGCCTGTGTGACTTGTGGATTTACCCGCGACGAAGCGACGCTTTTATACCGCGTCAGGACCGACTCCGCGTACACCCCAGCTTGGTTTCAAGACTGGGCTTCGCGCTTCCCCATTCTGTGCTTTCTGTGGTGACATTGGCGTCATCGAACATTTTATTTGGATATGCCCGCAGTTTGACACAGAAAGAAAAGCGATGGTCGACAGCCTACAAAAGAGCAGTCTTACGCACAGGATCTTTGAAGACGTCGTTTTCCCCGGAGGGCCCGCGGCAATCAGGAAGAGAGCGCAACGACTGCTGATAGCCTTTCTGCAAAACACGGGGCTCATCGACACCTGGTGACACACCCCTGATCTCAACTCGAAGGAGGATCAGGCGGAGCAATTGTCGGTTATGTATGCCAGGCTAACCCCACCTGCTTCAACATCACCACCACCACCACCAACACCACCATTACTACCACTCTCACTGCACGGATGTGGCTGGTCACAACACAATAATGACGCACTTTTATAGCTCGTAGAGGCAGGCGAGCAAATACGCATAAAAACACGGACTAAAGCGGCAACACGAGCTTTGACTTAGAACTCTCGAAGTGTTAAGCACCTACTACCAACAAAACGTGGTGACCGATTGACGGATTATAACTTCCCAGAGCGACACAGGACTACAAGAGACGCTATACTGGTTTGTTTGGCATTTAGTCCTAACCACCTCGGCTCTTATTTTGAATGGCGTGAGTTTAGCACAGGTTGACGTTTCTCTACGTCTGTACGTGGCCCGAGTGACAGAGTTCGGTTCTTTTAATGATCATTTGACGGAAAACGCGCAATCGTCAAAATAAAGCGGAAAGGAGAATCACTACTCACTCTAAAGATTATTATTTAAGGGAAGCTCTCTTGGCATACCCTCCCGGACTTTTCTCACCATGGCGGCTGGGGGCTGCTGCGTTCTCGGCGAACAGCTCGTTTGAAGAAAAAAGAAATGAAATACGTGGGTCGATGGTGGGATGGAGCATAGGTCCCCTAGCACAGCCGTCCGACGTTCGAACCGATAGAGAATGATAATTAGGCCATGATCGCACGTATACTTCCACCGCGCCAATGCCAACTAGTAGAAGTTTAATAGCAATAGTAGTAGTAGTAGTAGTAGTAGTAGTAGTAGTAGTAGTAGTAGTAGTAGTAGTAGTAGTAGTAGTAGTAGTAGTAGTAGTAGTAGTATAGTAGTAGTATTTTATATTATTAGCATCTTGATTGAGCGTGCGCATAAAATGTTCACGAGTGTAAATAAACAACGTTTTCTGACCTTACGCACCAACAAGTTTCCAAGTAATAATAATCATCGTGCACTTCAGTCACTGAGCTGCATACGTAGTCGTACCGACGTCTTCTTTTCGTACAAAATCATTCATGAATCTATTACATGTTCGGATCTGCTAGCTTCTGTTTCATTGCTAGTTCCGCACTAGACTACCATGGAACATAGGCACTTCCAGGTTCCTGCGTGTTTCCGCAGACACTCGTCTTTTCTTTGTAACTTTCGTTTTTCTTCATCTCGATGTCTTTCAAAACGTGTTGTCTTCTATCTATTCCGACCTTCGCACTTTCTCTTCAGCCTTGTGTCTATAGCAGCGCTCCTCTCGTGATTATCATCGTTTCTTTCTCCTTCCGAACATGTTCTCTGTCTCTCAATTGTGTGTTATTGATGTATTGTTGTTCATTGTGTAGGCGTTTATCGAGTTCTCTTGAGTTTTCGTTTTGTTATTATATTAAGTAATCCCTTAATTTTATGTGGTAATTGTTTTCCATATTTAAATTTCTTTCTTTCCGCGCTCTATAATCCAGACCTCAGTGCTGTTCCTAGGCACGTAAATAAATTATTGAAATATTGATTGAATGACTATTTAAAATATTGAATAATTGATTGATTGATTGATTGATTGATCGATCGACCTTTCGACTGACTGATTAGAGTTATTCAGATCTGTTATATTTTTCAGCATATTCTGAGGAAACGTTCCTTACGAAGAGCGTTTCCTTACTAATATAGCGGCATTCGGTCACCAGCCACTACATTACAGCGAGTTAACGATAAGTGATGCCCAATAACGAACAGCACTTATCCGGATAAACATTCTTGTGACTATACGCACTCTTATGTGGTGGATTGTCTGTCTCGAAGGGAACCCGGTGTGAAGAGGACGTGGACGAGTGCTCCCACTGGGCGGGTAGTGATCTCGGCTGCCAGAACAACGCCCGGTGCATAAACACGCCCGGAAGCTACCGGTAAGCGTATACCTACGTTAAGTTCGATAGGCGCCGAAGGACGCCTAGTTGCACAAGCTCTCACAGGAGTATTCTGGACGACGAAGCCAAAAACAACTGTAACACTGGATTTGCGCAGCATTCAGTGGTTCGATCGTGTATTGCACGTGCTACGGAAATCAGCTTGCGTGCTTTTTCCCAACACCCTAACCACTTTCCCGTGGTTATGGACAGAAATGGTCGTAATTACCGACAGAAACGCTCATCAGTAAGTGAAGGTCGTGGTAAAGTTTCCATTACGATACCAACAGCTACAAATGCATTTCGCACATGTAAAAGGAGCTTCAGCTAGTGCCTTGCACCGTAATCAAAGGTGTGTTCCTCATGCTTTTGTCTCTCATCGCAGCTGCGAGTGCGCACGGGGATTTTACGGGGCCCGTTGCACGGAGAGTCAGGACAGCTGCACGACAACAAGCTCGAGCGCTCTCTGTGACCACGGCACCTGCGTCAGCCTGCCCCGGACGAACGACGTGAGCCTCCTTTCTTGAATGTGACTTCTCAGTTGCTGAAAGGGCAGCGACGAATTTCTATTTGCAACGAGGATATTAAGAGACTTTTTAAACGTATTAGGTATCTACGGTATACCGGATAGATAGATAGATAGATAGATAGATAGATAGATAGATAGATAGATAGATAGATAGATAGATAGATAGATAGATAGATAGATAGATAGATAGATAGATAGATAGATAGATAGATAGATAGATAGATAGATAGATAGATAGATAGATAGATAGATAGATAGATAGATAGATAGATAGAATAGATAGATAGATAGATAGATAGATAGATAGATAGATAGATAGATAGATAGATAGATAGATAGATAGATAGATAGATAGATAGATAGATACGCCGTAGGCTGGGCATCACCACTCTTTCGCCACCAGCGTTTTCCCACTCCTTCAGCACGGGACATGTTGAGGGCAAATGGGAAAGGTAAACATTGCGTTCGCATTATCTACGCTCCGTGCTAGGTCTTTCCAAAAAACATTCGCGTGATATATTTCCGGGAGGTACTATAATCGTTCCAAGGCGTTGTTGATGCTTCTAAAAAGGTGGTTCAGCACCCCTTTAAATTTTATTCGTGCCCCAACAACTTCGATCTGTGATGATAATCATAATGGGATCATTTTCTTTGAAACTGGCTGGTGGCAGGAAGCTTGTTCTTTGAACTTTTCTGTGTATATTATTTTCTAAATACTTCTTTTTACACTAGCTCACCTTTATTCAAAATACATATTTCGCTTTGTCTTTCTGCTTGCCCGCAACCTTCATCCATATCTAGCTAGTCTTCCCTGCAGATTCGTTTATACGTTCCTTTTGCGGGTAGAGTCCGAAAAATACAGGTGAAGTAACATAACTGCCACGTCTACCATATAAGGTTTCTTTTTTGCGTCTAGTTCAACTAAAACAAATGCCGTGGTAAATAGCTGCCAATGGCGGAGGTTATGCTACTTGGTTTCTGGCCTGGAAGCGTCGGCCCCAACATGATCCCCAACCTATACAGCTGCTCTTTCCCACTCTTTCAGCGGCAGGAGTCATGTAACAAAATGTTTTTTGCGCACTCTTGCTCAGAAAAACTGCACAAGGCATCGCTACCAGCTCTGCTGCTGCCGTCCTTGTATCCGTTGTTCCGGTATTTCGTAAACTGTAACACGTGCACTGGAAAGCCGTGCACGTGTTAGATAGATTATTAAGGTTTAAAACGTGCGCATACAATAAAATCTCACGCAAGCAACTCGTTCGGGCCACACTGTATATACCTTGCAATCTATGTCGCGTAGCTCGCAAAAATTAGTAATGTCCATGTGAAAATTACCGCAATAGAAAAGAATAAAGATAGTACAAAAGTGGAATCGCATGATACGAACACTGACTAGCAACTCACGCTCATGCTCGTGTGGTCTCCGTTTCGTCCTTGTTTATTTTTCGAGCTGAAATTTCAATGTGAGCACGTTCCAACTCGCACAGCTTATTCCTCTTTGAATATCGCACTGCCTTATAAAATCATGCAAAAGTGCATACAACCTTACACAAGGTAAGAAAAAAGAGGTGTTCAATAGTTTTCGGCACGTTGTCTACCCGCAGCCACCGTACATGTGCCTGTGTGAACAAGGCTGGACCAAGGGATTCGGCCAGCAGTCGTGCTCTGTGGATGTGGACGAGTGTAGTACGGGTCACCACTTCTGCTCGAGAAACCCGCCCGTGGCCTGCATCAACTACCCGGGAGGTTTCGGATGTGGACCGTGCCCGAGTGGTAAGCTCCGCATGATGCCATAACCTTTCAAAATAAGGCGACGGCAGCACTTGGAATATGACGTGGCTTGCCGCCGTACGGAATCTGTTTGCCAGGAGAATGTAAAACCCGCGCTGTTAGAGTGAGCAGAAAGTAGGCCACTTCGCATGGGCAATTTTATTTCCCTTGGGGAAATACAGTAGCACTAAGGACCACAGTTGCGAAGCAGGGCCCATTCATTACATTCCCGCTCGACTGCGGCCAATGAGGACCTTCCATAATTCCCCTCCTTTTAGCTCCTCCGAATAGTCAGATCCGCACAATTCCCACTCCTGGAATGTCTGAACTGACCCATTCCATTCCTCCAATTCCAGTAAATGAGCGCTTTCCCTATCATGTTTGACGACTTGTGCTTTTCTGTCTTTGGCCAACTAAACACATAATTTTCAAGTCTTAAAAACGTTACAAGCACTGTTACGTTTAGAATTTTATAACGCAAGAAACATGCCTTGTGGCCTGATATCTTTGCAGTACACTTTTGGCTCTACTAGCTCTCTCTAACATCTACTGTTTAAACAGAAGGCTCCTGCAAGTGTCGGTATCGCTAAATGTTTATCTGCCTATGGGCTGTGAAAACCATCGTGAGCCTTCAAAAAATGCATTGCGCCAACCCTCGCATTGTAGAGCACACGCCTGGTACCCATACTTACAAGATCATATTTCACAAACACATACGTACACAAGATTAGTTATCTTGACAATTTGACGTGTAATAGGGCAAAACAAAAAAGTGCATAAAATACTATTACCTAAATTTTATTATCTGGCCTGTAACATAGTGGCAACAAACATATGTCAGCTGGGTTGGTTAGAAATCACGAATATGTTACGGGAATACAAAATATATTAAGTTCTCGCAATCAAAATATCTACAACACATGTCAACTTGTGGTGTCAGCCTCTCATGCGGTACCCTTTTCTGAAGCCGTTCGCCAGTCGACAAATAGAAAAAAGTGAAGAAGCAGAGCAAAGGATCAGTCGCTCCCGAGGCCTCTTCAAAAACATAACACAAAAATGGTTTATAATGATTGATACCTTCTGAATTCAAATTACATTTCATCGTGTTTACGCAGGTTTTCTTCAATTTAGCATTACGCAAAACATAAATGTTTTGAGGGGCTTTTTTTTTTTTCTTCTCACATCTACTCGCATAATAGCAGTTACCACCTCTTCTAGGAATTTTCTGATCTCCTGTATAGTGCTTTATGAACGTTCGACAGTGTGCAAAAGGTTGCCGTGGTTGAGCGCGGCTAAACGAAGTTTGTCGAGCGATAGCACGGTTTTGCTTGCTTCTGGAAAGGACACAGACACTGCTCGACGCCGCAGCAGCAGCGAGCGAATTGACCATCATGCTGCGTCTCGCGAACTAAGCGTCGAAAGCACCGTGCGTACGAAGCTACCGGCACTCGGCGCACTTTGTACACATCGCAGATCGCTTTGAAAATGAGGCCCGCGCGACCGTGCACTTTGTCCACATCGTAGATCGCTTTCAAGATATAGGCGCCCACGCGGCGTATGCAGCAGCCGCCGGTAGAGGCCGGCTAAGTCCCAGTTTGACCTTGGCTGAGCTTGAATGTAAGATTTACGGAACCAGGCGTTTTCTGGGTTTGTACCTGGAGCAGTAGCTCTAAAAAGCATAGTGCGCTTTCCGAATCACCGTGGACTCGCACAGGGCGCACCCATTTGTGACGTCGTTCTTGGCCTTCATCCTTGTGATGTACGTCACGCGTACTTTTGCTAACCGAATAATTCTTTATAACCAGCAGTTGCTCGCCTTAAACGCAATGCAACTTTGTAACGCAGAAAGGTTTTCGGGTCGTCATAGAATGTGCACGTCGATTACCACGTTGTTTTTAATTACAGTGGCAGAAGTAGTCACCTATAGAATGATGCTAAAAAATCCGGTAGGAGAAAAACAATATATTCGCCGAGTCTAGTTCAGTCTACATGGCAAATGCACAGGACTTTTAGTTTTGGGCACCCATTCCATTAGAACTTCAAACTGGAATCGTGGGCTTACATTTTATTCCCATGCCATCTGTTCGATATTTCATTCCCGTTGCATTCCGGGTGTTTAAAAATGCGGCATGATTCCGGAATCATTCCAACTCTGAGTTGCAACTCCGCAACTCTGGTAGGGACCTCATTGGGTCTTGTGTACAAGTTACGGCTCTTTGTGCGAAAATGAACCAAGATATATCCCATAGTGTCATATAGAAATGGCACCTCTTGTTATTAGTTACAGGAATTCAACGTGCGATATTAGTACCATATAAACAATTTCTTTCATAGTAACTCTTGCCACTGTCTTACGCTGTGAGAAATATATAAGAAAGCCACGAAAGCCTTGTTGCACTATCTCAAGTCGACAGGTCTTGGCGACCGTCTGTAGACTTCGTGCGAAGTTTCTTTGTGCGCGAAACTGTGCTCTCTATTTCTTTCTCTCTCTTTTCATCCCTATACCCCCTTTCCCCAGTGCAGGGTAGCAAACCGGACGTGCGTCGGGTTAACCTCCCTGCCTTTCCTCTCTTCTATTTCTCTCTCTCTCTATAAGTGGAGATAAATTTATCGGAAAGATTTCAACTGTGCTAAAACAGGGACAAAGGAGGACGAAAAAAGACACCACGTGCGCAGACACCACGTCCTCGTTTGTCCCTGTGTTTAGCGCAGTTAAAATCTTTCCAATATTAACTTCGGCCAACTAGTCCAACTAGTCCAACTACTAGAGATAAATTTATGCAGACAAATTTGTAGAGCTAATAAAGCAGCAGATGCTCGGCACATATTCAGAAAAGCTTCGTACGCTGTCTTTTATTGGATGTCGGCGGTGCCAGACGGCCAATGAAAAGCAGCACCTGCGCAAGGAACTTTGGAAATTCGGCTCTTGAATAATGACAGAATTGAGAGGAGTCTATTACACAGCCTGTTTGGCATAGTTGTTATGAGATATAAGTATTACAAAGGAATATTATACGTAAGTTAACCTTAGCATTTTTTGTAGTTCTATCGTAATTATGTTCTTTGTACATCACATTATACATCTGCAACAAGAAGGGAGCACCGGCTAACTGAATGTACCACCCATTTCAAGTTACGTTTTCTTTTTTTTTTCTAGGTGGTTCATTGGGCAAAAAAATTGTTGTTTATTAGAGCAGAAAACAAACGACAAAGTTGAATTGCGCACTTCTACCTCGGTACCCGTACGTTGTTATAACGTCACTGATTTCCAAGTATATTTGCACGCTTGGGTTGTTTCCTTCTTTTTTCTTTGTCTTGCTTTTCTTTTTGAAATCTGTCATAACGCGCTTGGTTGAGTCTTTAAATGACATAAAATACAATGTAATGTTAATTTATGCATAAACTAATAATTATTGGTTAACAGACCATGTCTGAATCCCGTGATGTCACAAAGTGCTAACGAGGGAAATTCAAACCCGTCTTCTGGTACATTTGCACATTTTTCTGCCTTACCAAGACGACACTCACGATAAGAGTGCGGCTCGTATAGTATTCCAGACGGATAATTTACCAATCCGGCTTAGCTGGGCATCCCTGTCTTTGCAGACGTCTGGTAGGCGAGCGCCGCGACTCATATGATGCCTGGCTTGTTCTGTTTAATGCAAGCATTTCGTCTATGTTACTCTTTTACACCGATATTTCAGGTTACTCGGGAGATGGCTACACCTGTTCTGACATCGACGAGTGCCTCTTCAACAATGGCGGATGCTCCCAAAATCCCCGCGTGGACTGCTTCAACACTGTCGGCTCTCGCTTCTGTGGCCCTTGCCCTCCAGGTTAGTGCTGGTCTCAACATGGCCAAGTTGTCCATACTCAACTGACCTCCTTGCAACGTCTCACCTCTTTTTGTTATTGCCTTAGCGTTTTTTTTTTTTTTCATTCTTACCCTGAGTAACTCACCTCCTTTCTTATTCCATTAGACATCAGAAGAAAGGGGTGAAGACACGTACCTTCTTTTTTATTTAAATTGTTTTATTTCGTGACTTCATTCATCTCTTCAAAAAAATTTGTAACATTCTGTCGGATCCAACAGATAGTCTACTGAAATCAACACAGAGACACTCAAAATACAGCAAAATTTGCACGTGCGTGCTTGTGCGTGCATGCGTGACACGCGGCTTCTAACGGTATTTGTGCGAACCGCTTCCAGAGTTTGTATCTTGGTCTTCTCTCTGTTAAGAAGTCGCTCGCAGCTGCTGCAATTTGCTGGGCTTTAAAGCACTTTAAAGCCCAGGAAATCAGTTAGTCAGGAAATGCAAACTAACATGATTCCGAATCATTTAAGGAGGAGGAGAGAAAGAGAAGGCAGGGATGTTAACCAGAAATGCGTCTGGTTGGCTACCCTACTCTGGGGGATGGGAAAGAGGTAATAGAAAGATGATATAGAGAGAGGAGGGCGGAAGTACACGGTGAGCTCGCGCATGCACGCGGAGGGCCTGAGCAATTCAAAGGAGTTCACATAGGCCAGTCGCTCTCAAGAAAGACAACAGTGCCTTCATAGCTTTGTGGGCCGACGAATAAATTAAAACAGGAATAACCAACCATTAAGCGCATTAATTAGCAGAAACTCGTTAAAATCGGTTCCGAAACGCCAGACTGACACCAGCGCAACGCAAGAGAGGGCGCCACCACTCCACACCGGCTATGTAGGCTCCCCAACGCCGGCGCATCACTGCTTCGCACTTCCCCAGGTTTCACGTTAGTGGAGCTGCATTAGCGCTGGATTTGAACTACACAAGCGCAGGATTTGAGCAGAATTAGAGCCAGATTAGCGCTAGATTTGAGCGGGATTTGAGCTGGATTGGAACTGCACTTGATTTTGAGCGCAGAATATATCTTGCAACCGGCTACACGACACGCCGCTGCCGTTGGAACGGGAGGCAGCGCGTATTCAACAGAAATTCTGCGATATCGTTGACGACTGTCAGGGCAAAAACCAGCTGTCAGAAGTTTTTTCTCCTTGGTTTGTGTTTTCTTGATCAATAGTAATCGTTCTGAAGCAATATCACACCTTCCGCTTCAAGAGAATTATTCCATGTTAGCAAAGTCTCCTACGGTGTGATAAGAATGTAGTTAGAGCATGACAACAAACAGGTAGCTGACTATTACAGCTGTAAAAGGTGTAAGGGTGTGAATTACACACAGAAATGGCCCTTACGGGGGCATGTCAGTTTACAGTGTGCTAAATTATTCTTGCAAAACACTATCACCGTTAATTTGAGAAAAACAAATTATAAGGAGAGAAATTGAAGTTCTTATACATTCTGAATTTTCTATCGAAACCACAGCGCTGATACGCCATCCTATAGGTCACTGGAATTAACGTAACTTCTCGTATGTTTGGGCTGCCTTGGCGCAGTAAAGGTTACGGACGCTTGATAAGTTTATTTGCTTGCTTTTTTAGAATATGATGTGCAGCCAATTTTTCACATAATAAATTAGGTGAAGAAGCCGTAAGAATCCATGGCGTCAAAGCAACCTAGTGGGGGAACGTCAAGGCGGCATTGCCACACATCTCGTTTTTTCTGCGCTTTTTCTTTTTTTTTTTTTTTTGTGGTTTAAGTCTCTTGCTGTAAAAGTGATTTTTTGTCATTGTAGAGGCCTAACCTACTAATACAGTACATACTATTTTTAACTTTTGTTTCTCTTCCATCACTGGGAATTTCGTGTTTCTTATAACAGCACCAACTGCAAGATAGTAATCTACTCCTCCCAAACTCGCCGTCAAAGTTTATCCTTTCTTAGCAAAACGTAATTTTATGCATTAAACGCAAAAGTAACTGGAACGCCAATGCATTTCTCCGCAAAGTACGGGGATTAATATCTCGAAACTGGTGTCATCCTGAGAATTAGTTCCAAGTGAACCCGCCTTTCGAACTCTACGGCTACAATTTGTAAATTTTAATATGGGCCCTAAGGTAATAAGTTAAATTAGTGCATTTTTTGTTTATTTGTTGATTATGCATTTCAATTTGTTGAGCAAGTAAAGTCTGCCTCTTCGAGTAGACCAGTTAACGAACTGGAATTGTTTTATATGCCACAGGCAACCATTAAATTTTTTTAATGTTCGCCTAAAACACCCGGTATAGCTCATAATTATCAACTATGTATTACTGATAATGTTCTCGCGATCCCGAAATCAGCCAATAGCTTTGGTCAGCCAACTGCTTTCGATGACGACACTGCGGATGCGAGAGCAAGCGACGATTAACTGCTTTGACACGAGAATGTATATTTCCTGCTGCATGCAGTGCAATAATATTTGGCTTACAAGTTCGCAGAGGCCTCGTTAACAGATCGACGACGTTTGTTTTTCGTTTTTTTTTTATTTTTGCTAAGTTCAAAAATTATTTTAGGGCCCCTTCAACAAAATTTAAATAAAACAAAAAAGAAACATTACCTATATAAAAAATTGCGCAATCGCAAGACAGATATTTAGTGATGATGCGCCTTGAAGCGCGCATTGATGAGCATTGAATTCCATGAGTTAAGCTCCAACCCTTCATCATTACTTTCATGTTTTTACTCTTTTTGCTCTTAATTTCTTGGCATTGCTATCTTACACGCAGGATACGTTGGTGATGGTGTGAGTTGCAGTTACGTGGGTGCTTGCAACGTCAATAACGGAGGCTGCAGTCCGATTGCCACATGCATCGGTAAGTTCACCGCTCAAAACTCGTCCTACAGTGTGGTCTCAAAGGCCGTAGGCGCCTAAATAGACATCAAAGCGTACATCGGGCCTACTAAGCCTAGTTTCAATTCCCACGAAATAGCTTGTAGTCATCTTCTTTGCCGTCGATGTAAAGTGTCCACAATGCTGGCCAGAATTTTAACACATCTTTTATAACAACGTCTGCTGTCCAGCTAGTTGGTACATTAATTGATGTGGGTTGATTTGCGAGGTAAGACAAACACATAGGAAACAAGAACAAGTGCGCTTGTTATGTATCTCTTAGTTCTCGTCTTAGCTTGGGCCCTAACCACCCTCTAACCAAGTGGCTGCTTCCATGATTGTGGATACACAAATATTGATTCTAAGTACAATGTGGAACTTACACTTGGTCAAAAAATTTAAACTATTCAAAGATTAACGTTACACTGTAATAGAACTGCTGGTCTAGTTATTTTCTACCGAAGTTGTTCACATATTTTGATAGCTATTTAGTAAACAGAGGCGAATATCAACTTTTTCGAATATGACTCGAATACGAATAGTAACTGTCAAATATAGAAGCCTATATCGAATAGTCAAACGCGCACGCATATATTTACATCAAGAATGTTTATTTAGGTAAATTAGGTACCGAGAAAGGCAGCCATCACGGAGAATTAAGATAACTTTTAAATAAAACATCAGTAATTGTATTTAAAAGAACTTCACGAATAACCTCTTAATATCTATAGACCCTGGTTCCGACGGAGCCACAGGGCAAACTTTCGAGTTAAGAAAAAAAAGAATGAATGGCTGTTGCATGACCTTTCCAAAACATCAATAAATGGTTGTTGAGAAAAGCTCACAAGTTGGTGGAAAAAGAAATGAGAGCTGCTGAAAATTTTGTGTGCCGTAGACACATGTAAAGAGCCCGTTGCAAGGAGAACATAATTCGTTTTAGCGTAAAAATAAAACTGCTAACTGACTAGACTTCAAGACATACTAAATTACAGTCTACAAGCAAAAATCACAGGTCGCAGGTCGACTCCCGTGGCGAAATTGAAAACAATACTTGCATTCCTCAGTTTGTTCCTGCATTGCTTCGAAAACTTTAGGCGTTGTTTCGCTTCCAGTCATTTGCAATGCTTTTGTTGGGCAGAGAGACTACAGAAAACGGACTTTAGGAGTTAGTGCTTGCCAAATATTTGGTTCCCTTTGATATTCGAAAATAGAAAATAGTTAATTTTTGAATATGAATACGAACACTTACTGTCTAATTCTCGATTCATATTCGAAGCCTTGAATATTCTCCCATCGCTACTGTATAGTTATTTTGATTTGGGGCCCTTCAAGAATTCTGTTGGTTACCGGATGATGCTCATCTCAAAGTATTTAGAGTCACTGAAATAAACTTGAATACGAAAATTTATCTGCATATATCGCAATAATTCCGCTGTGTTAACTTCCCAAAGTAGAAAAAAAACTATGTATATTGTTTCAAAATATTTTCATATAATGACTGCGACGATTACTTTTTTTACTGCAACTATATAGCCAACATCTATTTAGGCAAAAGGCAATGATAAATTATCAGTGTTTTAGCAACACTGTAGCGAATGTCATTGAACACAAAATAATTATCGGCCCCCTTGACCCGACCTATCAATTGTCTCTGAAGCGGCGCGCAATACAGCAGTCATGCTGTACTCTAGTAATCTACGTGGCAATATTCAGGAAGCTTTTCCTTCTGAATCATCGTTTGCCAGTGGCCGGTAGTTTTCGCAACAGTGGATCCAACCTCATGATTTGCGGCATCTGCTGTTATTAAGGTTCTAGCATAATAATTTACTGGGACTGTATAATTGCGCTTTTCAGCCTGCTTGTTTTAGCAGTAAAAATTATTTCCTGTCTTAGACGACCTTGGTAGCGCTACCGAAGCGCCTTGAAACCGCACCTGGAGGCTGCCATAAATTTAAAGCATCAATGGCAATGGCAATGATACCTAATTAGGTAATTGTAATTAATTATCTAACTCGAGAAGTATTGTCCTAATTATGAAAGTGTCAATGAGAAAATTGTAGAGCAACATGAAAAACTCCCGATACAGCTTTCTGTTGCTCAATACGTGTTCCACAAATGTGTCTTTCCGAGTGTGAAAGAAGCCCGCGAATACACGCAGAATTGCCGCGCCACTGGCCGCTCGAGGCACTTTGCGTGTATTCGCGCGCTTCTTTGACACTCGGAAAAACACATTTGTGGAGCATGAATTGAGCAACAGAAAGCTGTATGGGGAGTTTTTAATGTTGCTGTACAATTTTCTCATTGACACTTTGATAATTAGGACAGTACTTCTCGAGTTAGTTGAATTATTGCAATTACCTAATTAAATATCAGTAACGAACAAATTACTGGCTGCTACTCCATTGTACTAGAAATAATACGCACTGGTTTGCTTCGCGTAACGCCGTTCCTCTTTTTTTAAATCGGGCTGCGTGATAGCTGGGACACCCTGTATAAGCTACTTTATCGTTAAGAATGAATGCAACAATTTCTTATTCCAAAATAAAATATCCAATGTTGCGACATGCCGTGAATCTTGAGGAAAATCAGGGCTTTAATGTGTAACTGTCGGAGCGTTTCTGTAACTTCGCTCCAGTGTCTTAATATATCTTGCTCAACGGTTACACACACCGATTTGATATTAACATCCATACCAGCCGAATGTGTCATAAGGATAACTTCGTAACCTCTGTTCTGAAAAACATTGCATACGGAAGGCTGGAGAGTGAATCTTATTATTTTTTTATTCAATGAAAAGGCGTTGGTAAATGCCTCAGGTTTTTGTAGCTTTGTTGTGCACACAGTACTTATGATGCACCAGGGACAACGCAGCTTCTTGTGTGTTCAGTGAATTTACATGTGATTAATCTATGTGGTGTCCCGATTTGTACTCCACAGATGTGAGCATTACCGTATCCTATGAATGAAGATGTAGGGTCACTTTCAGGAAATAGCAAAACCGAATTTTCTTACTAGTGAAACCTTCGGTTCAGCCGTTGTGCAAGAAACCAATCTGTTTTCTCTTGTGAATATCCCACGCATTTTACAAACAAATGTGTGGGAACATGAACAAAACTCTGTTCTCAACCTGTCGGGATCGAATCCCGGCCGCGGCGGCCGCATTTGGATGGAGGCGAAATGCAAAAACGTCCATGTGCTAGCGTTGTAGTGCACGTTAAAGAACCCCAGGTGGTCAAAATTAATCCGGAGCCCTCCACTACGGTGTGCCTCATAATCAGAACGAATTTTGGCACGTAAAGTCCCAGAAAGAAGTTCTTCACCTGCATCTATCCTGCAGGCGTGTCCTGTCTCACTTCTTTACCAGGTCAGATGGACACCACATGATATGCTCTCTATCTGATATTTAATAAGCTGTGTGTGGGTGTCTCCCCGTGAGCTGCACAGAACAATAGAGCACAATAAAAATATAATTTTTCCATCTCGTCTGCAACCCTTTCGCAGCTAGCGCAAGGGTAGCAATTGCAGTCGATAAGTTCAATCCCGATCGGACTCTATTGCGATCAAAAGTGCCACGTGTGTCATCCGTATTAGCTTCCTTGCAGCGATAACATGCTTCAACTCCTCAAATCATGATTCTAATCCCTGATCATATCATGTGCTGATATGACTGGGGTGAGCTTGAGGGGAATGTAGTGAGTTGTGTTGCAAAGTAGTTTGAGGGGACAATGTAGTGAGTGACTTGTGACGGGGTTTGAGAGAGAATGCAGAGAGAAACGCGACCGACGGGGATCTGCGGCGCCAGCTCAGTTGCTCTTGCGTTAGCACGTAAGTCATTACGTATTACACCACTCTCTTACCGGAAGTGCCACGAGCTTGTCTTTGCATCTTTCTAAATGATCCCAGCTGATTTCAAAGAAAGTAACGCTGTCATCCACTATCATAATCAACGGTGTCTAACGGACGTTCTTTTTTTTTGTTTTTTGTTTCTTGTCTTTCATTCATATTCAACATGTATTTGCAGTTCGCTCGGGCGCCTTCCACGAGTGTCGCTGCCCTCCGGGGTACATTGGAAACGGAGTCGGGCCTAGTGGTTGCCTGCGCCAGGGTGAACCCGGTGCGGGCGGTCCGTCGCAGCCTCAGCCTTTGTTGCCTCCAGTCTTGGACCCGTGTGCAGCCCAGCCTTGCAGGCATGGCTTCTGCCAGGTATAGTGACGCTCCGTCCAGTGCGCCCACTCTGCGGCTGCCGCGGCTCTTGCAGCGAGCTGTGCACGTACTACGTAGTCATCCAACTTGCCACCAACGCGATCGCGCTGCTTATACGACACGACGAAAGAGTTTCTGGCCTTCCTAGTGGACATTACGTGCTCGCGATTGTTCACATTTAAGGGAAACGTTATTCATTGGGCTTTAGGATTATTGGCAGCCTAAATCTGGACCTAAAGGCTTGTATAAATTATCTTTGATCAATAGACATCGTTGTTATATGTCATACGTTGTATGTACATTTCCTCCTTAACATAGAAACATTGTTAAAGACGTATTGAAGGGATTGCTGATGAGATTGTTCCCATAATGGTAGACAGCACTGTACATACCTCGTGTGCTAGACTGTCGTACCTCTGACATCTTCAGTTTCTGGTAAGGTAAATACCCATCACTGTGGTTGACATAACAAAAAATTTGTGGCTATAGGTAGTAACGACACGGTATAGGCATAAAGAGTTGGTATGGAGTCGTGGCGTTAGGGTTTCATCATCTTTTTGATCGCTATCGTTTAACTTTTTTCTTACCATGCCATAGAAACTGGGTCAATTCGGTCACTAACTTTCGTGAGGGGGCGTAAATGTTGGGTTCTGAATTATTTTACAAGAAACGCCACGCTCCATTTAAATTGGAAGCAATATGTTGATTTTTGACAAAATTTCTGCGTGCTTCGAGCACTTGAGGGAGGGAAAAATAAACTTTCAACAAAATGTGCCACACAAACGGTCCTTTAGTGTTGTCGCACTTCATTAATCGAACAATGGGAAACATGTGCAATGGTCAAGTCAACTTAATTTTTTAATGAGAGGCACAATTATGACTCAGAAAGTCACCTTATTTACTGATACAACACGCTACACTGCTTAATCTATGCCCCAATCTTTCGTACAAGTTTGTAGTGCGCAATTTTTCACAGTATGTACCATGACTACTAAGTACAAGTTTCAGCTTTTCCATCTCTGGCTCACTTTTCTTTGTTGATACGTCAACGAAGAATTGCTATTCTGCGAGAGCTTTTTACTTGGAAAAGAGCATCGAACCAATTTGAATTAGACTTTTCATAGAAGATTCTTTAGCGGCTTTATCGCTCACTGCTTTAGCACGGCCCTTGCATATCGCCTCATTTTTCTCTAGGCATACTGTGCTTATCTAAGGAGAGTGACTGCGCTCGTTTCTTACAGACACAAGCTTATTGCGCACGTTTAATGTAGCACAAGGAAGCTAGTGGATGATCCTGCCCTAAGAGTGATTGTTTGCAGACCCTCAAAGAATGCATGAAAGAAGGAACTAGGCACCGTGTCGTTTGACGATCCATTTCATTTTCCAGCTGTCGTCTATTATCATTCGTTGTGCCGCGAAAAACATCGCTCCGATTATGGCCACGTCGCGACTTCAAAGCCAATCAGAAATGGAGAAAAGAAATAAAACTGAACGAGATCGTTAAACGTGCTCGTGCAGAAACTTGTAAAAAGGAGTCGGAATGAACACTTCCTGCACGATTAGTGGTGTATAACTCGCCACATATATATGGAGCGACCACTTTCCCGCGTAGCATAGGCATCATCTGTACTGTCACCAGCTTCTGCTAAATGATTTTTTTTTTTGTACTCATGTACTTGTGCAATTTGTAACGTATTTTTGTGTAATGTATTTAGGGGAAACTACAAAAGCTGTATATTACGGGCAAGACATATTTTCTATATTCCAATCTTTAGTTTTATTTTACTGACCAGAATGCAGTAAGATCACAAGTTTACCGAGAGGTAACCGTGTTTTCTGCGAGATGGCTTTATTCTATAGTATAACAATTTTCTACTCCCAGCAGAAAGACCAATAAATAGACCTAAGTTAGGCACCGCATCAGACGCTCCACAAGACTTGACCTTTATTTAGTTATTTAATTATTTGGTCACTATTTAGTATAAGAAGTGCCTTGAGCGGCCAGTCGCGCAGCAATTTTGCGTGTATTCGCGGGCTTCTTTCACGCTCGGAAAAAAGTTTATGTAGCACGTACTGAGCAACAGCAAGCTGTATCGGAGAGTTTTCCATGTTGCTCTGCAATTTTCTCATTGACACTTTGATAATTAGGACAGTACTTCGCAATGTCCATAATCATTTACAATTACCTAATTAAATATTACTAACGGTAAAATTACTGGAGGCTACTCCACTGGACTGGAAACAATATGCACTAGGTTTTCTTCGAGTAACGCAATTTGTTTATGTTGGTGCATGATAGTTGGGACACCCTGTAGTACCTATAGACAGACAGACGCAATCGCCAACATGGCGCCCCTTCACGCAGATTCGGGGAAACGACTTCCTGTGCGTCTGCGAGACGGGCTACTCGGGCCGGCTGTGCGACCGCGCGGGCGACGGGTGTTCCAGTGCCCCGTGTCTCAACAACGGCACTTGCAGCGGTGGACCCGCGGGCGGCTTCGTGTGCAGCTGCACACCCGAGTGGACAGGACCCACGTGCGAGGAACCGAGGCAGAGTGAGTCGATGGCACCGACGCCTAGCAGCCACTGTCATAGACGTTTCTGCGAAATTTCTACGAAGCAATCTTTTCATGAAACAGCATTTACGACGCATCGGCAGCGGTCCGTTTCCATGGGCGCAGAAAAAGTGTTATCGTTGTCTCTTCAACGAAAATACTTGTACACTCTGCTTCGGTGTGTTTTAAGCTGGGCTATATAGTGCCTACAGTGCCTATAGCTATATATGCCTGCTTGGCCAGATCCCGCCATCCTAAGGAGCAGGAGAAGAGCAAGAGAGAAGGCAGGTATGTCGACCAGAAATGCGTCTGGTTGGCTAACCTACTCTAGGGGACGGGATAGAGGGAATAGAAAGAAGAGATAGAAGGTTGCAAATTCAGCATGACCATTTTTGCGTAAATTTTGCACGTATACATAAAACAGTCGCTTTCACTATGCAAATTGTGAAGTTTGAAGTTTATCATGTTTACCATCATGTGAACGCTTATTACTTACTTTAAGTTCATCAAGATGTTTGGTGTTTTTCGTACGCGGCCACCGAGATCACGTGACCTGTTACCTGCGCACTGCACCATCATGGAGATAACACGTTTCTCGTAAGCCATATATGGCGTCCGCGCTGATATGGGGTTTGGGCAGTTTCGGCGCTGCATAGGAGTGAATGGTTAACCAAGGGTCATTAACCCTTTACTGCACCGTGGCGCATATTCCCAATATAGCAAAAAAAGCAGAGACAGTAACAAGTGCTCGCGACATTAGGGGCTTTCTCTGGAGTTAAGGCTGGCCATCCGTTTAGTTGGTTATACACACCGGATAAAGCGTTGTTTTGCAGAAAACCAAAAGAACGTTGTTGGTTTGCCCTCTCTGTGGTGCTTGTTCCGTCACGTTTCAAATTCGTTCTTGAATTTGTTGAAAAACCGAGTATTTATCCAATACACATTTGTTTGGCACTTTGTTACGTTTCTGCTATAAATAAACAAACATAATAAATAATACATACCTTCGAATGTAACGCCATCATGTGCCACAGCGGCACGCTCCTCACGTTTAGATGGCGGGATTTGCGAAAGGCGTTTCCAGTGAACGAGAGTACTGTATGCGGAAAATACTGCGAACAACTATGAGGACCTTAGGTAGGAACTGCTCCCCCCTCCCTCCCTCCCTTTTCACGTGAGGTGTAGCGGAAACAAGGCACGCAGGACGACAGAACAGAAGATGAAGACATGGCGGTATGTTCGTCTTCTGTGTCGTCTTGCGTGCCTTGTTTGCGCTATACGCTTCCCATAAAGCGGTACCTACTAGCTCGTGCGGCTGTTCATCCAAAGATAGACCTCGTCACAACCGGGTTGCATGGCTAGAAACAAAGAAAGACCGAGCACTGAATCAGTGGACCAAGCTGTCCAAGAAACACAAGACCAAAGGGGCCTCTCAGTACCGCGTCCACCTCGGGATGTGAGATCAGATGTTGTTTTTCAATCTTCAAACCTTGTTTCAGTCCACATATTGGATATATTTCTATCCCGATCCGGGGCAGTCGCTGAGAAAGAAGCTCTAATGAAAACGGGATAGGTTCGCCTAGTGGCACGCCAAGGCCGCTAGTCCACGTGAATTCGATGATAAAAGCTCTGAGTGCTTCTATACCAAAAATGGCGAAGGTACTGGTTTCACTAATGTGAGGAATAGTTCTGGATAAATTACCGTTCGAAGTACCGTATCTAGGTTTGTACTGCAAGCAAAAACAATAGCTTTATTGCACTAACAAATCAGCATGTTTTCCATCATGCTCGACTGGCCGCTTTAGAGACAAATGCAGTAGCGATGCAAGTTTTGGGGAGTTCTTTTAGTTCTATTCTCGAACTGTGGATTGCAGGTTTACTCACCAATATTAATCTGCTTTCTTTCTCTTCTCTTATTTGCACTGAAGGCCAGTGGAGGGTGGAGGGGTGGTAAAGACATTTCGGTACAATGAACACCAAAAATTTTATGCGCACAACAAAGCTTAAAAGGTGCAGCCTTTGTCAGGTCTCTGATCTTTAGCTCTACCGTTACTTTCAGTAGATTAGAGAAATAAAGTACTTTTTCTTAAAAGTAATTGTATAGTACTCCCTAGAATGCATCATAAAAAAACACTTCAATAAAGAAATACCCTGACACTTTCCCAAATAAAATGATAGAAATATATAACAAAAGATTTGCATTGGAAAATACAATACAGCAATTTGTAACAGTAAAAAACACGTATAAAAAGATTACTTGAGGATAGCCCCATAAGGATCTCAAGAAAGCCAGATGTCAGCTAGAAAATGATATGTCATTTGAAAATGATATGTCACAAACCCACAAACAAACAATTTCACAAAAACAAATGATGTTTTCTTTTGTGTTCGTCATCTCTAAGTAATAATATTTTTTATACAAACCGCATTTGTGTACTCATCTAGAAATTGATCCGCATATGCAGGTATTTGTAACTTTGAAGCATACCTGTCCTCTTGCAATATGAATGTTTTGCAACGCCGAAGTAACTTTTCTAACGGTGTATAACCGTTGTTTGGTTTCCCCACTTCATCAGAAAAAAAATATTACTCACAAATAAGAAGTTGTGCGGGAAGGGCTAAACCCGGAATCCCTTGTTTTCCTGATATACTATGGTCAATGCGTGCGTTGGTATCGATGCTACTTACTCTGCGATACGGCCTTCGCTTCAACTCCGTCAGCCGAGTCTATAGGAAATATTGTATATGCTGACAATGTCACAAGGGCAAGGTGGTAAATCGCTGGACCGTACAAAAACTTCAAAATATAGGGCGCAATCAATACGCATTCGTGGGGGATAACCCATCTGTAAACTGCGAAGTTTATTAGAAAAGTACGCAAGTGTACAGAAAACAAATCACGCCCACGTGAAGGTTAGCATCTGGTCCTGGTTAAACACAAAGCGACGGCGTATGGGCAGCATACTGCTCTCGCGCTAATAAAATAACGCACCACGTTGGCGTTTAAAAATGCCTCAAATATTCATTTGAGTAATACAAGCATAACTTTAATAATCTGCACAAATTCGAAAACACATCTGGAAAGATGTGCAGAACAGTCTTTACAAAGCATCACATAAGCATTACGTAACGTCAGATCACATTAAAGAAAACTATGTTTAAGATGCATTCCCACGTTGCGTTGGACCTGCAAACTTTTTTCAATATTTGGGTAGATAATTGCATTCTCGCGGTACAATGCGAGAAAGGCGACCGCTCCTGTGTGTTGGTATACATATACAAGTCCGTTGCCTGTAAGAAGGACGAGAACGTCTCGTTAGATAAACCAACAAGCTCTACGTTGCTTCCCAGTTCTTGCTTCTCAGTACGAACACTAATAAGAGTAAGCACAGCGCCAGTGCTAGAAGCGTAGGCAGAACCAAGCTTGATTTGGTTCGTGCTCAGTTAAAACGTATCGAGACTGGGAAGAAGACAACGTATACAGAACCACATCACCAACGCTGTCTCACAAATGGGTGTTGAAAGACTCAGACCTGACATCTGACGCACAGAAGACTGTCCTATCGCATAACGAAAAAACAATCGAAAAATAGCAACAAGTGACTGCGCGGTCACTATATACAAAGATTATTCATGGACATATGAATAGAGAAAAAGCGCAGTATTGTGGTTAAAAAGCATCAGCTTCCAAAGCAAGAAAAATAAACCCTTTTTTTCTCACTCTCCCCATACTGAGATGTGCTGGGTGGAATGTTCTAATAATCAACAACCAACCAATGAACACAGTAAACAAGGACCAGTTGTAAGTCAGTGCGCGTAATGTGCTTCTGTTTCTTTTGCTTTAGTACCAGTCGCACTGCGGTTTAACCAGATAGGCAGAACGCTGTCCTGGCTCGGCTGCCAAAGCGGTTTAGTTAACGATGGTTAGCTTGGACGGTGAATTACTTCCCTTCATAGTTTTCACAGGCAAATGAACTGCTTACCACTCAGTCCCTGGACACCCTAACGCGCACACGAAAGACACCACCCTTGTTGCTTTCACTTCTCACTCGCGCTCAATTACTTCAAAATTGGTTTTAAAATCCTTGTTGATCTCCAACCATCTGCATGCGAACCATGCATACGCAGTTCATGCAAGGACAGCACCGTATCATGGCGGTGACGAAGGTCGAAACGTTGCTTCGAGATTTCGTCTATTTATCGGAATAGGCTCATAATTATGATACAGACAGAGTTAAATGGAACTTTATTCGACTAATGAAATGGTCTGAGAACCGAAGCGCCGGCTGTTGTCCACTATTCTTTTTTTGCTCGCGTCGGTATTAAAGAAACGCTAGACGCAACGTAAATCACCAATGTAAACGTGTAAAACGCGCAACTGTAAAACATCTTTTAGCGTTTCTGATGCTGTGCCACGCAGTGCACCAGCAAATAAAAAATAGAATCAGTAGTTCTGAGCCTTCTGAGCCGGAAAACCTATATTTTCCTATATTTAAGAAACCGCCAATTCCATTGGCGTAGGAAGACATCTTTACCATCAGTGTCGAGCTGTTGGGCCATGCACTTGCCTAATGTCGCGTGGATTGTATACATTACCCGAAAAGTGGTGTGTTGTGGTTGGCGGCGCGCCTCCGCCGAACAACAACGCTGCCACAGCACAAATAGCGTGACGGTGAATACTAAGTGGGCGAAGAGATTACGATCATTTTGCCGTCGAGCGTCGCGTCACACGTAGTAAAACTGTCTCACCATGCACCATACTGCCTTTGTGGAGACTGCCCAAATTGACAGTCTCCCGCCTGTCAATTTGGACATCAATCGTTTGGTACTATACCAAATCGAGCAGGCGCGCTCAGGTGCTTCGCCTGGCCAATCGAATTCGTGGACATGGTCGGCTACGCGGCTCCTCTTCCGCTCTGTCCATCTTCTTGTGATGTTTTTCTTTGCATTGGTTCCGCTTAATTCAACTTCTACAAGCGCCTTGTTGATTTGGTGGAGCGACAATCTCGCTACAAGATTTCCTGGGCGCGGTTGCATCCAAGTTTGTCTTCAGTCCACCAGCTGCTATGTATACCGCTGATGGCATCTCGCCTTGAGGGCCGCTATATTGTTCTTTAGTGAAAGTTTTCTTTAGCAGTGCTGTACCAGTAGAATAGCAACCTCCTACCGGTAACTTTTGTATGGTCTCCCTTAATAATTCCCTCGTAGAAGACGTTATCTCGGCAAAACCCTGGCCTCCTCGACATGCTCGCATTTGCAAGACCTTCACCTTTACTTTTGCCGGTCTATTCATTGATACTACAATAATAAGCACCACAATAATAATAATAATAATAATAATAATAATAATAATAATAATAATAATAATAATAATAATAATAATAATAATAATAATAATAATAATAATAATAATAATAATTACCGCAGCCGTGGCCTAGTGGTAGAACGCCCGCCTCGGCTGTGGGAGTTCGGCTGTGGGTTCGATTCCCACCGCCGCCGGGCACCCACTGGTTCAAAAGGGTACAAGCGTACCCCGGCCTGGCGTTCGGCTTCCTTCAGGGGTGATACGCCTGGCTACAATAATAATAATAGGGCGGCGGTGGGAATCGAACCCACAGCCTCCCGCAGCCGAGGCGGGCGTTATTATAAGTGATTGATTGACTGCCGATTACTGCATTGATTGACATTGTCACATTGCCTGGAACGAGTGCCACGTGTGCCGCGTGGACTATCCAGGAACGTGTTCGGACTTTCACTACGACTGCGTGAGGGTGAGCTTGAAGCTCGCCTCTGTCGTCACGACTTCAGTCGCCTTCCATATCGCCTCCTTCCAAGTCTCTTCTGATATTTGGCCTTGTTCAAACACGATTCAGAGAGCTCGCACTGGCATTGGCTTCCAGAATCTCTCCAGGAAGTTGCTCTCTGAAACGTCCAAAACACAGGATCTTGCTCTTAGTCGTGTTGAGGCGGGCGTAGGGGGCCCCTACGCTTGCGTCCCCCTAATCTAAAGCTCTCTAATGTCACATTTGGGTTAGCAATGGGTTCCGGAGTGCTTGATAGATTGCGGAGGTAGCTAATGTACGTTGCTGGTTATGAGACACCGCGCACGAAGTGAAGAGGGGGCGAGGAGGGGAGCGGTGAAACCACGGTGCCTGATGGGGTCCGCCGCCCGGAACGCGTTACGTTAGTGATGGTGATGGTGATGAGCATGTTTATTGATATCCCCTTTGAAACAGTATGGCGACAAAGAGCCGCCTAGCCTGTTTGATGTAGTCAGGTTTCACTACATATGTCGCCGTCAAGCATTTTGACCATATGACCTCGATCTTTCTTCATGAAATTTTTTTTCGTACTGAAGCCATTAAACATCTATTTCTATACAGTACCGTTACCGATACTGTATAGCAACATAATGTATAGCAACGACCCTGGCTCTATCGATTTCTATCTGCTTCTTTTTTCACCAATACCCTAAAACGTACCTTACTTATCTCGACTGCTGACCAGTTAATCCTTCCTTCCTCTTTAAAACCCAACGCTTCTGGAAGGTGGACGTTCCCTTGCGATAGCCAATCGATAGCCAATCAATAACTAATCGATCAACAATTATTAAATTTCTGAAAATGCTGGCGATGACTTGGTAGTGCTTAGCCTAGCCCAAATACGTGACCAATACCTTTCCATAGCCAATCGATAGCCAATCAATAGGTAATCAATAATAGATCAGTAATCAACAAATTCCGGAAAAGCTTAACCCGTAAGGCCAGGACCAGCTAGGTGCCGATCAGCTCCGCTGTTTCTTTAGCCTTGCGCCACTAGTGCACGCTACGCAAATTTTGTTTTCTTGACAATTTTTCGTAAATCGCCCTTATGTTTTAGTTTCCACCCTTTCTATCCAATTTACCATCTATGTGTCTCTAACTTTATTTTTGATGATTTCTAGTTGGCTTTTATGCTTTCAATTACCTTCTAGTTGGTTATCAACTTTCACCGCCTCTTCTTTCATTCCGTGTCCACGCTTCTGAAATATTCATATTGTCGCACAAAAAAAAACGTAAATTTACAAATATTTACAAGGCGTGGAGCAACCTTTACCTCTTCTTCAACAGTGCCGGTCTAATGCTGCGGTCTTCTTTGGTCTCGCAGCATTAACCCCGGGTGAAAACACTCGCACCATCCGGGCAGGTGCAGCATTAGCGGACAAGTTGTACGGTTTTAGCCGAGTAACGTGAAATACATTTGTCTGGGCGGGCGCAGATGGCACCATTGGCTTGGTCGGTGCAACCTTATACGTCACGTCGGTGACTTGGCGCAAAACGCGATAAGGACCGTTGCAGCATGGTATTAGCTTCGCTGAAAGAGCAACTCATCGAGTTGGCGAACAGTGGAGAACTACGGATTCAGGAAAGTAATATCCATCCTTATGACGGCAATCTTAACCGATATTCTGTGACGCCTGCAATATCGTAAGGCGGTCACGCGCGATATCACGCGCAGCTTTATCCCTCGCAATGACATCTTGCGCGTACTCCGATTGATGTTGTGGAGTGGTTGGTAGTGAAGTATCCATGGGTAGTGTTGGTTCATAACCAAAAAGAAGATAAAACAAAGAATAACCCGTGGTATCGTGGCGTGAGGAATTATAGGCGTATGTATAACAATAGGTAATGTAGCATCCCAGTAGCGGTGGTCGGCGGAAACGTGCATGGAGAGCATGTCGGTTATGTCGCGATTCAGTCGTTAGGTAAGGCAGTTCGTCTGAGGCTGATAGGTGGCCGTGACCTTGTGTTTTGTGGAACATTAGCGGAGAAGGTCATCGATGACGCGAGAAGAGAAGTAAGGACCTCGATCGGTAAGCAGCTGACAAAGAGTTCCATGATGCAGAATCACATTGAAGCAGCAATTGCACGAACTCTAGAGAAGACAGTCGCGTAGGGGTAGCAGCAACAGTCTTGTAGACAGAAGGGACTTCAACTTGAAGGACACCGGTGCTACAGTCGACGAGGGCTCAATGTGTGGACAAAATATGAGCACTGCTCAAGCACAAGGAACAGAGCACTTGTCCGATGGGCCGATATAACCACGCGGGCAGCACACGTTCCCACAACGGTAGGTGTACTTCCATCAGCGACTCTTACTGTACGTTTCATGGCATGTCTCAGGACTTCCTTTTCTTCTCACGAGATCACCGAGATTTGTGCACCGGTGGCTGTAATCAAGGAAACTATAGGTGCGGGTGGCAGTCAGGACATCGGGCACAAGAGGGACTATTGACATTGCTTCAAATTCGCAACGAGCGATACACGTGAAAGTGTCCGAAGTCGGTGATTGTAAAGTCGGTGGGGGTTCTTTGCATGATGACGATGCGGCAGTATTGGAAAGCCTGGTGAGTTGCCGGGCGATACGGCGGGATTTTGCTTATTCGAATCGGCAACGCTCTTTCACAATAGCATCCACAGTAGCACAGTTCCTGAATACCTAGAGGTTGAATGCGTCAAAGGCGATACCTTTGATAACGTGCCCGATCCTATCCGCTTCGGACCTGTCACTGTCAACTTTACGGCAACGCGCTAGAATATCCTGAATATATGAAGTGTGTGTTTCAATAGATGACTGCGGTCGAGAGTCAAGTTCTTCTTTAGCGGCTAGCTGACGACCCAAGCGCTTCCCGAACAAGTCATTCCGTATTTCTTCGCACAGGTACCAGCTGGTCAGGTCGTTCTCGCGCGTCTCGTACCAGACGCACGCGGTTCCTTTCAGATAAAATACCACATTCGTTAGAATACGCGCATCCTCCCACCTGTTCTATTTGCTGGCACACTCATACCATGAGATCCACACTCATACCATGAGATCCAATCCTCGACGTCCACGTCATCTGTGCCACATAAAGTGCCGGAATCTTTTGGAAGCGGCAGGATGACAGATGGTGGCTGCTGCGTGGTATAGGTTTTGGCGTATTGTGTGCATCAGTGGCCATCGCCGAAGGAACAAAGCGGCGACCGCTTCGGAGTTCCGTGCTTGGGGGATGGTGATAAACAGGCAGCGTAACCCGCACTTCCACCAAGAATGTTGTACGAAAACACATTTATAGACATTAACAAGTAAGGCTGAGTCAGCACAGGCGTAAAACAGCAGCCAAGCTGGCGAGGAGTAACCTTTACCTTTTCTTCATCGGTGCTGGCCTAATGCTGCAGTTTCTTCTGTCTCGAGACAATAATTGTGGGCTTTAGCCGGCAATTTTACAGAGTAAGCTGTCATGGGCTCATTCCAATAACCGCTTCGGTTCGCGATGATGCCACCGCCGTCGGCGTTTAGCCGCCGTAACCGCTGTCGCTGGAAATGCGAAAAATGTACGCGTTCCCCGCCGGGATCCAACCGGCGCCCGGTGCGTGGGAGCCAGACACACTACCACTGGGCCACGCAGTTGCTTGCTATCGGCCAGCGGAGATGCCCTATAAGTAGGGCTCCGTGTTTTCGGTGTTTATTTTTCTTCAAAATCGGCGGGTGTTTATCGGAGTTTATTTGCCGTAAATCCCCAATTCTCCTAAATTCGGAGTTTTGCAGTATTCACAAAACCCGAAAATCTTAGATGAATTCATATCTGAATACTAAAATATCAAAACACACGAAGCACATTTTATTTTTCCTAGAACGTTTTAATGGACAAAAACGTATACGCACAAGCGAAATACTTGAACACAGAACATCTTTAATTTTGCGTATAACAACCTTAGCTTGAAACTTATTGTAAAACACGCAAGCATAATTTGCGAGATTGCTGTCAGTGATCGAAGCACGCTTCTTTCTATTGACGACTCTCAGCTTTGAAAACGCCCTTTCAACGTTAGCGCTAGAAACAGGAAGCGCCAGAAGACGCAGCGCACAGCGAGAAAGCACTGGCCACTCGACATTGTGAAGTCTCAAAAACGACAGGGGTTTAACAATGTTACGTATTTCATAGCACTGATAGTTCGTAAAATCACTCAGGAGCTGGCTCAAGTCGTCAGTTTCAAGAAGCACTAATTGAAAAATAGGCGCATAGGTTTCGAAAGCGCAGGGAAGCTCATGCTTCACATTTAGATTCACAATTTGAACACAGTACCAAAACGATTCTTTGGTGTACTGGAGTTTATCGAACAGGTTCCTCTCAGATGTCTGTCTCCACTTTTCGGCGACAGCAGCGTAGTATCCGTTAAAGTCTGCGACAGTTGTTAAGCGTTGATTCTCGTCAAGGAGGTCCAGCATACTTGTGACACCTAATGCGAAGACCTCGGTTGGATCCCGCCATTGACTGATGAGTGCGTGCAAACGAACTCCATCCCAGTATGGGATAAACTTGTTGTCCCAGGGTACTCTCTGCCTCAAGTTCCTTATGGGTGAGATCAAGGCACACGCATTGGTCTTCAGAAACCTCATCTTAACGAGCAAGTCGTGCACAGCTTCAGGCGATGAAACAAGACTCCTGAGCTTCTCACACTTCGTCTCCTTGGCTTCGTCGCTTCTCAAGGGAGACAAAATGGCGCGCCAGTAGTCCAAAATATCTTCTAGAGCTTCATAAAACGAGAACCACCTCGCGTACATACGGTTTTCAGCGACTTGATGGCCATACCCATGGCCAAGCAAATCGGAGTTTATCGGATAAATCCAAATTGTCAAAAATTTTACCGGCGAATGGTGACCGGATTTTTTTGGATAAAACCGAAAACACGGAGCCCTACCTATAAGGCAAGCGCGCAGGGGCAGATGACCCGAGCCTCCACCAGTATGATGGCGCCATCTAGGCAAGGTGCCTGCAAATGTTGCGCGCGCTGCAGGCGCAGACGACGATAAGCGATTCAGACAAGGCGCGCAATCAACGCGCTCCCGAGCTGCCGAGCCTCCGCCAGTATGGTGGCGCGATCCAGTTAAGCTGCCTGCAAACCCGGTGTGCCCTACATGTAAGTTGCAGATAACACAGCAAGCTGGGCGAGTTGGTAATTGAACATGTTCTTAGGGGTGGGCCGCGCTACCCAGCCCTCGTATCGTCTCTTCCTCTGTCCTTCGTCCGGCTAGCGCTGCCCACCCCTAAGAACAAGTTGCAGTTATAAGGCTTGATTGGGCTCAGAAGACTGCTGTGAAGAGAGCATTACAAGCCGCAGCTCGCCGTCGACGCCAGGTGGAAAGTTCAGATCGTTCTCGTCAGAACGAGGCGAACAGATTGCCACGAAGACCTTGTTGTGCGTGGTGCCCAAATTGTAGCTACTCTTGACCGCTCCACCAGCTTACACTGTGGCTGTGCTGTGTGTTCCGCTCAGGCCTGTGACTTTCCTTTTCATCTATGCTCCTCAATTTTTCTCCAAAACTATCTTTTACAGAGAAACTGTTTATGCGGACCATGTGTCGTCGTTGTCGGATTTCGCTAAAAAGGGGCCACAGGACCTAGCGGGAGAGGAGAGATCAACAGTGGAAAAGAGATTGGACCATCCCCTTTCCCCTGTGAGAATGCTGTGAGAGGGTGCAGATGAAAAGGAGAACGGGGAGGGGGGGTTAACGTAAGTCGCGCCGTCCAATACTCGCGTTGGAGGGGGAGAACGTGAGGTGCGCCAACCAATGCCGGTGTAGGAAAAAAGTTGGTCAACGGAGGAGTGGCGTGTGAGAGGAGTTCGCGTTAGCGTGGGTTGTACCACGGCCACTGGATAAAAAAGTGGTTGTACATACGGAGCATTGCTCAATGACTCTTGTCTGGGAACGTCGGAGAAAAAAAAGCGTGAGGAATGCGCTAGGAACGCCGTCGCCCGTGGACGCCAACGCGTCCCATCCCCCGCAAGAGCAGCCAGCCAAGCGGCCGCGAATGCACAGCTTCTATGTTTGACCATCTTCACGTAGTGGAAGGGACGGTGATTTTTTTTTCTCTGCTTCTCTGACTACAAAAGAAGCCCTACCCATGTCACCCTGCACTGCCTCATTTGTGGTTCTACCAGGGGCCCTCAACGCCAGCCGGCCCACCGACCTTTGGTCAACTTCCAAACCTGACAAAATGTGTAATTTTCAACCCAGAAAGGATGCGCGGAGGGCAACACCATCTCGTGGTGTAGCAGGAAACCTTGCTTCGTGTTACTAAACTCTCTCACACATGCTTCCACCAATAGAAGCAGCTTCTACTCGCAGAAAGAGCGACGACGACGAAAGTCAAGCAGTAATCTGCAAATGTTTTAAATACAGCCCTAAGTTACTGAACACAGTAAAATTCCAGACTGAAAGGTTTTCGTGGCAAACTCTACCACAGTCTGCCATCTGCTTGCCTTACATTATAACCCCCAATCTGACTCTGACAAATATTTTAGTATTAAACAAAATATTTTCTCGTGCCATTGAACAGCCGGAACGTGCTAGCGACAAGAATCACAAACTTCGCTGGCAGTGGGTGCCTGTTAACTTCCAATTTGTATTCTTATCTAATAGATGTAAAAAACTGTCAGCCTTTCCACTGGGCTTGAGATAGAAAACCAGCGAAGCTGTACTATGGTGGGAATTGTGTATTTCCAATTATGACCATTAAGATGTGATGGTGTAATTGTTTATTTGAACTATTAAAGAATGAGAAATATACATAATCCGGTGGTTTTCATTTATTTAGTGACCACAGGGGCCATGACCTTATGGTCGGGGAGCCTACATTCAAGCGCTGTTCAGCGCTTGCATGTAGGCTCCCTACTTATGGTCGATACGGTACACCGCCATAGGATATACGGCAAACGTTGGCACGTTCTTAATAAACACGTCACCAACACCGCGCTCGTTCGGTGCGAACGCGTGCAAAACGCCGGCACCGTCGACAACAGTTGTGCGCGTTGTTTGTGTCGCTCGCGAACCCGTCGGCTGCTGCTCTCAGCGCGGCCGCGCGGGCGCTGTATCTTGAAAGTTATCTGCGATGTGGGTGAAGTGAGCGGCCGCGCGGGCCTCATCTTCAAAGCGATCTGATATGGGGACAAAGTGCATGCGCCGAGTGCCGATAGCTTCGTATGCGCTGTGCTTTCGACGTTGAGTTCGCGTTGAAGCGATGCGAGAGACAGCGCGGTCAATTTGCCCGCTGCTGCTGGCGCGCTTTTTCACTCCGGCATTTTCACAGCGAGTTTCCGCGGTCATCGAGCGACGAGTGTGTTCATGTTTGTCTGTGCGCGCGTGACACCGTACTTGTCTATTTTGTTAGTAAGCGAATGTTTACAACTTTATACGACCCATTAAACTACTACCCTTGCTTCGTATAGCTAGCTCCCTACTAATTTGCTATCGCAATCTCTGCTTCGCCTTTCAGCTAACAAACTCACAATTCAACCCCGAACTCGTGCGCGGTAACTACCTGCAGCAACGTTCAGCCCAGGACACATCAAGGAGTAGCCCTTTGGGTAGTATGGTATACGGACACTAAAAGTAAGAAGAATTCAAGCCGTATTGGTAAATTATCCCTTCACAATAACAAAAAGCCACTCTTACCGCAAAATGACGCGAAAATGAAAGCCAGGTCACTACGCTGCCCCGGAGACCCCCCACCATCACGCCCTGAGACCAAAGATTATGACGTCGCCTGCTCAAGCCTAGTCAATTTTTATCGCTAAACATTGGCTGTATACCGGAGCACATCGGCACCAGCTCTGTGCCAGCGAGTGTGTGGAAGAAGACGTTGACGATCGTGTGGTTCGCGCTAGGTCGGTTTTCAACGAGCCAGCTTGTTTAACCGCTTCATCTAGTCTACCTGCAAAATACTCTTGTTGCATTTGGTGGAGGTGCTGGGTAGTCCCCTTCAGCGTCCTGGAACTCCGCAGCCGTACGCTACCATCTGCCTTCACGATGACCGAGGACGCCGGCCCCTCGCGAGCTTCTCCCGCTCCCACACCTGTCGTGTGCTCTGGGGTGCTTCGTATGCGTGATCATCCAGTCTTCAGTGGCACTGACGATCACGACGTGGAAGACTGGCTGGCCGAGTATGAACGTGTTAGTGCAAACAACAAGTGGGATGACCGCGACAAGCTGACTCACGCCATCTTTTATTTTACCGGCGTGGCCCACCTGTGGTTCAAGAAACATGAAGCTGATTTTACCACCTGGTCAGCTTTCAAAGAGACCCTCGTTTCGTTTTTCGGCCGGCCAGCGGTGCGCAAGCTTCGCGCTGAACACAGCCTCCGCGGACGGTCTCAACAAATTGGTGAGACCTTCACCAGCTACATTGAGGATGTCATCGGCCTCTGTAGGCGGGCGAATGCGTCCATGTCGGAACCTGACAGAATCAAACACATAATGAAAGGCATCGACGATGACGCCTTTCATATGCTCGTGGCCAAAAACCCACAAAGCGTTACTGAAGTTATTGAACTTTGCCAAAGTTTTGACGAGCTGCGTAAACAGCGCATCTCCACACGTCGCCCTGGAATGCAAACGGCTGACGTTTCAGATTTGGCTCCCAGCACCGCTAGTATTGATTACACCTCGTTGCTGCCTCAAATTCAGCAATACGTACGCGAGGAAGTGGCACGTCAGCTCTCTCTTGTGGCATCGGTCACTGAGCCTCTCCCCCCACTGGACCAGTCGCTTCGCCGGGTTATTCAGACGCAAGTTGCTGAAGCCCTACCGTCCCCCGCTTCACCGCCGCAAGTTACGGCGCCGTTAACTTACGCTGAGGCCCTTACACGATCTCATGCCCCGCCGACGCCAGTCCCATCCAGCCCAGCCACCAACTTCTACACGCCGCCAAGTCCGGTACGGCCGGTTTACGTACCTATCTCGCATCCAAGACCACCTTTCAACCCCTGGCGCACTCCGGACAACCGGCCAGTGTGCTACGCTTGCGGTATTGCGGGACATGTTGCGCGCTTCTGTCGCCGCCGCGGACTCTATTTTCGCGATGGCGCTCCCAACCTTAGTCATGTCCCTCAACAAGCTACGCACCGTCTTACATCTGACGCCACGGACTCGTATTCACGTCGCCCCGCCTTCAGTTCACGCCGATCTCCTTCTCCCCGCCGCCGCTCCCTTTCCCCCATGGTTCGCCGTTCCAACCATGCCCAGGAGGAAAACTAACAGCCGCAGTTCCTGAGGCAAGAACTGCGCCGTCGTCGAAATTTGCAAGGCCTCTTCTTTCGCCGCCTAACGAGATTGTAGTGTTTATAGACGGTGTCGCGACCAACGCTCTTGTCGACACAGGAGCAGCTGTTTGTGTGATTAGTGAGACTCTCTGCCGCAAACTGAACAAAGTGACGACTCCGCTTTTTGATATTTCGCTACGCACAGCGAGCTCGCAGCACGTGAAGCCTTCGGCCACCTGCACCGCTCGTGTTTTAATTCAGGATGCGCTCTACATCGTCGAATTTGTCGTCCTTTCTCATGCATCGCATGCCGTTATCCTGGGCTGGGACTTCCTTTCCGCGCATCATGCAGTTGTCGACTGCGCTCGTGCACAACTCGCCTTGTCTCCGTTCTGTACCGCAACCGTCGATGACCGTCGCCCGTCTGCTAAAGTGGTTGTCGCTGCTGACGTCGTCATCCCTGCTTTCTCTGTCGCCTTAGTGTCCGTCACCTGTGACGCTGTCCCCAATTCAACTGCACTTTTTGTACCGTCTGAGAAATGTGCGCGTCGCCGGGACGTTGTCCTACCGTTCGCAGTCGTCACACTTGATGATGATTCCAGTGCAGTTTACGCGTGCAATCCGTTTCCCTGCCCTTCAACTCTATTACGTGGCGAATCTGTTGGGCGTCTCGACACTTTTGATGCCATCTTTCCGTTTGATGCGCCTTGCGATACGACCCCACTGCCTATCGATGCCGTCACTTCTGCCGCCGCTCCCGCCCCACCCGACCACGACGTCTTGTTGCGCGTGAACCATCATGTTCAATGGACACCATTCTCCCCTACCGACCCGATGTCTCTGAAGCCACGCCCGTTTCCGAAGCGGCTGCTTATGCTGAAGAGTGTCGTCAACTGGCTCGCTCGTTTACCGCGCAAGACCAATGTCGCCAAAAATCTCGCCATGACGAATCTGCATCTAGCGCCCACTATTCCCCGGGAATGCTAGTTTGGCTCTGGGTCCCATCCACTACTCCCGGCCTTTCGACCAAGCTTCTCTCGAATTACCACGGTCCCTACCGAGTAGTAGAGCAAACATCTCCCGTCAACTACATCATCGAGCCGCTCGAGCCATCTTCCGACCACCGCTGCCGAGGGCGTGAAACAGTTCACGTCACTCGGCTGAAACCGTTCTACGACCCTCCTGTGCTGTCATTCCCCTAAGTCGCCAGGTTGGCTCCTTTCTGCGCGGGGAGTGATTGTACCGGAGCACATCGGCACCAGCTCTGTGCCAGCGAGTGTGTGGAAGAAGACGTTGACGATCGTGTGGTTCGCGCTAGGTCGGTTTTCAACGAGCCAGCTTGTTTAACCGCTTCATCTAGTCTACCTGCAAAATACTCTTGTTGCAGCTGCATTGTATTCTTAAAAATTCAAAAATGGAACTTGGTAAGCTTCAAGAACATTTGCCAGCCACAATGGCCAAGATGCGAAGAAATGCTTGGCAATCCGTGACGTCACTCTTACGTACTGGCCTTACGGTTTCGGTGGAAATTTTTTAAAAAAATCTAAATTTGACCACCATTTTGCTTCTAAAAATCAATATACTACCACAAAATCAGCAAAAGTACAATACTTCAACACTACTTTATCAATATAAACGGATTTAGTGCTTCTCTTAAGTGTAAATTTAATCGGTCGCTGCACCACAGATTAAGGACATAAAAAAGGACTAATTTCTGGACAAAATATCAAAAACTGGTGGTGGTAGCTGGCGAAGCTCTATAGGATTAGTTTTCCCTCAATGCTGTTACGCTCTATTGTTTTCCAAGCAGAGGTTTCCTCATGGAATAATATCGTTGATGAAGCACTGCTGGCTACGGTGTTGGGCTGCTAAGCACGAGGTCGCGGGATCGAACGGCCACATTTCGATGGGGTCGAAATGCGAAAACACCCGTGTACTTAGATTTATGTGCACGTTAAAGAACCCCAGGTGGTCCAAATTTCCGGAGTCCCCTACTACGGCGTGCCTCATGATCAGATAGTGGTTTTGGCACGTAAAACCCCATAATTAAATTAAAATAAAGATATAAATGAAGCAATGCGACAAGCTATGTTTGACACGCGCGAACATGCCTAAACCTAAAGGGACTGACAACCGATTTTTAAGGGCCCAGTTTTTTAGGCTCAATTAAAAGCTCATTATCGTAGTTGTTTATACGTGCAGCGAATAAATCCAAAAGCGCGGGGAAATTTCATAAGCAGAATTTTTCGATCTGAGTAATCTCTAAAAAAAAGTAGGAGACCCGAAGCCAGCAACACCGAGAAAGGACAGCGATGCCGATAGCCCCCTTCGCGAAAATTGGGAAAGCAGATCGATGGGCGGATTCCGCCCATCGTTACTTTCGTTAATCATCCGCATTTCGACATTTTCAGCCACTTTTGCAAATACAAAGCTCCTGCAATTGCTCGTTGCCGTACAGACCACTCTTAGATCTGTGTCGCTTAGTTTTCTTAAGTAGACGCCTACATCGTGGCTTGCCCCCTGGCAGTGGCGTAGCCAGGGGGGGGGAGGGGTTCAAACCCCCCCCCCCCCGAAATTTTTTCCGCAAACCCCCCCTACTCACCCACCCTTTGTTTTCGTCGCTTCGCGCTGACATAATTCATGAAACCGGTGCTACTATCACTATTTAATTCCTGGGCGCTTCCATTTGGGTTGGTAATTTACAGCGAATCATGTCTGCATATGGAAAAAACTGTCACGGTGTTTGTCAAGGCTTTCACACTCTGTGAAGTTTTGGGCGAGAATGTGGCGGCCGCATTCTGAAGCAACAAATGCGCAAAAAATGAAGCAACAAATGTGGCATCCGCATTTTAGATGATGGCGAAAACGCTCGACGCCCGTTTACTTAGATTTAGGTTGCACGTTAAAGACCCCAGGTGGTCGAAATCTCCGGTATACATTTCCGCCGCTTCCCTTCAGGTGCCGGTTAGGCTGCGCTCGCGCAGAATTTTAGGCTACGTTCACACTTGGTCTCGAAGCTGTAGGAATGGGCAAAATCTTGCAAACATCCGCCCGCCTAGGCGGCAAAACAGGCAGAAAAACAGGCTGCGAGCCAACTCGGTCTTGGGCCGATTTTTTCGCCATGGCGAAGCGGAAACGCGGCGGAAAGTCGTTCTGCTTCACTGAAAGCTACACTAGCATGTAAACAACCGGTCGTAAAATGGCACCGGGCACCAAAACCATGGCACCAAAAGTGTAGGCTGAAATGCTGATCGACGCGATCAAGAACCAGCCCTTGCTCTACGACAAGAGTGGCACTGAAACGTACTGTCAGCAATACTCGCGATAGTATTCAACGTCGCGCGACCGGAGGTGCGGCAACGAAGCCTTGGCGTGACCCAACTTCTCGCGCTCTTGCAAAGATAGGTGAACCCACCACCGCCGTTTCCGAGGTGTCCGCGTCTTCCGTTTATTTATTGCCCATTTCTAGAAAACAAGTAGGTAGAAGTATAATAGCCATTTCTTCTTCTACTTCCATGGCAGACAATAGTTAGGCAGATTCCTCGTTGGCGCTCCATAATTCTCCTCGCACGTGTACGGTATGTTGCAGAAGTCGCGGGGTGCTTTTCTCGTCGCGACGATAGATTGGGAGCGTAGGTCTCACGTAGGACGCGCAGGCTTTGGCGAGCCCCAACACAAGGGCCAGCCTGGGTTTTAGCTGTGGTGTTCCCGTTGCCCCTTTGGTGTCCTAGAGGCGCCGACAATACGAAATAATGAAATGTTATTACAACTTGTAAATAAAAGCTATTAAATAAATATTATCACGCCTAGGCACCAACCTGTGACTCAGCGCTACTGCGCCCGTGTGAGGAGAATTATGGAACGCCGACGAGAAACTTACCGAAGGTCGCAGATGACACGTGAAGTTGCATGAAATGATCACTTTTGATGACGGTACGTGGGTCAAAGAATGCACATACCGCTCGAAATAATGCGATAATGAGCGCCACCACGCCGACAAACGTACGCAGACGAGATGGATCTGGGCGAAAACGGCAGCGGCGGCCGCGGCGGTAGCCAAACAAATGTGAACAACTTGGACAGGCGCGGAAAAAATTTTCCGGCCGCTTTGGCCTTTCCGCCCGCTTGCCGCTTTCCAAGTGTGAACGTAGGCTTAGTCTGCGCGAGAAACGTCTCTTGTTTGCGATTGCGCCCCTACGGAAGGCTGGTAATTACTGTTGTGTTGTTGAATCCTAAACCAGCAATTACGGAAGGCTGGTAGTTGCTGTTTTGTTGTGGAATCCCAAACCAGCAATGTACACACGAAGGGGTTGATGACAGCAGTGAAATTCCACCGACTCGCAATAGAATGCACGAAACAGACAGCCGACAAGCATGAATTACTGCTGTGCGCAGTACAGCGTAAGTAAACTCTTGTTGCAGGCGCTGACAGTTCTCGTCGGAGTTCACGCATCCTGAGAAATTGATTATGTGCACTATGCACTGAACAACACCGGAGTTCATTCCTGCATCACTAGTACACCAATCAGTCGAGATTGTGTGAGGTACAAGGCCGCTTCCTGTTTGCACCGGCGTAAGTGAAGCAGAAATGAGTTGCACGCACTACTTAAAATGCGTACGCATGCCATATCTGTGCTGTGTGGTGAAATATTCTGTACAATTCTGAATCTGCTGACGTAAAGGCAAATGACGGCTGCACGCTCGCACACAGCGGAAGACACAGCGGCCCATGCACTTGCCGCAGGAAATGCAACCCTCTCGTATGAGGGAGCAGGGCGACGATAGCTTCGAAAAAAAAAAAAACGCCTTACGCGTTTTTGCGCGTATTTAAGTTTTCTAGCGCAAAGACGCAGCGAACAAGCTATTGCTATGGGATTAGGTATAGCCTGGTCACACGTGCATTTTCACGCGCATAGCCGTCCTTGACTTGTGAAACGCACTTCGCCCCGACGAGGACGACGCCATCTACGCTTAACGGAAATTAACAATTAATGATGTCTTCTCCGATCGCACGGGTCGTCTCAATGATGCGTTTTCGAAGACTGGTCCATTCAGTGGCGCGATGAGAGACCGTTGCTCCAAACGCCCACTGTACCTGTCGTACTTACTGTGTTTACTGAGCTTACTTTACTTTTTACCTAATTTCTTCACAAGCACACGCACACGCGAGGGGGGGGGGGGGGGGGGGGGGGGCGGTCCCATGTCTTTGATATACATGTATAGAGTCTGCTTGCACTACCGCTATTTATTATCGATCACGTGACCTAGAGGGAAGCAGAAGCGTGCCCCCCCCCCCCCGAAAAAAATTTCTGGCTACGCCCCTGCCCCCTGGCGTCCTTATTCTGTCGGTACACGAGCCAAGCCAACTCATTCAAGACGAAACCACTCTTTTACACGTGACGGCGCAGTAGCATCACGCACGATTTCAATATATCACGCAGCCAAGTTTCTTTGCACCTTCTGCACCTATTCACACTGCGATGGGCGGCACCTAGGCCCTCGATTGTCCCTGCACCGCCGTCCTTGATTGCAGAAGTGCAATGCAAGGGGCCACCATGGTGCAGTACACGCTTGAACTTTGCAGCGAGTGGATGTATCTCCGTGACCCGCACCCTGCACCGCCTGAACCTTTTCGTTCTTGGTGACATGCACCTGTTCTGAATCGAATAAAACCCACTGGGTCCACGTTCACAAACATGTCGTCGCTCAAAAACTGCAGCAATTTGGAATTATTTATTCCAAGCAGAACCTAAATCAGTACGAAGAGCGATGTTTACACGGATGACGGCGGCGAAAGCTACGACGGAGATTTTGAAAGGATTTGAAAAATTTGAAAGATTTTTAAAGCTACCCCCAATTATCGCAAGCCGCCGCGCGAAGGCATCGCCGCTTTTTTACTCGCAGCAATCAAATATATCGCTGTGTTGAGGAAAACTTGGGGAAAAGCTTTTTTTTTAAGTGTATTGCTTTTTAATATTGAAATAAAACCCACGATCCGCGTACTCTAATGGAAGGGCACGTGACAGCGCGTTCTATTTCTTGCCGCGCTTTTGCCGCGTCGGGCTCCAAACGTCACTTCTCGTAAAGACTTTTTGTGAGCAAATAAAGAGATAAATTGTCGTTTAATGAGCAAAACATTGCTACTTTCAGTCAATAGGAAACACGATCGCTTCGTCAGCGGGGTTACACCGATCATTGCTCTGAACGGCTGTCTGTGCATTTCACGAGTGATTTGAGCCGTACGATTTACATGTCACAGATACGACAAAGAATTTTCACCTTTGTCCAGCCTTGATCAACTAGGTCAAACCTCGATCCAAGCCCAACGCCACACTGAATGCTTAAAAATATTGTACGCTATTTTACGCTCGCCACTTTGCTCTTCCCTAGATTATGCAAAATTTTCTAAACTTTCAATTACAAGGCACCACCGCTACCTGAACCATTCAGCATTTCATTTGCGCACAGACTTTTTGATTATACAGTATTTTATTTTTTTCGTACAGGCTACCTCTGGAATTTTGGTGTTGGGCTGCTAAGCACGAGGTCCCGGGACCGAATCCCGGTTGCGGCGGCCGCATTTCGATGGGGGCGAAATGCTAAAACACCCGTGCACTTTGATTTATGAGCACGTTAAAGATCCCCAGGCGGTCCAAATTATTCCGGAGTCCCCCAATACGGCGTGCCTCATAATCAGATCGTGGTTTTAGCACGTAAAACTGCATAATTAATTTTTGTTATTTACCTCTGGAATTTGTTGTCTGGCTGTGTTCACGAATTGTCACTTGTTGAGTTTCTAAAATATACTGAACGTTGTTTGCGCGCACCTTGTTTTAATTGAATTTGACTTTCTCTTGCTACATCGTTTTAGGCCATTGCCTTATTCTACTCCTGATATGGCCCATATTTCGGCCGCAGTATGCACCAACAAATAAATGAAATAAATTTCCATGCGTGGCGTGATGCTGCTAGTGCGTGCCTAAGCCTTTGCTGCTGACAGTTTGCCGCTTCGATTTCCGAACGCAGGCTGTGAAGACACTATCTACGGCGTCAACGGAACTCTTCGCTACCCAGAAAACGGCGGGCAGTACACTCACAAGCGTGACTGCACCTGGATCATCCACACTTCTCAGGATATGGTACAGTAGCCACACCACTCATTTAAAGGCGGATTTTAATGTGAAATCGGGCCAGCACTCCCAGCGCATCTTTAATACAGTTTACCTTGCATAAATATGTAGACGTCCATAGTGTCTGTTCCCCACGACAAAATTGAAATAGCAAATAACGCCGTAAAATATCCGAATGAGGCACCTTTTTAGAGACGCTTAGTGCGATTCTCTGCTATCTCTTTTTTTTTTCCTTTTTGAGCATTCAATTTCTTAGAGGGGTTTCGTTTGTAACATTGAAGCGCCACTCAAGATTCTCTTTTATTTTTTCGCCCACATATGGGGGCGTAATTTTCAGGTGACATTTCTTGCGTAAAGGTAGCGCTGAAAAATTTCAATGCGATAGTATTATATTTTCTTTTACGCGAAAATCCGTTGGTGTAGTTGGCGCTACCGAAAGATGGTACCAAAAATGGCCCACGGCGCAAACACTATACGTCACAAGACGCTGGGATTGGAGTGAAATTTCTCCGGGAGGTTCCTGCAAAGAAAGTAAATTAATGGCTTTGAAAATAAAATTTGGTAAACTTCGGCACGGTTCCCCGGCGCCACGACGGTTCCACGGTTCTCGTTGACTAAAAGTGCGCCTAGTGCGTGCGTAATTGCACACGTGACGGCGCAGCCAATGGGGAGAAGGTGGCGCCACGTCATGAGTGTATCAAATTAGTACATAAAATAAAAATCATTAATGTCCAATTCAACCGTACTGAGCGGTTCTTCGAGTTATGAACTCCTCGCGGGCGAGCGAAGCGCGTTAAGGTGCTTGACGAGTTTTAAAGCAAAAGCCTTCAGTGGCTCGTTGCGCGATGGCCTTGAAAAAAAAAAAAACGCGGCGTCTAGTCGTTGTATCTTCCCAGCGCCTTCCCCCGCTGAGAGGATGCAACTTAAATGTAGAAGAGAAACGTCGCTGGCCCGAGTGTGACCCCGCTATAGGAGCGCGCGAAGCCGCAGCTAAGCGTCGAAAATCGAACCGAAGAAGCCAAAATGCGAGAGCAGCAACGCGATGATGCGAGACGACGCATGACCAAGTGTGCAGCAGGCTTTCGCCTTCGCGTAGTATACGGGAGGGTGACGTGCTGCCGAACTTTTGATTTGGCTTTACCGAGGCGCAGTTCGAACGCAGGTGAGACCTTGCGTGGACTAGGAACGCGCGGAAGAAAACATTTCACCAAAGGGACTATAATGCTTTCGTATTCATACACGTCAAAGTAGGAGCCGAGAGCGGTTGTCGCATGCATGCCAACCTTTCTGTGGCAATGCAGAGAAACGTACGCGGGTGAAGCCCACGCGTTGCAGCCGCTGTTGAATATCGTCCCCCATTCCCTTTCGCGTTTGTTTAGAGGCTACGGAACAGAAAATATACACGGGTTACTACAACCCTATAAAATAACGTAAATAACGTACTATAAAATAACGTAAAAAGTTCACAAGTCAGTGATGGTACTTTTTTTCACAGTCCTCCTAAGCGCTTTTGCAAATGCCCAAAACCATCACCACGAGCAAGCTAATAATATCATATTCAGCATATGATCAGAGGAAACGAAGCAGATAACGCCGTCAAACTCTGCCTGACTACTTGGCGCACTAAGACATGTTCAGAAGCCAAGCTCTTATTGCCACATAAAGTATTTCTCCAGTACAGGTGTATTTCTTTGAAAACTATTGCCCGTTTTGATTACAACTAGAGGGCTTATGAAGCTTCGAATTTTGCACACTGATATAGTCCGCAATGTTGGCCGGCCAAGAAATACAAAGTTCTGCCTTGTTTAGAGGCTACGGAACAGAAAATATAAACGGGTTACTACAACCCTTATAATAAAATAACGCAAAACGTTCACAAGTCAGTGATGGTACTTTTTTTTTCAGAGTCCTCCTAAGCGAAGCGAAGGCTCGAGAACCGAAGCCCGCAGATTTTCACTACTTCTGTTCAGCACCTTGTCACAATATCATACATAAATTATAGACATGCTGACTTGAAGCGCGGTGTGCATTTCTTTTATTTGAAAATGTCATACGATATGTACTTCCCATTATCACAAAATGAAAACGCGCTTTTTTCCCCGCAATTTTAGGCTGATAAGACATATGATCGAAAATGCCTTAGTGCTGTAGTTCGACATGTTAATGCAAGATAAAACCCTGTAAATGAAAGTTACAGTGTAATCATTGAGAAATAGGCGAGTTTAAAATTAAAAACGTGCATGGCCACATAGCACGTGGTGTGTTCAGGTAAATTTAATTACAACGCACCATGCGCTTTCAATTTTTCGCACAATATCACACCTTATCATCCCTCAGTAGACACGTGTTTACCATTCACTTTAACGTACTGGGTTGTTTCAACAGAATCCTTAACTTGGGGTCAACTCCGATCACTCAATAGAAGTGCAATATGTCTATATACTGGCCTCCGGAGTGACAAAAAAGATCAGTCAGACAGTCTTTATTTTCAATCTAAATTAAGGACAGAGGGATCTGTGGGAGAAAACAAATGCATTGACAGCTTAACTAGTTCACAGCAAGTTCAAACCCTTTGAACATTCAGGAACGGTGGACACAATAAAAGATTTGCAACGTAATCACTATACAACATGCCGTGCCGCTTTCTCAGATCGATCGAAGATGCAATAATGTCCAAAGAATCATAAATTAATGAACACAATACAATTACAACTTAATTAACACAAACACACATTGTAGTTGCAGTTAGAAAATGCACGTAAAAAACAGAGGCACTCGGAAAAGGTTAAATTCTAGCATCAGGAAGCAGCATTTTGGTGTATAGATGATTGTACATATAATGCATAGAACATTGTGCTGATGTGCTGAGGAAACTGGCTTCGAAAGCAACCCTCGGACCAAAGCGACAAAATAGTAGTGAAAGGTATGTTGAGCAAAACGTTAACTGTTGCAATGTATTTCGACAGGAGCTAGCGAGGTAAACGTTCTTTTTTCAGTCATTGCCTTATGCAGACAACGCGAATACAAAACGAAGAATGTGTCTTTTCTAAGGGGTTGATCAAAACGCAGGGATGGCTGAGAGTATATCAGACCCCTTTCTTCAAGAGATTTCTCTTGAAATATAATATTGTATAGGGCCAGTGTCGGTGGATATCAGCTTCAAGTAAAAACTGCGCAATGAAACATGCACAAAACGAAGGCGAGGTAACCACAAAGACGAGTGCTCATTCGAATAATAAGGCTCTTTAGCAGTTAGATCGTGATATAGTTGAACCTTTCTCAATATAAAATGAAGAGAACAAGTTCGTAGTCACTCCTTCATCGGCTTTCAGCCGTCAATAAATTAACTGGTTTGAGTGTGAACATGCGTTCTTTGATTGAGAGCATATTTCTACATAGAATACGTCTCTGCGACGGTGATCGCGCATGGTGTAAACAAAGATCGCAAGGGATGATTAGCAAACGGCACTTGAACCGAGCGCTTTGTCCTGGGCCTCTCTTCTTCTCCGTTGCCTTTTGTAGCGCCTAAGGTCGTCCTAGCCGTCAAAAATGCACCAACTCGCCCATTGTCTTTTTTTTTTTTTACGAACGTCTACCCACTATGACGTGATTGGCCCACTACACTGCTGACAAGGCTACCATCCTTGACAGGTCCTCAATCTCACTTTCACAACGTTTCACCTGGAGGAGGGTCACGAGTGTGCCTTCGACTACCTGGAGATCCACGATGGTCCCACGTCGTCCCGCCGCACCATCGGCCGGTACTGCGGCACTTCTCTGAGCGGCAGCAGCGTGGTGTCGACTCAGTCGGCGCTCTACCTGCACTTCCACTCGGACAGCTCGGTCGCCGGTGACGGCTTCGCCATCGAGTGGATCAGCGTCGATCCCGGTGCGTAGCCGCGACTCTCTTTTCATCTTCGTGAACTTTATATTCTGATAGATGTGGTTCGGCGACGCATGCTTCTTCATTCACTAGATGAACATTTCGAAACGAATAAAAAATTGATTGTTCAGCTGCCCTGGTGCTGCAGGCTATGACCGGAAACTTATCAATATCCTTCTGTACAATAGCTGCACAACTAGAGCATACAACCAGCACTAAACTTGAGGGCAGAAAATTTAAAGATTACCGAAGAAACTTCACAGTAGACTAAGCATCGCGCAATGAGCGACAAAACGAAACGTGCGATAGTAATATAAGGGCAAACGCGGCACGAGCTAAACACTTAATGAGTATAGACGATATTCCACATAGTCCAGACTCCTGACTAAGAGAAATGAGTTGAGTTGAGAAAGTCCTGTTATGCGTGCGGGGCAAATAACTGGCGCTCTAATAAAGTGAAATAGTGTATGCCGATGAAAGGGAAATGAAGTCGAGGGCGTTATGCAAGGCTAGATGGTGCATTGAGATTAGGCATTGTTCCGTGCGTAGAATGTAGCAGACCGACGCAAGACAGGGGAAATAATAGATCGCAGGGAGTGCATTCGTCCTGCCGTTGCGGTGAAAATTCATGGCGATAATGAAAATGATGACGAGGACGATGAATTCCTCATCAGAAGGGCCAAAAGCTTGGCATGAAAACTGTGCAGCGCATTCTGCATCACAGCAGCCTTCTTTCGCCAGTCAATGCGATGCTCTCCAGACTATAGTTTCCACCCCTTCGGCAGTAAACTGTTCTGAAAAGAAAACATCCTCGGGAATGGTTTTCTTGTGTTCACAAGGACATACAAGTATTACTAGGCTTAGCCGGCTAGAACAAACAAACCGCCTTTCACCATGCCAGTGACCGTTCCTTGAATATTCGTAAACAATTAATTTCCGTTCTTCCTCTTTTTACCCCTTTATTCTACGTCTCTTATGTATAGGGTAGCCAACCGGGCGGGACCTCGGTTCACTTACCAACCTCTGTCTTTCTTTCAACGCGTCGTGTGCATCGCGTAATAGTGTGGTAGCAATGCGTGCTCTGCACAATATTCTTTCGAATGAATGTGCGATTGAGCGCGTTAGTCCTTGCTACACAGCATGCTGAAATGCGCCAAAGATCACTCACACTCAATAAGACAGAATGCCACTACCAACTCATTATTGCGTGTACCAGACCGGAGTACAAAAAGCAAAAGAATGCTCGCGCGCTTCGTATTCATAAAAAGAATTACGTTAGTTTTCTTTATCTAAGCAGGGAACTTACAATTCACTTCAGTCATTTCAATAGCGCCATCAACAGGTGGCTTATGCACAAGCATCACTTTCTTTTATTGCGATAGCAATTATATGGACACTCCAAAGTAGATTTCTGCCGTCGGCGTCGCCATCGTCGTCGCCGTCGCCGTGAGGTTCCGCATGACGTCAATGGAGATGAAATCGTCGCCGCGCACCAAACGCTGTATGTGTGAGTGAAAGGGCGCGGGGAACGCGCGCTTTCACAAGGAGACGGGGAGTGAACGCACGGCGGAGAACAAACGCGCGTTCTGCGCCGTGCTCGCTTAAGGGCTGCAGAAGTAGGCGTCTCTTTCCTCCTTTACAATCACCATATATGTAGAGCAAACGCGCCTTCTTACGACGCGCGAAAGGCCGTGGGGGAGGGGGAGGGAAGGGAGGCGACGTTTAGCTGCGTCACCAAGTGCCTATTTATATCAGAGGCTCCGGCAACAGTCAACAATGCCGCACGCATTTTGTGCGAACGCGGGCAAAACGCCGACGGCGTCGACAACAGTTCTGCGTGTTGCCGGTGCTGCTGCATGTCCAAGTTCATACAGCTGATAAAGCTACTATCATTACTCCGTATAGCTCTCTACAAATTTGCTATCGCAATTGATGCTTCGCCTTTCAGGTGAAACTGCGACAACTTTTTTTCAACAAGTTAACTCCAATTCAGATGCAATTTCGCACTTGATTCTGCAACACGAGTACAAACACGAGTACAACACGAGTACAAATCTCACAATTAATTGAGAGGTGCACGTTCTTCTTCTTGCTTGTCGCGTCTGTCAAGATATCGTTATGAATAATATATGCTGTCTGCATAACGCAGGTAAACTACCGCTGCATCTATTTGCAAGTACGTGACTATGACGACAGTGACAATGGAGAAAACTCTGACGTCATCAAGAAAGAAGAAACACCGGGAAAGGCTATTGATAAAGATACTTATTGAGACGGTGGCCTGAACTTGGCTGCTGTTTTTAACACGTTTACGTGGCGCTGGCTGGTACTGACAGTACGTCTAGTTTGGCTAGCTCAATCTCACCTATGCTGAATTATTTTGTTTCTCAGGATCTTTCTATTGAACCGCAATATAGAATGCTTTTCTCAAGTGTACACGCTGTACCTAGGCTTTAGAAGGACCTGTCTGTTATGCTTGTATTTATATTCTGTGTTTGTTTTCACATACTCTGTATTCTCTAGCTGATTTGCTCTGGAAGCGTATAAGTATTGCAACAAGAACATGGGCCGATGGTGGGAACAAGTGTTGGAGGAATGGATCGGCAGAGGCTTCTACGAACCTTCTGGTGCACAGGAGCGTGCACAGGCGGATAATCTGTGGTTGCTAATCTCTTCTTACCCCAACTTTCTTATATGTGCGAGCAACAACTCGCACCCCTAAACGTACAGTCTTGGTAATGCTCATCACAAAAATGTGCAATCCATTCCACTAGAGCATTTTACTTTTGCCGGAGACAAATAAAACCACTATGTTCAGAAAGAAAAGAACCTATCCGTCGTCGTCCTCATCAGTTTGCCTAAAGACGCTCAGCTTAATTGCGTAGAAAAGATATTGGTCGCAGAATAGGAGGATCTCTAACTTTATTCTTTTTATTGATACCTAGTTTTGCGAATAGGCTGGATAACAGATGGATGAGATATCTGCTGGTTAGTTAGTGCAAGCAAACAACAAAATACGCGTGCGCGCAAATGTTTACGTTCAGTCATCAACGACTTCTCTAACATAACCACATCGCCATACCTTCACTTTCCGCGGAAACCACCTTTCGCTTGCAGCATCTTAGTATGCATTTTACGTGCTGGCCACGTTTTGCTTGTGCAGAGTGTGGCAAAGTAATGCCGGCGGCGAACGTGGGTTCGGTGAGCTCTCCGGGATACCCTGACCACTACCCGTCAAACCGGAACTGCTTATGGACGCTGGCTGTGCCGGCAGGAAAACGAATCCAGCTTCACCTTGCTACAGTCCAGATGGAACACCACCCCAACTGCTCATATGACTACCTAAAGGTGCGCTTTTCATTGTGACAGTCAATGTACTAAATCGGCACAAAGGACCGCATACGCGCGGTGCGTTAAGCAGTTGACACCGAACTCATAGAGCAATGTATTGGGTTCTATTGCGAAATTGTTTCTTGCTGATATCACAACGGTCGCCTCCAGTAGAGCGAGCTTCGACCGGAAACATGATTAAACAATGATACACCACAGGACGTGGACGCCTGTGTTGCAGCGTTAGCCTCAACTCTTACGAGATAGACAAATGGGCGAGTTGGTTTTAACGCATAATTTTAAATGGTGCTACAAACGCGGGACAGCGATAAAATACCTCCGCAGATGACTAAATGTCCGAGAAGCTCATACATCAAGACAAAGCTGTATGAGGAAGTTGTCACATCCTTCGAATGTAAAACGGTGCTCCTTGTGAAGCATCAAAGCTAGAAATCCCGACGCCATCCTCACAGGTCACCCGGCTCTACGGGCAATGATGGGTTGAGGTCTCCCATAGTCGGTGACGACCTAAGAATTCAGTACATACTCCCTTCGTCTCCGGAAGAGATGTGGAGCCAGCTCGAGTCCAGTCAGAGCTAAATAGTATATGCTAGGCTAATATTAAAGTGAACGGTGGTTGTTTCATGCTAAAATATCACCTTTGGCTGAGTGTTGATATCCGAGTCTCCCACAATATTTGTCAAGACGATTTGGCTTCGTCCCGAAACCAGTGACACAAAGATAAATATCTACGGAGAAATCAGCGTCTTAAATACGTGGGAGCGGTTAACGTCATATAGAAGTCGGTGAACCTCATTGGCAAATGTCTACAAATTGACGACTTGCAAGATAGTTCCCGCCCTGTTCAGTGCGGTGGCTGTACTACAAAATCTTCTTCTTTCTGCGGTTTTACGTGACAAAACCAGTTGTGATTATGAGGCACGCCGTAGTGGAGGGCCCTGGATTAATTTTGACCACCTAAAATCTGGTTGGAAAACAAACCATATACCCGCTACTCCTATCCGGGATATTTCCCGGCTTCTCGGCCAGCGAAGGTGCATTCCAAGCACAGATCAAGTGATTTTCCTCTGACAATGTGGATTCTAGGCTAATAGAAAATAGAAGCTTGTTGTTCCTCACGAAAGTGCTACCTTCGGCTAAGCATTACTGATGTGATCAGAAAGAAAATTTGCTATGACGTTCAGCTTTTATACTAATGCAAGTAACATAAAGACACACGTCGGCCATGTCTCCGTGCAGCGAAATTTACCATCTTAAGCGCCATTGGTGGGAAAATATTTTTCTTGCTCATGCGCAGAACATTTTTGAAAATGGTAACTTGTCGCTGAGTTGCACGGTGAAATGTATGTCCTTTTAATTTTAGGTTGACACCGACTATACTCAGTTTCGTGCATAGTAGACAAGGATATACGAAAACTAGAGAGACACCGCTCGCATCCGCGAGCAAAAAGTAGTGGGTTACATATGAAAGGAATGAGTTGGCGCCATGTAACTTAATGTAAAATTAAGTCCCGTACTTTTACGTCCCAAAGTATGAAGTGCTTATTACGTGAAAGATGTATGTGATCGAAACCTGCTTACGACTAAATGAGCGGAGTGGCGGGTTTCTTCGACCAGCGGCCACAGCGCATCACTTGCGATCACGACAGAAACGTAGTACATCGCCTACTAGAAGCACAAATGTGCACAAGTAACGCGTGATATAGACTTGCGTCCGGATGTTGTAATTGTAATATACGAAGTAGTTATTTTGTAGAAAATGTTTGTAGAGAAGCCAGCACGATTGCACTGTGAAACGCGTGGAGTGACACTTATATGGCAGCTTTAAATAATTGTGTATTTTTCCGCAGTGTTACCTGCTGTGTATGAAACGGAGTATATATAATTAGAAGCAGGCGGGATCGCCGGCAGACGAGTGGGGCGCCGTAGACCATGCTGACCACAGGCAGACGGGATGCTGGTCCCGAGGGAACATAAACGCTGAGGTGCATGATTTGCCGGCACAATATAAAATTGACTTTAGCCAAAACGCAACGCCCGCAAAATGTTACTCTATTTGGGCCCCTCCTAGCTGACCACAAATGAAGCCGGTTAAACCTGACGTGAACAACAAAAATTACGAATTTCACGCCGATATGAACTCGCAAAAAACATTGTTGCCCATTTGAGTGAGCTATACGCAAGGTAACATTTATAGTTCTAGCTAGCTCTTGATAATCTTAGCAAAATTGAGGTTCTCATGCAGAATTCATTACTATCTCTTCTTTTATCGACTTGATAATCGAGCAGACCAACGGGCTACGAGCGACGCCTATGGGAGAGCTCCGGATTCAGTTCTACTAGCTTGAGTTCTTTAACGTGCACCTGAAGCATGTTCCATGAGCACTTCTGTCTTCCGCAACTATCAGGATATGGCCACCACGACCCATAATAGAATAAGCTACTTAGCAATATCAGCAGCAGAACACCGTGCAATGGCTGAACCAACACAGCAGGTTTTGCAATGTATATAAGAATCGTAGTAGCGCGAACGATGAAGTATGAAAGAAGCGGTATGCAGATGGAAGGCTTAGGTAAAGCAACTGCAACTTATTCACCAAGAAATTTACCCAAAGTGCATCGCTTCTTGTCATGCGATGCCGAGCACCAAAAACCTATGATAGAAACGCGTTAAGGAAGCTTTTAGTCGAGCGTGGTCTCGCCGAAAATGATGCGTGTTTCGTAAAAGAATTTTGAAAGCTTATTCTGCTTGTGATGAGCACGCAAACCTTTTATAGGATGACTATAATATACACTCGCGATATTACATAACGTGACAGCACAGATGCTCGAAGGTACACAAAAAGCGAATCGGGCGAGTAAGGCAAAATTCTCGTGCGATGCCTTCTCGAGGTTGAAATACGCGGTAACGCTGGAAAATAAGAGTTTAAGCGTGTTCGCACTGGAACGTAAATCTAAAACACTGAAAACACATGAAAAGGACCTCTCTCACTGTCGTTAAAACCCACTGTGTCTGCTAAATTAGGTAAAGTAAATGAACCTCCTTTGGAAGTAAACGGTAATATTGCTCTAAATGAAACTGCAACACGATGTACGTGGTTTGGTGGTGCAGATCTACGATGGTGCCAGTGAACAGGACCGGCAGTTGGCCGTCTTCTGTGGCACCAACAACACGGCTGGAGAACGTCCTATCCTAAGCTCGGGTCACAACATGCTCGTCCAATTCCACTCGGATGAGTCGAGCACCGACACTGGTTTTTACGCCACCTATGCTGCCGTGCCTGGTGAGTGTCTGGAATGCGTTGGCACCTGTAGTTGCATTGGGGAAACGCTTACTTGACAACAGAGGCCGGGAATTTTATGCAACATAGACACGCAAGTATCGCTGACGCCTTGCAGACCTTGCTTCAAATAACGATTGAGTTCAGGTCTTGCCGGTAGAATGTGGTGAAGCTAATGGCGCAACCCGAACAGATAGCACTTTGTCCTTCTACTTTGTAACTGCCCTATTTCCTGGAGATATAAGCCAAAGCGCTTGTGAAATTTCATGCCTTGAATCATTGCGTTTAAGTTGCTCAACAAAGTAATAGGGATTGTCTGTGTGACAATCCTTCATACTGGGCCCCCTTCACAACTCCTACGAGAGCTATAGCGCCCCACCTTTATATCATACCCAATGTACACATCTTCATGTGATCAATGAACTGTAGATTACAGCTGGCGACACTGAAGCAAGGGGGCAGGGGAGACAACAGACCATCAGTTTAATCTGCTCCTGGCAGTTGCTAAATTTTACCAGTCCTTTTTTTTTTAACGCCGCAACTGTTATTCAATTTCGTTCGTCGATTGCGTAATGAGAACATTTGTGAGTTTCATTGTATATCTCCGGTAAATCGCCAAGGATGCAGACAATGGCTTCGGAGATAACTGCAGGTACTAATACAGATATTTTTCCCTTCATGGTTGGGTGTCACATAATTAGATCGTCACGCTTGTGTGTTAATCATACCGAAAAGAAACGATGTCAAACAGGCATAAAAGGACCGCACACCAAAGTTGTGATATAAGCCTGCAAGCCCTACGAACTACAGCAGCAACCTCACAAAACTCATCCGCTGGACATTCCTAATGTTTCACACAAGAGGTCCAACATAGGTTCTTGCGAAAATGCAGACTCAAAGCTTGCAACGACGGCAAATGAATTACGTTTACTAGATATATCAAAGCAATCTTTGACCACGCTACATTGCCTGCTCATTACATAAACCGGAACACCTGGTCAAGGCTACAAACAATGCACGTAAATGGGGCCGAACGTGCTAGCACTGAAACTGAGAATCGCAGCCATGTGTACTCAGATGAACGTCAAAGAGGAAGAACCAAACGTAAAGCGTAAAATATACTATTGCAGTGAATCTTTATACGAAAGAATAAGCTAGCACACTTCATCCTCACTTAATATAAAGTGCTAACGGTATCCAGAAAACTTAGTTTGCATGGATCGACAAGTTTGCTTGGAGAATATTAGCGTACAAATTAACGCGTCCTTGCCGACTGTGGTAATGCTTGTTCCGTGGGTTTCGTGCTGAATAAAATGTATCTGGCTTTAGTTTAGAACGCTTCGAAATTAATGGCCCTCTATTCGAGTGAACCCGAACCAGCGAGGCTGAACCCGATGTTCCCGTACGCAGCGGTCCCCGGTTGCGGTGGCGTCATGTCTCGCGACAAAGGCCGCTTCTCTTCTCCGGGCCACCCGAACCCCTACGAGAACGGGCTTCTCTGCGAGTGGGAGATACGAGCCTCGCCCGGTGAACGACTGCGCCTCACCTTCGAACGCTTCGAGCTGGAGAGCCACCCGAACTGCAAGTGGGACGCCCTGGAGGTATGACGACGGTGACACGCCTTTCCGTGCACGCTAAGCATGCAATGCCACAGCTTTGAAGCACGCGCCTGCGAGGGCATTCACGGCGACCTTTCAGTGTGCGGTGTGTGTCGGTGACGATTAGACACGCGCCCAAAAAATAGGCTGCACTGAACACAAAAGACGGAAAGTTCTCGAGCGCTTGCGTTGAAAAGAATATAATGCAAAAGCACGAAAAATTGGCCGAGTTGGTATGGTAACATTTCTAGTTTATAGAGCGAAGGGACGCGTCCTGTCTGATTCTAGTCCTGGAAAGCTGTTTAAAACTCCATGCCTCTTTAACTTACCGATTCATCCGGCACACAATTTTTCATGGACTTGGATATAATCCCGAAACGTGCGGAATAAATCAGTGCACGGTATTTTCGTCACGCACCTCGTGGCGAAAATTGGTATCAACGTATTTCCTTAGCTTTCAAGGATTTGCTTTGAAAGGCATGCAGGATCAGCTTGGCAAGATTATAGCATTCTTTAGCTCATCTCAAGACCAACCGCTGTCGTTCTTTATCTGCGGTTCCTCTGGCGAAGCACCGAAAAAGCCATTATGTGAGAGACAGGAACTAGGCATTGAAAGAAATGGACGGACAGGTGAACAGAGGTTCGTGTAGCTCGGTTACCAACTTTCCTAGCTTCGCGGTATTTTTTTTTTTTTTTTGATATCGGGAACTTTAAATTCGGAGCGTTATTTTGTCTTTTATGTTTCCAATGCGCCAGTAATTGATGATATAGCGGAAAAGTTTAGTTCTGATTGTCGTCAATGTCTGCTGTATTTCGCATGTTAGATGGGTACTAAAAAAGAGCAGCAAATATGTTCAGACTATTAAACTACTGTTTAAAATTCTGCTCTCATTTCAATGGCGGAAGAGAGTTGATTATTACCGGACGGAATTAACGCCACAGTTCGGTATTCAATTTTTCGCCTATGCTTCGTGCCAATGACGTAACCGTCCTAATTTCCTTCGCGTTTCCACGCATTTTCGGCGTTTTCGCGTATGAAAAATTCCCCAAAAAGATGGCAGCATGAGCTTTTACGTGTTTTAAAATGTCAACCTAATCGTTCTGATTGACGAACGCTTAACTACGCGTAGTTGGCACTGTATAATTCTACGACGTCGCGTGAACCTGGTGCGGGAAGAGTTAAGTTTTGTCGCCAACCACGCTCAGTTGCTAAATGTCGCTGTAATTTCTATACCATTGAGGCCCTGCTATTGATGAGACTGATCTGCATTGCCTCCCAGAGGCTTAACCCTGTATAGACCTCTAAACCCTTAGTCTTTGTTTAACACATGTGGTCTATCCAGATCTTCGACGGAAGCGACGACCGGTCGCCGCTCCTGCGTCGTGCTTGTGGGGACAGCACGCCTCCTCCCGTGCAGTCCACGGGAAGCGCGCTCTTCGTCCGCTTCAAGACGGATGAGAACACGCGGCTCCAGGGTTTCAGCGCCCTCTACGAGACAGGTGAGGTGGCAGCCCAGGGGACAGTCTAGCAGTCTATTCGTACTACTGGCAAATTAAGCTCATGCAATTACCATGCGGCGTGCGGAATCGGCAACCAGTGTTGCCATTTCAGCGATTTCCTCTCTAGATTTAGCAACCTTTTACTTTGTTCGCGACAGTAGAGAGCTTAATCGCGTCCGGTATTAGGGTAAACGCAGGCGGACTGGGCTTTTTACCGGAGGGGTGGAGGCGTAAACGCGAGCGCCCTGCATGGTGCAGCCACCTGGTAGCGTAGAGCTCAGTCAGACCAACACAGATTGCAGTAACCAAGTGCACCTCACTTTGCTGCTGGCGTAAATATTCGGCAGCAACACGATTACGTCGCTGCCGAAAATTTACACCAGCAGCGAAGTAGAATACACTTGGCTACTACAACATTAGCTCTGTGTTTGTCTGACTGAGCTCTGCGCCACCAGGTGGCTGCACTATGCAGGCCGCTCGCGTTTGCGCCTCCACCCCTCCGGCAAAACGCCCAGTCCGCCTGCGTTTACCCGAATACCGGACACGATAAAACTCTCTCTTGCCGCGAACAAACTAAAAGGTGAAAATGTGAAAAGGAGCACACTTCTGAGCGGGATGGGCTCGGCCACACGAATCAGTGCACCACCGCTATTTCTCACTGCTATCGAACAATTTTATACGGCCCACAGCATTGACGTATATGAAGGGACGGCAACGTAGTATTGCAATTGTATAAAGATCAGCGTAATTATCATCGGTAGGTTAACATGAACATTATCATGACACGTAATCTATTTCTCAAAACAAAAGCGCCTGAAGTAAGATAGTTTGCAGGCATAACGTGGACCAAATGCGTCTTTCTGATGGGAGAATCAGGTAACCCGCGATATTTGTCAGCGTGCTCTTTTTTTTTATGTAAAGGTACACGCAGTATTTCATTTGCCACCATGCATAGTTTTCTACATGCATTAGGGTTACAGAATGGATACTAAGAGAAGGAAAACGCAGTCTAGGTCGGCAGAAAACCAGATTGGATGTTGACGTTAGGAAATTTGCAGGCGCAAGTTCGAATACGCTGGCGCAAGACAGGTGTAATTGTAGATCACAGGGAGAGGCCTTCTTCCTGCAGTGGACATAAATTTGGCTGATGATGATGATGATGATAGTTTTCTACATACATTACTGAATTAAATGAAGTACTCTACACCCTGCTAATAAATTCCATGTTTATTCGTCACCTATCTGGACACTATACGAAGATGAAACGTTCTGGTAGATGCGTTACTTACACCACGTTAGCCTATATTAAAGTGTTTTAAAAATGCCTACATGCTATCAAAATGACTCGACAATTTCGTAGCTACCATTGGAGCAAGGTATTGCGATTAATTAGCGACTTCTGTGCCTCAGTTTATCACCATGATTGAAAAATATGGTAACACTGTGACGGCAACGTATGTGCATGGAGACGTCGAATAGCACTTTCGCGAAAGTGTGACTTGCAAAAACAACAATGAATCGCTTTCGTGAAGGGCATGTCTCTTGCACATTTTCAAGGAATGGGGGTAGTATCTAGTGAAAGTGTTTTCCAGTAGCTGCGACACTTACAAATATTAAGCTGCAATCGTGATCATTCTCATTCATAAAAACGTGAAAAAGACACCCCTACAAAGGGGCCGTGTCCATAACTTAATCGCTAACTGCTTAGGTTGTCATTGATCGCAAGAACAGTAGCAGCATGCGCCGACAATTAAGGTTAATTCTTCTGCAAAGAAAAAAGAGCACTAATAAAAAAGTCTGAAAGCCTGAACGGCTCGTGGACTCTCAAAATAGTCTCAGCATTGGGCTAAAGCATGTCACAGATAATTCGCCAATATAACCACGTGGGCAGTATTGTAGCGTAAATGGTTCAAGTCGATACAGTCAGTGAAGTTCAAACAAAATGTTTCAAAATGTGCCATAACTCAGTACCATCCGATTCTTCGATGCGCCCCTCATATAGAAGAATTATGAAATCAAATCATTTTACACCTATCTCGATAAACGTGCAACGTCCACAGGGTGTGCTCCATCGCCAATGTGGTACGATGGAGATGATAAGCCAGGCGAAAATCGACCGGCGTTTACCAGCGTAGAGTTAAAAAGCGTTATTTGTTCACTCGCACAAAGCCACCGCGGCACGCTGGTTACAATACTCAGCTTGAAAGCACAAGGTGGTCAGTTCGATCCCAGGCTGGATATCATAGGTGAACTTTTTGCCACATCATCGCAAACGCCGTCATCCAAGATCCGCTGAATGATCCGTTGAATGGCCTTTGTCATAAAAAAAGTTCTGCGCCAAGCCCGCAACCTCCTTCCAAGCATGAAAGCGAAAGTGCAGCTTAGCCACCCAATATATCCGATACCGGTGGATGGATAACCGGTGGACCATTAGGGTTATAGAATGGATATCAAGAGAATTGAAGCGCAGTCGAGGACGGCAGAAAGTCAGGTGGAATGATGAGGTTAAGAAATTCGCAGGCGCAAGTTGGAATACGCTAGCGCAAGACAGGGGCAATTGGAGATCGCAGGGAGAGGCCTTCGTCCTGCAGTGGACATAAATATAGGCTGATGATGATATCCGATACTATATCGAGGAGGTCGGCCTACTTTGACGGGGAACTTCAAGTTTGTACAAGCTGGTGTGACATGCTCGAAGCACTAGAACACAAAGTACAAGAACAGAAACCCACATATACGCACCAAGACCTGGTGCTGTCATGTCCGTGTGCACGTCTTTCTTTCCTATCTGTGTTTTCGTCATATTTAACCACGATTATACGCACTGTGTGCTGTGAAGTCAGGCGGGAAGGAAGACGTACTAAACTAGACCACAACGCGGTGCACGTTCCGGCATGTGTAAACGGCTGCGTAAGACGCTGTGGCCTCTCCCCCTTACTAGAGAGTACTGCACGTTTCTAACGCGTTTGTGCTAGCGTCCCCTTAAGCGGGAGATGGTGCAATTATAATGAAGGGCGCGGTTATAAAATAGGAATGACGTCACATATGGCGCGTGTCATTGGTGGAAGTCAATCTTTCGATTTAGTGCGGCGAGACTGGGCGAATTACACGGAAGATTCACGGTTTACCGATGATTCCCTCCAGAGCTTCGCCCAGACATCATCATTCACCCCGTGGGTATGCGGTGTTTTTTTTTTTCGTACCCTTTTTTTGTCTTTTTTTTAGGAAGAAGAAGAAGATGGCGGCAAAGTCAGCTGACTGACTACTCGATACAAGCGCGAGTGAGACTGTACGCGTAGATGAAGAAAGAACGCCCGTGTAGAGTGTATCGAATACGAAAAGAAACGGCGCGCTCACTTTCCCGCTCAATGTAGTTCATGAGGCCTTTTACGGAGCGGGCGGCCTTCTCTTGCAAGAGTGACATGCTTTCCTGTCTTGTCGAACGTCTCTTGCAGTGTGCGGTGGTCGGTGGACGGGCCTGCAGGGCGAGCTCACATCTCCGCGTTACCCGTCGGTGTATCCGCGCAACCGGCACTGCAACTACACCATTCAAGTGCCGCCGGGCAACGTCATCAAGCTGGCGGTCCAGACCTTCGACGTCGAAAATGATGAGAACTGCAACTACGACTACCTCGAGGTTGGTGCAGACGCTACAGCAGAGATTATTTTACTGCTTAACACGAGGTGAAAGCGTTGAGAAATGCGCTCGCTTTATTAGCGCGATGCGCGTTTAACAAGCGTCGATGCCTTTCTGTTTACAAAGTGCCGCGGCAAAAATGACGCACATGCGGCCGCAATAACGTCCCCATAGATAAAAGGCATTTATTGCAGCTGTCTCACCCACGTATTTTGAATACGATCGTCGATTCGAAGATCGTCCTCCACTCAATCGAGTTTAGCACAGCGCCGCCCGTTGACTGAACTAGAAGCTCCCTTCTTAAGAATTGCCACGGAGCGTCAATCAAGAGCAGTGACCACTTCTGTCGAGGGATGGCGTTGCCATCCACTTCCTCGAGTTGAGGTAGAAGGCTGCGTGGAGTGACGTTCTAAATTACGGGGGTTGAACTGTGCGCATCGTGAACGCACTGCCGGACTTTCCTTTCAAAAAGGAAGCGAATTTCCTTTCTTTTATTTCTTTCTGTTTCACTGGCCCCCACGGATGAGAAAGGAACCACTCCCTTCGTTCGGTTCCTGGAAGTGACCCAGCGACGACGCTCCGAGGTGTCGGGGGTGTTTCCCGGGCCTGGGGGAGGACAGCCAGGGTGGGAACCGCGGTTCAATCAGGGATTCCATGAGCCGCGGCCGCCGGGCGCGTTCTCCTGTCCAGATCAAGCTCGTCCTAGGAGTATAGGGCTGCCAACCGTCCCGAATTCAATGGAACAATTCCGACGTTTGAGAAAATGTCCCGTTTCCTGACTTCGCCTGGCCGAGAAGGGCAAATGTCCGCACCTTTTTTTTTCTGTTTTACTACATAAAAATAAATACACCACATTTTTTTATATTGCCTGGCAGGTCGTTTGCACATTCTTGTTTTTTGTGTAATCTTTTCATTGTCATAAACCTAAAGGCGATGTTGTGCTTGTCGTGGTTCTATGGTCGGTGAGAACCTGTCCAACCACAAAAGCGCAGTGTACCTGCTCTTAACACTTACTTAAAAAGACCTTAAAGATCTCAACTGTTAAAGAGACCCGAGCCAGTAGGAGTTAGCTCACAACCAAGTAGGTCTACACACAAATAAGTACAACCAATAAGGATCGCTTATTTCAATGACGCCAAGTGGTACTGCGGGTTTAAAACAGTTGTTTTTTTTTTTCTTACACATTTGCCTTTGGGTTACTGGCTTTGGGATGAAATATTAATGTCTAGGGCAAAATTTATGGCTAATCCTGATATCACGGCTCAGCCGAAAACAATATTTTAGCTTTAAACAACGAGCTTTAATTGTCCAGTTACTCTAGCAGTTAACAATAGCGGGAGCGATTTCATTAGGTTGGGAGCAGGCTCCAGCTGGCTCGGTTCTGTTTCAGAGGCAGGTGCACTACGTTTTTGTAGGTGGAGATTGTAACTATTACTCCCCGTATTGAGAAATGCAACTTTACTTGAAGCCCATGCTTGACTTGATTTAAATGACGCCTGGCGTGAACGTGCCCAAGAAGCTCATTGCGTTGCCTTCGGCGCGTTCGCGATAGGCGTCATTTAGATAAAGTCAAGCATGGGCTTCAAGTTAGGTTGAATTTCTGCATACGGGGGTTAGGTTGTTTTCTCGACGGCGGTTCGCCGACTATAGTTCTCTCGTAGGCCCTAACCACTCACAGTACCTCTAACCTTATTGGTAGCCGTATTAATCAAGCAATTGTACTGCACCTTCCTTTTTTTCTAAAACATGACACGGTAGGAAAAAAAATTGATCACACTTGCTGCACCCACAACGCTGGCGGCTCCTGGCAGTGACAGGGCCGGTTATCGACAGCCCTCCCCTTTCCCCTTTTTTCCTCCCGACTTCGTCCACTCGGTAGTTGGCGACCCTAACTGTAATTGACGTTGGGCATCGAACATTCCCACTATCGTGCGTTCGACTATGAGTTGCGCGGTATTCAGTTCGTTAGCTGGGGTCCTGCCCGTGTGGTGAGGTAAAGCAGGGCCGGTCCATTGGAGTCGGGACGAGTGTGTGGATATTGTGTGTGATACAGCATGTGATATAGCGTGTTATGTGGGAGTGTGTTAGTCTTTAATTGACTCCCCTACACCACCTCGCCACGCGTGAGTGATGTTTAAGTATTTCCTTCTTTTAAGTCTGAAGTGTTGGAGGCTGGCATGAAACCGTTTGAAGATCAGTTCTATAGTCACCGAGAGGCTCGGTGGATGTGTGCTGAAACTATTTTCCTTCGATAAAGGTGAACGAAGCGCTTCAGCTAGCACTTATGTTGCAGATAACAGAACTCGCCCGCAACGGCTCAACCACTCGCATTGGTCGCTATTGCGGCCCCTCCGCGCCCCCGGTGATTACCTCAACATATAACCAGCTGCGGTTGGTGTTCCACACTGACCACTCCAACGAACACCACGGCTTCATGGCAAACTACACTGCTGTTGATATCGGTAAGTCATTGCGACCTACGTTGCGGACTTGGCTAACACAAGTCTCCCTCCCTACCTCTTGTTCGGAAGAGATTTTCTGCTTAGGGCATCAGCTGAAAAAAAAAAGTTGAAAAGTTGCCAGATATGGGTAATTTCCAAAGCTGAGCCATTACGTACAGTCTACAACTCTACAATGTAGCAGTAATAACTGATACCACAAATCAGTAAACTGCATCTATCAATCGACAAAACTGGTATGTCATGTGAATAATTTTTGAGCAGGACGTTCACAATACTTGAGCAATCAATACAGGGATTTCACGAAAACTGCAGACTGAAATGTAGTATATGTCCACGTTACGCGTACAATAAAAAAACACAAGATAATAAATTATATTTTCTGGGCGGAGTTACACATTTGTAAGCTTTTAACTTGATTATTTTTTTCGCCCGTTGTTGCTAATTAAAAAAACATTCAACTCTAAAATTAAAATTCTGGGCCATATTCACATAAGGCTCTCACGCTATAGTCGTTCATTGAAGCAAATTCGAGTCAACATTAATGCTGGACATATCATTAGCGAATGCGGCTGGCCAATGGCAAGAGGCACTTACAAACGAAAAGCTCTGTGAATTCGGCCCCTGATTCCAACAGCCAGTGTAACTTACTTTCATCTCTGAAATGTATAATTAGTTCATGTCCGTGCAGCGGATGTCAATTCTGAGCGTGCAAGTGTTTCCCAGGTAGTCGAATATCGAAATCAGAGTTGACCCCTATAGCTAAACTCTCTTCTTAAGTATTAAAAAGCAATTGCTTTCACTTGGAGATGTTCACAGCGACTAGTTATTGAGAATGGTGCCATCCTGAACCCCACGTGTTTGTACTAAGACATGCCAGTACAGCACGATTGCCAAGCTATTTCAAGCCAAATATGCAACCGTATGGACTACAAGCTGCAGCTGAAAGTAAAGAAGCAACAGCATGCATGTAGCAGTGGGGTTGGCGCAGCTTTACCAGTGAACAGAACCCCCTTTTTTAAATGAATTTGATTTAGTTCCAAAGACATCCTTGGAAGCTGTTTAGAGGCAAAAGGCTGCTATTTACAGATTGAGGAGGGCCAGAAACAGGACAAATGGCAGGGCTTGATGTCGTGCCGAAGCACACTACTCCTGTCTACGTATTGTCGTCTTGAACATTATCATAGTATCACGTAACAAACATCGCACAGCAAAGCAGTAAACAAATGCTGCACGCAGAAATTAAAAGTCTTGCAGCAAATAATCACCTCAGAAAAGTATTACGAATGTCACGTGAATAAAATGCAAAGCATAAACGTGTATCAAGACAATGACAAAATTGAAGAGACATCAAATTACAGCAAATTGTTTAAACCGCAATGTAAAAACGCAATTTAACACCTTCAGGAAAGGCTTACTACTCTGTAAAAGCGCACGTTAACAAAGATTCATTAACGAATAATGAAGCCTTCGTGTCTATTGGTTTTAGAAGAGGCGACGCAATTCTTTCAAAGCAGTTTTCAATACATCAATATATCTAACGAGACATCACACACCTTACCTAGCCCGTGGGCTAAAGTGCCATCAGTGCGTTAGGCGATGTGCCGCGCTTACTCGTTCATCGACTCCGCAGGCTGTGGTGGCGTGCTGACCGAGTCCGGCAGCCTGGCGAGCCCCGCAACTCGTGCCGCCGCAAGCGACCACAGCGACGGTGGAGACGACGGCACAAGCGGGGGCAGCGCCGAGGCGTACCGGCACAACATGATGTGCCGCTGGATCCTCCGCGCCCCGCCGGGTCACACGGTGCGCCTGACTTTCACGCACTTTGTGCTCGAGGACTCGTCAAACTGCTCGTACGATTACGTCGAGGTACACGACACCTCGGACCAGATGATCGGAAGGTATGTGCAGAAGAGGACAGCTCTGTCGTCCTGTGGCTAAATTATTGGCAGCGTTTCAGCCTTTAGAGTTGAGGCGTTCCGCGTCGATTATATATACGAGGGGTGGTTTTAAAGGACAGGGAGGGGAGGGAGGAGGGGCGAGGGAGGTCGACACACCCTGCCCAGCTTGCGTACCGGAGCCCTCGACTATCAAATGAGAAATATAAGTTGATTTTATACTGAGTTCAAATAGGTTCCCAGCATACGGCAAGAATGCACTCAACACTTCATATGATAGGGCAAATCAATTCTGCAACAGCCCTGAACGGGAGGTAGACTCACAAAAGGGCTCTTTCTGTGAAACCCGCACGAGTTTCTTTTGTAGTTTCGGGCTACACGCCGGTGAATGACAATTTCTCTTTAACTTCATGTAACGCATCCCCTTTTACTTTTATAAGACTAATATTATCGCCAACTTCTTTATATTAATACCGGTAAACATAACTTGTCTTCAACAACTTCAATAAAGACACACACATTAAAAATAGAGTTACTCGCCAAATCCATTGCTAAACAACTACGCAAAGCCTACTTTATTAATTATAAAGCTTACGAAGGTTATAATGGAACATTTTAATTTAATTATGATGCTCATGATACAGATGAGAACTCAACAAATCGTTTGCTTACATACATTGATTTCCCACTACATATGGCTGTACCTACTGTCAGCTTACCGTCCACATCAAATCGCACTTGCAATGAACTCATGGCAACTTCAATTGGCTACGTTTTACATTTTCTCATACTCATTTGTGCGCGTTTTTCTGAGGAGATCACAACGAGTACTGGCTTCATATGCTTTCCTCTGCTATGTGAAAACAATATGACCACGGGGGAAGGAATCGCATGGGGAGTCTGTCGCTTCAACATCACTTTATCCACTCAACTGACCCCATCTTACAATCGAGACTTGCACATAAGCCTCCCCGTCACCTTAATAAATTTATAATCGACCTTATCTGAACGCCGCATTCGTTTTTAGCTACTTGTACCACCGTTGATTCACTGCAAATCCGCATTGCGATAATGTGCGGCGTTAGAAACTGCAGAACTCAGTTTGTTGGAATGTCTAGGTCACAGAGATGTCAGTAGAATTAGCTCTGCCTCCCAACAACCACAAGAGCTAGGGAAAATACAAGGTCCTATAGTCCGTTTGCTGCAAAGCAACGTCAAGCTTTAAAATGTACTTAATAAGCCTGGAACGCGTATTTAATTGACGAGTTATAGCCTGTTTACATCAACACCATCACCCCTATGTCTCACCTGTACCGACCATGATCATATACTTTCTTGCTTCTTTTTTTTTTCCTTTCCCACCCTTCTCCTAAGGGATTTCTGTCGCCAATCTTCTTCCCCGTGCAGAGTAGCATGAGCGCGCCTACATATACGCTGGCAGAATTATCTGCATTTCAATAAAGAGATTTATCTATCTCTCTCTTCTCCACTTTCTAGGCGCAGAGACATAGCCATTTTATTTCACAATTTGTGGTTATTTCGGAACAGAACCGAGGGAGGCAGGGGGAGGGGGGGGGGGGGGGCGTTCATGCACAGGACTGTCACTCCTTTGGAGTCTGTGTGTACAATTTTGATGAATGCACGCGCAACAGTTGACTTTAACTCTGCAAATCCGCTTAGAAACGTTGCGCTGTTGCCGAGAAAAAACGTGATGAGAGCCCACAAACTGTGCAGGTACTGTGGCCTGAAGGCTCCGCCGACACTGACGTCATCAGGCCGGCAGCTTCAAGTGATCTTCCGCACCGACGACAGCGTCACTCGAGAGGGCTTCCTCGCTCACTACATCTTCCTCAACGAGAGGACGGGTTCGTGCTCTTCTTCACCATCGATTATCTATGAAGCGAGTGGTATTCCCGCTCCAACTAATTCGCCTCGTTTGTTAACACTATCTTCTACATGTTTCGTTTAAATTGTGGGGTGTGACGCACTCCAAATGCAACCAGTATTACAAAGTTATCGACGCAGGAATTATTATCCCTTTAAACAGAACAAGCAGCATATCATAAGATAGAAGTGAGCAGAACTTCAGCTCAGTTAGCGCACATTATGCATAAAAAGAACCCGGGTAAAAAGAAAAGAATACAATAACCTGGTCAGAAAACTCCGTATTTTACACGCTCAACAATGCTTATCTAAAAGAACATGATTCCCTTATCACTGTTATGTTGGATTATAGTTGGAGTCATTTCGAAATTGCCAGTACAAATTGCAAGTTCTAAATTATTTTTATACTGATGCGTGGGATCATTAAGAAATGACGTGGCGACAACAAAAGATGGCCAGATAGGCGCCACTGTGTTATATAAACTGTCCAGAAAGGTGAAACCGTTTAATTATCTGGGTGCGGATAACCGTTCGAATTCAGTAATTTTTCTGGCGTTAGCTGAAATTCAGCATCCGACAATATATGTATTGGTAAAGCTTACTGTACGCCTTCACATTTACAAAGGAACCAGCGGTTGTTATGGGGCTCAGAAAAGGCACACACACGCACGACAATGTGTATTCGTTTTCCAAACTTCACCGTGTTTCCAGAAATCAGAGACCTGATGTTTCATCGAAGACTTAGTAACTCTTCAAAGTAGCGGCAGTAGGAACTTACTTAGCGTCTGGCCTCTTCCTTCGCAGCCTGCGGCGGCGACTACTACCTGTCCCAGGGCGTTGTCAGGTCCCCGCTCTACCCGCGTGCTTACCTAAGCGATCGAGATTGCTCGTGGGTATTGCACGTTCCCGATGGCCGCCAAATAAGGCTTAACTTCACGCACTTCGACATCGCCAGCGAGCCTGCCTGTCGGCCAAGCTACCTCGAGATCCTGTGAGTATGGCTACGAAGGGTTGGGCACGCTGGGGCCTACTAGAAAGACAATTCGAGATGGCAAAGTGGAGGCCGGGCACTTCCAATAAATAAAGCATGAGCGCAGATATCGCGACATTTACCAATTTACCAGCAGGCACATCACTCACACACACACACACTTTAGTGTTTCTGGCAGTGCATCAAAAATTTGGAGGACGCTTAAGCTTCGCCTTTAAGAATGGAACGCGATAGCATTCAAAGATCCCTGGCTGCTTAACATGCTTCCCGGCAACTGAATTATGTTTTGTCGTATATTCAAATTACAATCCGACGCTATCACGTCTGTAGGTTATGGTTAAGTCGTACTTTACGATTTTACTGACGGATTTTACTTTGAAAAAAATCAATTTTGTTCAGTAATGCTTTGCGCCACGCGGAGGGCCTGCACGGTCGGGGTGTTTCGGGATGATTATTTCCGACAACGACGCCGACTGCGCTCGCGACCACGCCAACACTCACGCCGACACCGAAGCCGACGCCGGCTTCGTTATCGGCGTCGGCCCTTAACGTTATCGCGTTAAACAAAAAAAGAGTAGGAAATTTGTCCGGAAACTTATTAACAACAGCTTGCCTTAGGCTCTTAGCACAGCCCAATCGTTCCCAGATTGTGAGTGTTCTCGCGCTGCTCAGCTAGACGCTTCTATTCCTGCCGCGCGGTGGCCGCATTTCGATGAGGTCAAAATGCAAAAACGCTCGTGTATAGTTATGTTTTGTGCACGTTAAAGATACCCAGAAGCCAAAATTAATCCGGAGTCATCCACTATATGGCGGGCTTCATAACTAGTGTTTTTGACAGGTACTGCACCAGAAATATTTTAATTAGACTTCGGCTCTGCCCTGTGTTACCTTTATCAATTTAGACTACTATTCCGAACCCCCTGCTATTTAGGACTCCTTACTTTGATCACGACGTTCTTTGAAAGCGTTCTTTGAAATCACGAAGAACTTCATTCATCTCGTAAAAGCATTCATGTCACGGAGCTGGCACCTTCTCCGTGACATGGAACCTTTTACCAAATCTGTGGCTCGAGCTCGAGAGCATTACCGTTGCAGCACTTTCAATTAAGTTCTTCACGATATGTTTTTCAACGCTTTCAAAGAACGTCGTGATCAACGTAACAAGTCCTAAACAGCAGGGGACTCTGAACAGTACTCTAAATTGATGAAAATAATACAGGAAAGAGCCAAAGTGGGGCATTGAGTGTCAAAACCACTATTTTATTACAAAGCACGCTTTATAGTGGATGACCTCGGATTAATTTTTACTGGTAATGAAGCCAAACGTAACCTCCTTTTTCATCTTAACTATAGAAACATTTTCAGAGGCGCCTCTCACTATATAGTTGATCACCAATTTGACGCTTTTGTCTCTGTTTATATTTTCTGTTGCTGTATTTCTGTTTGTATCTGCTTCTGACAGCCACAAATATAAAGCATTACACAAACGGAACATCTTCATTGTTATTCAGCTGTCAGTGTAGCAAATCATTTTGTTGGATTTTTTTTTTAGCTTTAGTGTTGGCGGAGGTCGCCCTATGCCCTTACATATACATCTTGATTCGTTCTTCATAAGCAGCTTTCCTTTTCTTTGTCGTTTCCCTTTCCCTCGCAAGAAACGGCGGCCAAGCGACGTCACCGCTGGCGGGCCGCTTCTGCCAGCGGAACGCGCCTGCAAATTTTGTCTCTGACACCAACACTCTCCGGCTGCACTTCGTTAGTGGCAGCAACCAGGCTTCCACTGGATTTGAAGTGTACTACGACAGCGCCCTGACAGGTAAACAAAGCTGCCCACCTTTGCGCTGCACGTAAACATATAATGTGACATAACCTGCGTGCCCAACTTGACAAGTAAGGTAGCTTCCTTCCTGTGTAATTCAACACAAACACGCTACCACAACGTCCGCTGCCTTCTGTCCAGTTTTCGATCTCCAGTATACTAAGACGCTATTAGGAAACATTCTCTTTCGAACCCCATGTGCGGAAATGCATCGCTTATGTCTCTCGAGTTTCCTTTTCGTCTATTGTGCTGCTGAATCCGTTTCATGATCTGCCTTTCTCATTACCACACTTCGCGTGCACCATACCACAGAGGCGTGCACCTGAAACATGTTGTACGGCGTCGGCAGTTCGCGGCGCAAGCGACGTGCGCTAACGGTCCCTTGAATAGCGCGGCAGCCGGCAGCATGCTAGACGTGGACGCTAGCACATATCGTCAGCGCCATGCCGGGGTGGCGCTAAGGGTGCGCCACCGGCATGGTGGCGCACCCTTCGTAAAAAATCCTGGATGATTAAATGAGTATTCGGTTAACGTTTAGTCACATTTGTCTAAAGCCCCTCCTACTTCTTTATGCCTGCGATAGCGGCCACCATCGTCAAATAGCGCCAGCGTCAAGTTTGCAAACAGTCCGGCGACGGCCGTCTCGGCCGTCGGCGGACTGTTTTCAAACCTTCCGATCATACCGGCGGACTGTTAAGGACCTTCCGATCATTTTATTGTCACATTGCAACGACACGACAGCCTTATCTCGGCGCCGACGCGGTTGACTTCTTGATGTCCTCTAGCATTCTCTGTTTAACAGCTTTGCCTATACATGTGACCAGTACTCCGCCGAGGCTTGACTACCCAGCTTTGTAAGCCATGGTTAGGTTACAAAATAGTTTGCTTTCCGCGTTGGAATGGCTGACGACGCTGCTTGCGATGGCTTTGGTCGCGAGGTCACCCTCGAATACGTTTTGTGTGACTGCCCTCGATACAGTATAGAAGGCAATCGCCCCTGACTCCGTTAGCTAACACTGATGACAGATCATCGTCAGCATAAATCATTTTGGAATACCGACCTCTGATGCAATCGCATCAGAGCGCCATGAAGGCATTGTTGCAACCCTTAGGGACAACAAACCTGCGCAAGCGGCTTCAGCTGTATTTTACCTGGTATTCTGCGCTGGGATTGCCTCATGATCATGTGCTCTGTCTGTCTTGCTCTCGCTCTCTCTCTAAATATCCTTCTTATCTTTCTGGCTTAACTTCATCCCGCAACTCCTCGTCGTAGCACTAGTCAGTGTCTTCTGCTCACAGACTGCAAAGTAGGCTACATTATTGCGTACTTCCATGCACCACGTTAAAATTATGAGGGAATACGAGATGTGTAGGCCATGATGACCGGAACTACCGCGTCACAAGGGAATATTTCCAGCTAGTTTAAGGTCATCGTGTTTAACGTGACCATGCAGCGACAATTGATTGATCTAAGCTACAGCCTAGCTGGTTTCCTTATGCGACGGTGCTAAAGAAACAATTATTAAGGGCCCGAGTTAAATGGCAGGAGGCAGGAGTGCAAAACTACACCAATAAGTACCACTGACTGCAGAAACACTCACGTGCCCATTGCTATAGCGCTGGTGCAGAACGAGACAGGTTCCTTTTAAACTGCCGGAATCAATAACCGCCAATCAATGACAGTGATTCCAAAACCCGATAAAAGAATGGTTAAAAATTTACCTGCATTTATAATTAAAGGCCGGATGTTCAGGTACCAAATAAATTATGCTTTAAGAGCCTATAACAGGCATTAAAGCTGCAGCTTAAGAAATATCTCCGCGCCAAATACGGTTTTTTAGGCACGTATTGGATTAAATAATAACTTCCACTGCGCATCTGAGCATAAATTATTATTTTCTAAGCAACATACCCTGCTAAATCCCTGTTTTGTGAAATTAATTTTATGTACTCTATAAAACGGAATGAGGCAAGTTGCGTATGTTACAAGGTTTATCTGATATCTAGTATTATTAGAGACCCCCAAAAAGTTTCGAAAGCAATGACAAAAAGGTGCCATCTCAGAATTTCAGAAGGTCATGGTGTGCATTTCTTTATTTTTTTTCATTTGCTTGTATGCGGAAAATGAACGCTCAACATGCACCGATGTTAGCGCCGCATTACTCTTGCTTCAGAACGCTGAATGATTCAATGCCTTTTGTAAATCCAGAATGTTTGCCTGTCAGAACCTCCATCACTTGTCGCAGTCCCGAGAATGCGGAATTATAGTCCTAGACAGATTGTATTTTCGAACTCACTCTAACAGCAAGATGTTTATTGGAGATGGTGCCGAACCTTTCCTGGACGTCCAAAATGAGTCCCACATTCCGCATCAGATTTGCGCCCGAGAATGGCCGCCAAGGGAAGGGAAGCGCAGTCGAGGGCGGCAGAAAATTAAGGGAGTGAGGACATTTGGAAATTTTCAGGCGCAAGTTGGAATCGACTAGCACCAGACAGGGGAGGGGTGACCGTTGATTGGTGGGAGAAGCCTTCGTCCTGAATTGGGCATAGAAATAGGCTGATGATGATGATGACATAAGGTCATCCACTCTCTTGCTGTTTATTAATGACACATGTTGAAGACCTCTCTTTACGGGGGAAGTTCTTAGGTCATTTACCCTTCTTCGGCAAGCTATGATTGCGCCATGTCTCAGCATTAAGACTTCCCGTGTCACTGTGCATTTTTTTTAAGTTCTTGGACGATGCAGCGTGCAACCAGTCGAACACTCCTCGGTAATGCCACTGTGCAGGGTGCGGCGGTACCACGGGTGGTACCTCTGGCAGTATCGTGTCGCCCAACTACCCGCAGCCGTACGGTCACCTCGCCGAGTGCCGCTGGAACATCCGAGTCAATGAGGGTTCAACGATATCCCTCGCCGTCGTCGACATGGACATCGAGAGGCACATCAGCTGCCGGTACGACGCACTCGAGGTACGTTAGTTCTTTATCCCCACGCCCACCCGTCTTCATCGGCCGAATTAGGAGAGCTTTATGAATGTTGTCACCAATTCGGTATAGCGTGACAAGCCTGTCTAATAAAATTTACGCCTGACACGAATAATGCAGGGCATTCTCGAATATATGTGAGCATCACCTAATTGCCCGGTAACGTGCAATCATGCTGTATATATATAGGGAGGCCCAGCTAATGCTAGTTAAGCTGTTGAACGAAACAAACTATACAAAAACATGGTGCAATATACGATTCTAAGACCTACGATGTTCTGGGACACACGGAATAACGGACGCATAAAGATAGCGTGACAGATGATCAATGTCGTGAGCCGCTTCGCCATGGGTGAGTGGATAATTCATTTCGTCGCGTTTTGATTCCTTTCCTCTTCATCTTTCTTGTTCTTTGCTCTCCCTCTCTCTCTATACAGGGCAGCCGACCGGCTTTCTTTAGTGTTAACCTCCTTGCTTGTCATAGCCGGTTCTTTTGTCAATCATTCTTTTTCTTGCTTTAAAGTGAGGTTAACAGCGCAAGGCCACCGGAGGGGACAAGAGAGCAGAGCGCTTCTGTCCCCCCTGATGGCCTTGCGCTGCTAGCCTGACTTTAAAGCATGGTAAGCTTTTTTAACTTCGCTAACCCACACGGATAAAGGACGAAGCAGACAAGACGTGCACAGACTCGTAACTGAGCAACATCTTCTTAGCTAGAGTGGATAGCACTGTTAATAAAACAATCGGTAGTATGGCTTCCGGTGTCTTTCGTTATGTCGATGATTACCTGATTTTTGCAGGCTGAAGTACGCTTGAAGAACTGTCTCGTCAAGTGAATCAAGCTTTTTGTAGGTCGGGGCTGGGCCTCAATTTTACTATAGAACTTCCCCACGGGAATTAATTGCAATTTCTAGATATACGTCTGCGTTTCGAGTTGTTCCATACATGTTGGTTTTATCGACGAAGGTCCCATAAGTCCTCGCTCAATTTTTCCTCGAGGCATTCAAAGATTGTAAAGAGTGGAATTGCCTTGTCTTGCATAAATGCAGCACTACAGAAGTCATGTCCCCATGTAGTAACGGAAAGTGTTAATTTCCAAGTGACTAGGCTGACGAATGCTGGATACCTAAAAACTGTAATTGGAGCAACCTGTGATAAATTAGTAAAGAAAGTTAAGAGCAGTGGTGTGCCCACACCCCGCACTAATAACAGCGAAAGAAGAGCGTATGCTGTGATTCCGTACCAGCACAAAGTTGCACGCAATTTTAAAAATGTAGCGCCACGGTATGGGTCAGCGTAGTATTCTCAGCCTCTCAGAAAATGTCGCGTTTGTGTGCTAGTGTAATGAATGTAGCTGACAGAGCACTTAACCACAGCCATTTTGTCTGCAAGATTGAGCATAAGCGAGGGTCAACCATTGTCCCCTGCGCCTGCACTGTAGTGTATGAATTTCCCTTTTCTTGTGGGTGTGTATACGTAGGTGTGAGTACTTCGGCTATGTGTAATAAGTTCGGCTGTAAAAACATCTAAAAAATAGCTCTTCAGATTCCCACGTAGCTAAGCATTGCAATGACTGTAAAAAACAAAGCAATCACACTTGCCTCCCACTTCTTAAACAAACTAGAATTTTGTACCGTCATAGGGACCGTAGTACTAGGGAGCTGTTTGAGGCATTTAAGACAAAAACTACACGTGGGTGTGTAAGCGAACCTTCAGTGTCGCTAGCTGATTGCGAGATAGGGTTTTTAGATACTATTGTGTGACGTCAACTTATCCATGGTTGGATGGCCAATCAGATGTATTCATGTTCTTCTGTAAATATCTCATTTTCACCCATTAAACATTCAGTTGCCAGTCTGCACACGTCTTGTCCGCCTCGTCTTTGTCCCTGTGGGTTAGCGCGTGTGGGTGTGGTTGAGTTCAAAACAGTGTCCCTGTATATGCTTCCCACAAATTGCAGAGTAGCGCGCATGCTTTCCCTCTCCAATCGCGCCCCTATTCGACAAAGCGGGGTCACGTGCTTTGAAAGCTTCCATGCTTACAGTGAAGCCAACTTCACGATTGCACTGCCGCCCTTCACGTTTCAGTTTCCTCTAGTTTGCAATATCCTTTATTCACAGCTAAATCATAAGATCTGCATTTGAGACGCACCTTGAGCGCGTTGCAGCCATCCTTGACGTCTTCCGCCAGGCTGGGCTCCAGTTAAACTCATCGAAGTGCCACTTCGGGCGCCGACAGATTACAGTGCTCGGCCATCTCGTTGATGCTTCCGGAGTACAACCCGACCCGGAGAAGGTTCGAGCAGTAACGGCTTTCCCTGTACCTCAGTCTGTCAAAGACGTCAAAGACAACATTGGATAATGTTGTTTACCGTGATGCAGATCTTATGATTTAGCTGTGAATAAAGGATATTGCAAACTAGAGGAAACTGAAACGTGAAGGGCGGCAGTGCAATCGTGAAGTTGGCTTCACTGTAAGCAAGGAAGCTTTCAAAGCACGTGACCCCGTTTTGTCGAATAGGGGCGCGAATGGAGAGGGAAAGCATGCGCGCTACTCTCAGTTTGGATAAACTGATTGTCCGTTACCATTGAGTATTTTCTTTTTTCGAAGCCGTAATACCTTGCAAGCTACTCATTGCCATTTCAAACTGCCAAAATTGTGTGTATTGTGTGTTATACATGCGTATAAACAACACAATATGGGCTATGCATACAGGTTATGCGTATACGAGAAAAGACGTATGTGCCTTGGAACAAGTAAGTTGTTCGTGACGCTATTTAACAAAGAAATGTTGCTTTTTTTTTCAAAAGTGGGCAAGCATACTGGGTCATGCCGACGAATTGATGGAGTTATACATCTCCGAGCAACACACAGGCTGTACGATATGCTGTAGCGGGGGAGGAGGCTGCTGGTTAATTTCAACTGTCTGTCGTTTAGCGCCCACCTAAGTATAAGCGCACGAGCGTATTTAATTGCATTCTGCCCTAATTAGGATTTGGTCATCGCATTCAGCAATTAAAACCGCGACATCGTGTTCAGTAGCAGGATGCCATAATCACTGTTTCAGGTGTGTCGAGTTCCTTTTCCGAGCTAGGTAATGTTATTTCATTTCGTTTAGTATCAATGACTTTCGGTGTTTCACAGACGAGTGGGCGAAACAACAAGGAAGATGTCACAACACGTGATCACATAAGCGCTCATCTGAACAGTGAAGAGTCTGTGATGGAGACGATGAAGGACGTCTTTCGTTTCAAGCTAGTCTTTTAGTTTTCCATGCTTGGTTCTTTTAAGATACGTACGTCATCTTAACAATAAGCCACACGGTTGTAAGTCAGCTCTTCTCCTGTCGCATGCAGAATCAAATAACGAGTTACGATCAACAAGCACTCTAAGTGCACCAGACCCGCCGTGGTTGCTTAGTGGCTATGGTGTTTGGCTACTAAACACGAGGTCGCGGGATCGAATCCCGGCCACGGCGGCCGCATTTCGATGGGGTCGAAATGCGAAACACACCCGTGTACTTGAATTTAGGTGCACGTTAAAGAACCCCACGTGGTCTAAATTATTCCAGAGTCCCCCACTACAGCGTGCCTCATAATGAGATCGTGGTTTTTGGCACGTAACACCCCATAATTTAATTTAATTTAATTCTAAGCGCACCATGTCCGCGCGCAGATCTTCGACGGTGTTTCGGATCGCGGCAAGCGCCTCGCCCAGTTGTGCAACGACCAGCAGAGGCCGGGACAGCTCCTGTCCACCAGCAACAACATGTTCCTGCGATTCCGCACCGACGCTTCGGCTGCCGGTCGGGGATTCCACGTCGTGTACGCGACACGTAAGTTGCGCCGTCTCTTAATGCAACGCTTAACGTCAGCTTCTAGCTGTGCTGGTCACACAGATTTAAAAAAAATGACGTGGTCGTCAAACCTCCGTCAACGTGTCCCGTATTGTTTTAATGTTTCAAGCTTTCCGATTTCAATGCGCGAGCAGTAATAAAGGCAATGGATTATTTGATCTTACTCAATACTGAACGGGGAACCAGGTCAGCAGGGAACCGAAGTAAAACCAGAAATAATAAAAACATTGCAAACAATTTTAGAGGAACGCCGCCATAGATGCAGCTTTAAAATGAACCTGTTCATCTGAGCCCATTTTTTATTTTTTTTAATTTTTTGTAATTGAAGCCGAGGTTTGCTGGCTGACATTATAATACGTATATTCATAGTTTAAACGGACTCATAGTCTGAGAAAGGCCTTAGGTCAGCGATGTGTAGCTGCTAACGTATTCATATCGGAGTTGTATCATAACACCGTGATATTATGTTGCAAGCTCCCTGGAAGGTAGGATCAGTAGTTTCGTAACAGCGCTAAAATATGGCATAACAGCCTGTGTACCTAGACCTTGAATAAATGTATATAGAAGACTTAAAACCAGACTAGTCACCCGAAGTAGACCCACACATAACGCAGCGTAGCCTAAGTTTGCCACACTGGCAGTTCCTTTTCCGTTAACAAGCAGCAGGTAATTGCTTGCGTTAATTTAAGATATTCACTTACAATCGGCGCTTTGAAAAATCCTTTTTTATCTGTCTGTCTTTCTATGTGTGTGCATTTTTCTTTATCTTTCTGTCTCCCCTTGCCCCTTACCCAGTGCAGGGTAGCAAACTGGATATCCATCTTCCGGTTAACCTCCCTGCCTTTCGCATCTCATCTATCTCTTTTAAAAATTTCTTTAAATCCTAATGAATTTGGCAATTACGAAGCCCATAATATTAATTTTTCTATACTCTCCTGAGCTTTCTTTGCAATAGGCCCAAGTTAGTAATAAATATGAATGTGTGATGTGCTTTTACGCTATTCGTATTACGCTATTTGTTCTTCCCAATTACGCAGGCCTCGCCAGGTTGAACTGAACTTGACAATACCCTACACAGGAGCATTCCCTATACTTGCGCGGTGTTCAGCCACTTGGGTTCGTCCGGGAAGAAACGCTTAAAAAAAATTTCTTAAATTTTTCAATTTCAGCCATGCATAAGACAATACGTTTGTCCTTGTAATACAAGTAATAATCATGCGTACAGAACTCAGCGTAATGAAGTACCCTCATTCTCTAAAATCAATGTTTGGCCATCTTCAGCCTTTTGACCTGACTAACTTTTGCTGTTTCGCGTTCAGCAACCTATAGTCGGCGTGGAAACAGCGAGGCGGATGACACAGCGCTCATGTCGTCGACTCATGCCGTCCACCTTGCTGTCGCCTTGTCTTCAGCTCTGCTTGCGGAGCTCTTAATACCTTGAAATCAGCTGGGATGACCACATTAAAATTTGACCAGGTAGAAGGCCTTTCGCACAAAATTATATTACCAAGTGATTCAGGATGTCACCTGGTTTATTTCTCTGGAACATTTTCTTTGAACTCCCCATTTTCCGGTTGCCAGTGTAAGGTAGCAAACGAAATTTTCCGTTCTGGTTAACCACTGTGCCTTTCTCCTTTCTCTCCTTTCTCTCTAAATACCTACGCACATGTGTGACAAACGAATTAATTTTTTTTCTTTGAATGGGATGGCAATTATGCTCGCAATTCACAGTTTACATAACACTCTTTACGAGGACAATTTTATAACGGATCCTTGCTCGTAATCAGCGATTTTTGTAAGAGGGAGCAGAAAGTGTTAGCACGTGTTTATGTTAGTGTCCCTTCACCCATAAACGGAGAGGTCTAATTTAGAATAATTTTCTACCTGCTACCGTGAACTTCCCCCTTCCTTTTTGTTCTTTCCTATAAGGGACTGAAACACTGGAGCCGGCCATTATAAGGCGTATTTCCTACGGTTGTCACCTTTAAGACATGCTTAATATCAAGTGCTCTATCTACTTTTTTAACACGATTGTTTAAGGTACACAGAAAGCAATAGGGGTTATAAGAATTGAAAGTTAGCGGGGTACATTACGCTGGACAAGATGAGAAACCATAAAAAGAAACTACTGGACAGGTGAAAGACCACTATTCCTGTCCTCTCGTTTCTTTTTCTGGTTTCGCGTCTTTTCCCCCATAGTAAATATGAACCAATTCGCCCAGCAAGAATTTCATGTACCATGGATTGATTCTGCACAACACCTTCTTGCGCAGAGTGCAACGTGCGCATCAAGAACCAACGGCACGGTGTCATCGAAAGCCCCAACTACCCGGAGCCTTCGCCGCACAATGCCAACTGCACGTGGACCATCGAAGCCTTCTCGGGGCACAACATCTCCATCGCGTTCTCCTTCTTCGAGCTGGAGCATGACGCCAACTGCACCTTCGACTATGTGGAGGTGATCTCATGCCTAATGCTTTCGCAACGCGTGCCTAAGGGTGGTCATCATCATAACCAACCGTCGTCATTAACCTATTCATGTTCACTACAAGACTCAGGCCTTTCACAAGTATCTCAATTTACCCTCATCTTTCGTCAGCCGACGCCTGCCAAATGAAATGCCTACAAAAAATGCCTACAAAATGGCTGCACATACTCCAACGCGTCTCCGAAGCTTGATATTACGAGACATCCAGTACTAGGCAACCAAGATAGCGCACATGCAGCTACCAGCCATCTCGGCTAACCATACATTTTAACCCGCCAGAGATTACCTCAAGCATAGGGCGTACGGGGCGCTAGACAGAGCTTGAGAAGGAGACGCGCCGCTCACCTCCACCCTCTTATGCCTCACACGCGCTTTATCATGTGACCTCCTGCACTGGGCGCGCATCAAGTCACCACATTTCTAGGCTAACCCTCGCATGCCTACCCTTGCACCAACAGCATACGGAATGCGGGAGCAATGGGATGTCCTCACACTTGGACTTTATGAGAACCTCACAGTGATGTACGTGGATGGGGGCAGTGATGACGACGGCGGAAATTCACCTGGAGTGTCGATGTAATTGCTGCCGTAATAAAAGTGGGTCTGCATTAATACCTAGCCAACGGCCCCTAAAAGCCCAAACTTGCGCTGATCACTTGTTTTATGGCGATAGCAATTATATAGGTACTCCAGGAGAATTTCGGCCATTGTCATCGCCGTGATGTTTCGTATAAAGTCCAAGTACGATAAGATCGCGACCACGCGACGTGTACTGTAAGTGCGAGGGAAAGCATGCGAGAGTGAGCCGAGAAGAATGGTGGCTTGGTACAGTGGTGTCTTCTAGCGTGCGCAAGGGAGGAAAGCGGAGAGGCTGCGCGCCGAGAGAGAGCACAAAGGGTGGAGCGGGGAGATGTGCGTGTGCTAGGAGTAGGGGAGGGTGGCCCGCGTCGCCGCTTATACTGCGGCCCCGGCTGCGCAAGACACGGCGGAGCGCGGCCGCGCGCGTCCTATCTTGTAGGTAATCTGCGATGGGTTAAAAGGCTAGCCGAACCGAGATACGTGATGGCTTCGAGTGCCCAGTGTGATCGCACGCTTAGTTCACGTTGAAGCAAGAGGTAGCACAAAGAGGCATTCGCTCGCCGCTGCAGTCGCTCTTCATCACGCCAGTGTTCTGAGGGCGAGTGTGCGCGGTCATTGAGTGATATGTGTCCATGTTCGCGTCTGTGCGCCTCACCGTGATCTACATACGCCAAGTTGGCAAGTACCCTTGTGACGCACGCAGTTTAAATCGTCATTAGGGCACTTCATTGGCGTCTAACTTCTCAAGCTCAAGCATCAACGTCTAACTCAAGCATCAGCGTCTAACTCAAGCATCAACGAAACACTTCGTGTTTCGTTGATGCTTAGACCCTTGGCACGTTGCCAAGCGTCTCAAGCGCTTCAAGCGTTTCAAGCCAAGCGTCTCAAGATCTCAAGCGTCTCAAGACTTGGCAAACGTGCCAAGCGTTGAGACGCTTGGCACGTTTTGATTTGGCCTTACCGAAGCACAGTTAGAACGCAGCCGAGAACTTGCGCGGAGAAGGAACGCGCGGAAAACAGTTGGCAGTCACTTAAGTATCCTTACGTCATTTGAATGCGTTATGACTTATCTAATTCATTGGTTACGACCATGATACGTGACGTCATACATTGTCACATGTCATTCACAACTCTACCCTAACCCACCTTGCTGTAATTTGTACCAACCTTAATCCAACTTAAACCAATTTGCTCCACCTTAATCCACCTTGCTGTATTTTTATTGCGATAGCAATTATATGGACACTCAAAAGCAGATTTCTGCCGTCGGCGTCGCCGTCGCCGTCGGCGTCGCCGTCGCCGTCGCCGTCGCCGTCGCCGTGAGGTTCCGTATGACGTCAATGGAGATGAAATCGTGGCCGCGCGCCGCCGAACGCTGTAGGTGCGAGTGAAAGGGCGCGAGGGACGCGCTCTTTCACGGGGAGTGAACGCACGGCGGAGAACAAACGCGCGTTCTGCGCCGTGCTTCCTTAAGGGCTGCAGAAGTAGGCGTCTCTTTCCTCCTTTACAATCACCATATATGTAGAGCAAACGCGCCTTCTTCCGATGCGCGAGAGGCCGTGGGGGAGGGGGGGAAGGGGGAGGGAAGGGAGGCGACGTTTAGCTGCGGCACCGAGTGCCTATTTATATCAGAGGCTCCGGCAACAGTCACCAACGCCGCACGCATTTTGAGCGAACGCGGGCAAAATGCCGACGGCGTCGACAACAGTTCGGCGCGTTGCCGGTGCTGCTGCATGTCCAAGTTTATACAGCTGATAAAGCTAATATCATTACTCCGTATATCTCTCTACAAATTTGCTATCGCAATTGATGCTTCACCTTTCAGGTGAAACTGCGACAACTTTTTTACCAGTCTTCATCCACCTTAATCCATTTTAACCACTTTAATCCACGCTGCTCTAATTTGTACCAGCCTTAATACACCTTAATCCACCTTGTTCTGATTTGTACCAACCTTAATCCACCTTAATCAACGCTGGTGATTTTTGGTAGCACTCGTTGAGGACAACGCCGTCTTTTCTGCTTCATGTGAGATGCAATGCTTTCGCATTGAAACGTTTGACGAGAGGGACTATAATGCTTTCGCATTCCCACACGTAAGCAGTCTTAAATGTGTATCTGGGGCGCGATCAGAGATATTTGTTCGTTTCGCGGTCTGTTCAGTTGCTGCACGTCACAAAGTGACACTATGCAAAAATTTGTGACAACGGGAGGGAGAGAGAGCAGCCAATCGGTAAGCGGTGAACTCCCTGGATGACAAACTTCCGGTGAGTTAGTGGTTTTTTGTTGACGTCAAAATGACGACACGCTCCTGTCAATCATTTTTTATTACGAGCGCGTCATCTGCTGATTACAAATGCGTCGTCTGCGTCAGCAGAACGCGACGAGAGATGGGAAGTTCGAGCGGTCATCCGCTCGCTACGAGATCGGCTCGCATGGCAAGTCTGGTGGACTGGATTGGATCCAAACGGCGGCAGCAGCTAAGGAATGGCACGTTCGGATCCAATCCATACTTTAGTTTTGGAAAATTACGCTTGCATGGGAGCTTCGGTTGTTGCATTGGCATTGCTCGAAGAGAAACCAGAGCGGTTGAAGGTGCGAAGTGCGTTTGAAAAGATGGAATGAAGCGAATCCCGGCGTCACTTTCGTTTCTCGAAACGAACAGTGCGTTGGTTGTGCGGCGAACTCGACCCAATCATCGGGTGCCAGCGAGCCAGTGGACTGTTGCTGTTGCGTCTTGAAAAACGCGCCACTGTTCCCGTAGGTTTTTTTTTTTCGTTTTTTTTTCCTCCTGTGCGTGAGACCACCTAGCGACCACGCAGAGATATTACCGTAAAAACCGGACTATAGGTCGAACCGGAATATAGGTCGACCCCCCAACTAACCAATTCTAAAAATGAAAAAAAAATATTTTTTAATGGCAAAAGTACCGAAAGTCACCCTTACCTTTAAACAAATGCGACTCAGCCGGTTGCACAATGGTGACAGTATTTATTTAAATGCTGCTCCGTACCGTGATGATAAGGTGCTGACAAACACGCGGGTCGATGGTCACACGATACGAAGCCCACGGCAACCTGGCGGGTTGCCGTGGGCTTCCGCGTACTCAATCGCCTCTTTCTTCAAAGCGACGGTGAATTGCCGTCGGCTTCCGCTCATTTTGAAACAAAATGTGAAAAAGCAGCCTGAATGTGATGGCGAAGGCGGCTGTTTACTTCATCTGCCCATTGTTGCAAGACTTCCGTAGTTTTTCCGCCAATGTCCGGTATATACGACGAAGGTCGACTTTTCGCAATGGTATTTTGCAAAAAAGTTCGACCTATATTCCGGTTTTTACGGTAATAGTTATAGATTGTAATAGTCATACTTATTACTGTTTGGGAACGTGTTTAAGCTTGAGAAGAAAAAAATACATTTTTTATATAAAGATTTTATACATTGGAAGGTGAGAAACATTTCGTGTTGTAGTATATCGTCTGCAAGCAGACCACAAACGAGGCATGTAAACTTCCGGGGAGTTCACCGCTTGCCGACTGGCTGCTCTCTTCCTCCCGTTCTCACAAATTTTGCATACTGACACTTTACGACATTGCAGCAGCTGAACAGAACGCGTTTGGAACAAAGATCTACGATCGCGCCCTTGTTTGCAGAAACCTTCAATGGGTAATCCTCTGGCGAATGCCCCAGTTCCGTCGCGCGAAAATTCACGCCAAAAGTGTAATGTCTTGTATCTGTGCAAAAGGGCGTAATTTGCGAAGTTACGACATTTAATTGTTGTAATAGTGTAAATGTACATGATTGGTAAGCGACAAGGTACAATTTAAACAAGAAAACTTTGGATAAGAGCGAATACCCATAGTGATACATCGGGCGCCATATAAAATGCATGGAAAGCTTAAAGTAGACGTGGGCCAACTTGAAATCTGGAGGTTTCGAGGTGGGTCAACTGAAATTTGGGGGTGGCTCAACTGAATTTTTTTTTTTTGGGGGGGGGGGCAACTGAAATTTGGCGTGGGCCGACTAGAGATTTGCAGGTAGGCTAACTTGAAATTTGAGGTTGGGGTGGGCCAACTGCAATTTAGGGGTGGATGAAGTAACATTTGGGGTTGGGGCAAGCTAAATATGCGGGCGGGCCAACTAAAGATATGGGGGTATGCTTACGCATACATAGATAACTCCCGGGGAGTCTGCATTCTTTTTGTGGAAACGAAGACTGAAATATGCGGCGCGGGAGGGGCTTGCTCTGCCTGCCCCCATTTCGCATCTTTCACTGATATTTCACTGATTACCATCGAATGAAATTATGAGCACGTAATTGAGACAAAATAATACTAGTCAGCTCATCTGTGTTGTGTTTCATAAAGAAATAAACCCCGACGTGAAAGCAATACATATATTAACAGCCCGTAGGAGACACAGATCTCATACTGGAAGAGTGCATGACATTAGGAAGCTTCTTTGATTGTAATGCGAAACATACTTTCGCTGATTTCGCGCGCTATGTGGTAGGTAGGTTCCCGTTTCGCATCATTTCGGGGTCTCTTAAACCATCAGTGGCCCTTGCTCCAGGAAACCCCACATATCATCATGCGATGTTAACGTGATAGCGTGAAGGACCCCGAGCCGCAGAAAATCTGGTGTCGGTGTCGGCGTCGGCGGCGTTGCCCTTTAGAGAAAAAAGTAACGTAGCTAGCACTGGAGGCGCAATGGTAAAGAGACAGCGGAGCTGACGGGCACCCAGCTAGTCCTGGCTTTTAGGCTAAGCACTACCAAGTCATCCCCAGCATTTTCCGGAATTTATTGAGTATTGATATCGATTAGCTGTTGATTGGCCAGTGATTGGCTATCGCAAGGTATTGGCCACTTATTTGGCGTATAGGCTAAGCACTGCCAAGTCATCCCCAGCATTTTCCAGAATTCATTGATTATTGATCAATTATCGATTAGCTATTGTCTGGCTATCAATTGGCTATCGATGACTGCCTAAGCTTAAGTAGTCCCAAACATGCTTAGCTAACTTAGCCAGATTCAGCTTCGCTAGTTCACAGGGGTATGTGCCATTGTGCTTGGACACTTTCTGGGCTACCGCCCGGGTCGGCCTACATTTTTGTGGACGACTAACGGAATAACGGCCGGCTTAAACAGCTCCGCTGTTAAAATCATCTAGAACCACGCATCCCAAACCACGCACGCCCTCTGAATGGCACATACGCGTTACTGAACGAATTGAATTTTACAGCGAAAGCTGCGTATGGCTAGATGAAACGAAAAACAGTTCGCCACATGTTTCGATAAAGGTCCCCATTGGCTACGCCATCAGTTACGTCGTTCTCTACGTCGCACCCAAGCGCGCGCGCCATTGGCAGCGCCGTTAGTGACGTCGTTCTCCGCGTCGTACCCAAGCCAAAGTGCCGCTCGAGAAACTCCCGCCGAAAGCGCGCGTTGGCCCCAGCGAACGCGTTCCCGCCATTGCCACGTTGACGCTGCTCTGCCCGCAACGCCGCCTCCTCGACTCGCCGTTGTCGCATGCGTTCGATATCTCGAGTTAGCTCGGCGTCGTGGTTAGCAGCATCCGGCCACCATTGGCGCTTGCGTTCCACTAGAAACACAAACATGTAACCAATAATTGAGAAACGCTTCAATACAGCGTCGGGATTACCCACTGCTAAACACCTGGGCCGCACGTTTCAGCTTCGCTGGTTAACCATCTGTACGGAGTGCTTGGGCGGTGTTTTTTTTTTTCAAAGTAAAATGCGTCAGAAAATTCATAAAGTACGACTTACACACAACCTACAAACATGATAGCGTCGGATCGTAATTTGAATATACGAGAAAACATAATTCGATTACGCGGAAACTCAAACACAAAGCTCTTTTCCAGCTTCCGTTTGAGCTTTGATTTACTGAGAGCGGCGCATCCCTCTCAGTTCCTTGCAATGTCACCCAGATGGCGCTCGTCTCCGCGCATCCGCGGGAACGGCGGTGCCTGCCATGCGGGGGAAAGATTTAAAAAAAAAAAAAACACCAGCCTTTCCCCTGTCGAGAAAATGGGGGTAAGCGAGGCTTGTCATGTGTGTATCTGACCTTCGTGGGGATTTTCTTTCTTTCTTTCTCTCTTTCTTTCTCTCTTTCTTTCTCGCTTTCTCCCTCTCTTTCTTTCTTTCTTCCTTTCTCTATCTCTTTCTTTCTCTTTTTTTGTCCCTAGTATGTGCCATTGAGCTTGGACCTTTTCTGTACTATCACCAAGATCGGCCCACTTCTCAGTGTGACACCACCACCGCCTACACTTGGGAGCCTATAAAGCTCCAGAAAGCTTCCCTTCGTGCATAGTGGTCGCTGCCAGCATTTCCAGATAAACATAACGGTTACATAAGCCGCAGTTGTCGGGAAGCCTGAGAAGCCGTCAGCGAACTTTGAATGCCATCGCTTTCCACTTTTAAAGGCGAAGCTTAAGCGTCCTCCAAGTTTCTTAAATTAAAAATTTACGTATCCAAAGGTGTAATCAAAGTGCAAGTTAGCCGGATGCCTAAAAATTTCAGCCACGATATCATTTTTATAATTTATTGTCGGAACACTGGTCATGTCACCGCCATCATACAATCGTCGTCGTCGCCGTCATCGTCTTGCTACTTTCGTCACACGAACAATTGCTTCACACCTTGCACAATTTGGCTCATCTCGTAATGCTTTTATTGCCATAGCAATTATATGGACACTTCAACCGGATTTCTGCCGTCGGCGTCGCCGTTGCCGTCGCCCTCACCGTGAGGTTCCGTATAGATAAAATCTTCGCCGCGCGCCGTATGCCCGAGTGGAAGCGTGCGGGGACGCGCGCTGTCACGGAGAGCGAACGCAATCAATCTCCCACGCGCAAGCAAGGAAGCGGAAAGCCAGCGCCGGAAGGAGCGGGGGGGGGGGGGGGGCACTTCTCTGCCAACAACCGCGCTCGTCGCTCGCCCGCACAGTCTCTTATCTCCACACGGCTCTGACCTTTATGCACTGTGCATTCGCCGCTCAGTTTCTGTTGAAGCGACAGACCGCACGTACCTTCGCCCGCTGCAGCATATGGGCTTGCTGCCAGCGTTTTGACAGTCGTCTGCAGTCATTCAGTGTGATCTATTCATGTTTGTTTGTGCGCGCTCACACCACCCTTGTTCATTCAGTTAGTCATAGTCGGGCCACATTTTCCAACGCACGCTACACATGTAATGCTGCCCGGATCAGCAGTGCAGCGCTACAGGTGTGTCCCTTCGCACGCGCTGCCCACGGGAAGCGCTTCTCATCAACACCACCGTTTCACACGCGTCTTCTCGTGGTCATCGAGTCTCTCTTCATGTCGGTCTACTTACGCCGCAGCACACCTGCTTACTTAATCAGCTCATGTTTACTACAATTCATATTGCTACCAAAGCCGCTCACCTTACTTCGTATGACATTGCTGTGTTGCTATCGCATTCATTGCTTCGCCCTTAGGGCGAAACTGTGACATTTTTTAGAACTTGAAACGATTCGGGATAGCTAGGTACCTGCAAAATTCTTCTCACAACATTGATTCCTGCAGTGCGTGGGATCTGCTTAATTATTGTAAAATTTATTATTGCGAAAGCATTCTATGTCCCATTACACAAACATCCGGCGTTCTTTGGTGGTGGCGGCGGCGTAACCGAGTGATCATACCAAAAATGGCTGACGGCGCAAAGAGAACACGTCAAAAATGCTCGGATTGACGTAAAAGTTCTCAGGGAGGTTCCTGTAAACAAAGGCAATTAATGGCTTTGAAAAGAAAGTTTGGTACATTTCGGTCTGGGTGGAAATGGAACCCGGGCCTCCGGGGTGAGAGACGAGCACTCCTCCTCGACGCCACGGCGGCTCCGTGGTTCTAAAGGTGTGCCTAGTGCGTGCGTCATTACACACGTCACGTCCCAGCCATATGGCTGACAAACAAAAGGGACTATAGTGCTTTCGCATTCCCATACGAGTCGTTTGGACTGGCCCATTCTTGGCCCATTGGACAATCCGCCTTTTTCATTTTCCTGTACTGCCCTCTGCCGCACGCCGCCAGAAACGTTTTGGAAGGGTGCCGGGGCTTTCGCCGGTTGATTTGTGAACCTGCGCCCTTGTTGAGTTCGCATCGGTTTTACATTTCGTCGATCGCGAATAATTATTAATGGCTTCTGCGGGGCAGCATGTCGTTCCTGGAAGCCATGTAGCACTAACCAACTATATACACATAGGGTGAGCGGGCGTGAGTGCGCTGTTTTGTTTATAGTGTGGCCGATAAAGGCACGCTGAGTTCCCTCTGCCGGTGCGGCTGCTTTGTAATTTGTTGTCGCTGACTCCCGCACTTACACCTCGCTTTTTTTGTCAATTCTTTTTGCACAATCTTTAGACATTTTGCATAAATAAGAGGTCATCGAGCGCGCAGCCTTGCGCGTCGGATTTAGCAAAGCGGTGCACTTGTTTAGATCGACATCTACAGCCACAGATCGTTGTTAGCGTCAAAAATTGGGGAAAAGGTGCATCGCTGATATAACAAAAAATGTCAAAACATCGAATAAAACACAAATACCTGCTCATATGAGCCGCGTTATTCCACCGTGATACGAGTCAGTATGAGCGCCTGAGCTACTCAACAGCGACTGTGATCCAGTTACAATAAATGTGGGGCTGTTAATTTATTACTGATTTTCGCTTTTCTTTAACTTCATCATACTTAGTTTTCGCGTGTCATAAAGCATTATTACAGAAAGTTGTGCTCACATAAGCGCTCATTTAAAGGCCGTGTTGTTCTCCCGCAAAAACGCGGAAGCCATCGCCGACACTGTTGGTATATAACTGAGCGAGGCGGCTGTTTATGCTGCTGTACTTCGTAGGCATGTTTTGACTCACTTTGAGCGCGATTATTTATATATACCGACGAAGGCGTTGCGGCTATCGCGTTATCGGTTCGGCGGCCTATCGCGCCGGTTTCGGTCGAACGATGGTATAGGCACGGTGATTTTCTCGGTGCCGTCGACAAGAAAGCCCGTCGCAGTACCAAAGTCACTCTTACGCTACGCACGCTTTCAGTACCGCATAGACGTCGAGCTACCAGGGGAGTTTCAACGCGGTACACGGCACGAGTTGGCAGTAGCACGCGTCCGATTGCTTTTTTTTTTTTTTTCGGATGACGTTTCCCCGAGATGGGGCCACACAGCCGCGCGCGCGACCCTTCCAAAACGTTTCGCGACTAATCCGCCAGGGCAGGGCGCATATGCGCCGTCGGGCCGTGAAAAAGGCGGATTACCATTGGATACCTGCCGCTGGGTGGGAGCCTATTCTTTACCAGTCTTTAAGAATGGGTAGGCACCGCTGTAATTCGCATGTGGTATTTAGTCACGTGTCTTGCTTCCATGTTTGTACTCTTCTCATCAGAATTCTTGCCTCGAGAAACATCATACATCGTATCAGTCTTTGTGCCATCGCTGCGTCGACATGTGGCGATGTGCCTCTGCCTGATTGTGTACTTGCTTTTCGTAATATCGTATGAATGCTGCAGTGCGTAGAAATACGGAGTGATCATTTTTGAGTTCTTCCGAATTTTTTAAAGATCAACTGCGTGTTGAAGATAAAATAACTCATGTCCTTGAGCTGGATTATTCGAAGAGGTTGAGAAATCAAAACACATATTCTACTAATTAAGAAAAATGCAACAGTTAACTTTGAAATAAGTACTTAAGCCACATATTCCAATTCACGAATTGTAGCCGCTGAGGATGCAAGACGTATCCACTTGTAATAAATCTCCAGCATTACACCATTATCGAGATACTATTTCGAAAAGTCTGGGACGAAATACATGGGCGTTCAAGTTACTTTTGTGTTTCAATGCATAAAGGAGCGTTTTTGCTTTAAAAAAAGTAAGTGAAACAACAGTTCATTTTTACAGTGAGTTTGATGGCGCATATCTTCAAACTGGTGTCATTCTGGAAATTTATTCCGAGTGGATACGCTTTGCAACCTCACCGGCCACAATTCGTGAAATGCAATATGTGCCGTAAATTAATCATTTAGAAGCAAATTAGTCAATATTATGACTAATTTGCAAATGTGGCAAACACATTTGAATATGTGTTTCGATTTGTCGTGCAATAATGTCCGCTTCTCTGAACAACCAAGCAAGTACTATAATCATGTTATCAGCAGCAGGCGACTTCTAAAAACTCACGGGCCAGATTCACAGTCTTTCTTCCGTAGGTTCGCTTTGCCACTGGCTGGCCGCCTTCGCTAATGATATGTCTGGCATCCTGATTGGTTGAAATTCTGTCTTACAAAAAATTCTATCTTAAGAAGTTTTTGTGTATTCGGGTTTAGGTGAGCTTAAAAAATGATCAAATCATACACGTGGCACGACATTACAGTTGTAACCTATGTATTGCATGAACATAAACATTGCAAGAGGCTACATTTTGTGTTGGGCAAAGGATAAGTACAATTGTAGGCATTACATTCAATTTTATAGCCAGTTCATCTTGCACTTCACTCAATCTTCGCTTTATATAGATTCCGGCGTGTGCGTTGGGTTAGGATAAGTTTATTTTGTTGATAATTGAAAGACCAATTTCTGCTCGACGGACTGTAAATGCCTGGCCATGTGCCGACCGTTCAACAACGAGACAGCACAGGGCAAAAGAAAGGGGACTAAAATAATAATCTAGCAGAGGAAAATGAAAGCACGTATTTTAACGCACTAGAATAAGTGGAACAATTTCAAAGTTTACTAAGACACGAATTGCAATACCGAGCGCAAAAGGTGAAGATGGGCCTCTAACGAGTGATGCAGTGCCTGAGTCACACCAATGAGCCGTGAAGAACATGGGTCCATGGTGGATAAACAGTCGAACACAAATTCGCCATGCAGCACAGCGAGAAACCTGGTCCAAATGGACAAAGAGGGATTCCTCCCTGAACTACACCAGGGACGATATTTTCATAAGATCTCAACTTCAATCCTTCCGATATTGCTTTGCGCTGACTGGCCGATCCAGGTAACAAAGACAGCGCGGCGTCATCCAATCCAATGGCCAACAGCATAAAAATATCGATGACTAAACAGAAAGTCACGAAACATGGTCTCTTATTAGCGCCTCCCATATAATTCCCCCCCTTTACTCCACAGGTAAACGAAACTGACTCCGACGGTCGTCCCAAGCGACTGGGCCGTTTCTGCGGCGAATCCTCGCTGCCGGCGCCCGTGGTGTCTTCGAAGAACATCGTGACGGTGCAGTATGTGACCGACGGCAGTGTCACGTCGCGGGGATTCCGGCTCGAGTACGCGTGGCGAGGCTGCGGCGGCGTGCTGGTCAAGCGCACGGGAACCATTGAGACGCCCAACTACCCGCACGGCTACCCCAAGAACACCGAGTGCCTCTGGATCATCAAGGCTCCGATCGGACAGCGCGTCCAGCTGTCCTTCGAGGACATGCACCTCGAGTCCAGCAGAGGATGCCCCTTCGACTTCGTCAGGGTAAGTTATAGGCTGCTTGGAATGGCGCACTTTTTTTTTATTTTTTGGCCAAAGGTGCTATAAGTAATGTTCCAATCCATGCTCCAGCGACGATCACCTCTGAGTACGAAAGGCAGATCTCGATGGCTATGCTTTTGTGCGCTGCATGCGCGAGGACTTATTGCGGAGCCTTAAACGTGTAATCGCCGCCATGTTTTAGACAGCACCTATTCCGGACACTGTCGAATCGTACCATTTTGTGAAATTCTGCAATGTGGGCACGTTGACGTGATCATAGAGGTATCATAGTAACTCTGTCGTCCAATCAGAGTCTACAAGATGACGAATTAGACAAGATGGTATAATTTGATCATGTTCAGAATAATACCCAAGGGGTACTATGCCGGACATTATCAAATTCCGCCGTGCTGTCGAATTTCGTAATGGCTGCATTTTCAGCCAATCAGAGACGCCCACAGCAGCTTCCTGTTGGCTCGAAATTCCACCATTACAAAATTCGGCAACATGACCGAGTTTCAAAAATTAAAGTGTGGGGTTCTACGTGCCAAAACCACGACTTGATTTTAAGGTACGCCGTAGTGGGGGACTCTGAAATAACTTTGACCACCTGGTGTTCTTTACCGTGTACCTATAAATCTAAGTACACGGGTGTTTTCGCATTTCGCCCCCATCGAAATGCGGCTACCATGGCCGGGATTCGATCCCCCGACCTCGTGCTTAGCAGCCCAACACCATAAACACTAACTAACAACGTCGGGTGTGGCGGAATTTGAAAATGTTCAAAATAGTAACCCAGGTGAACTTCGGTTCGGCGATCTGGCTTGGATATTCGCTATGAATAAGGACGCTGTTTAAGTGTTCTTTCCGTGAGCGGCCGTCGCCGGCACAAAATGGAGTATTATTATTTGTGACTGCTAAGCAGCACACCCTCGACAAGGTTGTGAAAAATTGCCCCCCCCCCCCTTAAAAGCATAATTTCAATGTATCTTTTAACTCTGGTTTCGTGAATTTGACAAACACTTCATGTGCAAGTCTCGCTAGCTCTGACAAGAACCACCGAACTGCGAATATATCGGTGTTATACCAACATTTTCACGACGCCCAGGGCTGTGAAGCTATAATAGGAAAATTGAGAAAAGGGTCAGGCGCTTAATCTCACGCTTTTTAGTATCTCTCTACAGGAGAGTATAGGTATAGCCTTTTCCTTACGGCATCTTCGGCTGGTCGTTTCGGACCGCTCTAGACCGCTCTCGCCAACAGTGTTGTCTTCGACAAGTCGAAAGAGAGCGTGCGCCTTGCGTTCGGCTGGTTCTTTTTGATCGCTCTCCTCCCGCGTCAAGCTCTCTGAGGCGCTCCGAGCCCTGTCGACGCAGCAGTCGCCGAGATTCAAAGCGTTTTCGCCGCATCGCAGCTGTTGGCGAATGTTCATGATAATCTAGGCCACTGCGAGCTGGCGTCTCAGCGAGCGCTCGTCCCACCGGCGCGCCAGCCGTTTCTTTCCGGCAGCGCCGGAGCTTAGGCTAAACGAAATTGGATGTTGGCGGTTGTCACGTGGTTTCACCTCTGCCGTTTCCTCCTCCCAGAGTGAGTCACACGTTCGGCTTGCGCGCTTGTACTCTTCCTCCGAGTTCGAGGAACGTCAGATCTGCGCGACTCTGATTCTGAGGATGGAGGTGACCAGTCGAAGATAACGTCAGAAATTACTTGTCTTGCTCCTTCCCCCACCATCACTTATATGCGCGTCCCCATGTCCCCATCATAGGTTTACGCTGGGCCCGACTTCACGTCCCCCAAGATCGCCGAGATCTGCAGTGCTTCGAGCCGCGTCAGCGAACTCATATCGCACGGCAACGAGATGACGGTGCACTTCCGCAGCGACGTGTCGATACAGGGCAAGGGGTTGCGCGCCACCTACCGGTTTGACCGGCGCGGCTGCGGCGGCCGCTTCTCGACGCCCTCGGCGGTGATCATGTCGCCCGGGTATCCGGAGAACTACGACGCCCAGGACGACTGCAGCTGGGAGATACGCGTCGCTCAGGGACACGTGGTGCAGCTGCAGATACTCGACTTCGGCATGCCTGCCAGCACCAACTGCTCCGACAGCTACCTGGCCGTGAGTACATGCGACGGTACTGCCTCAGTAGTCTCACACGCTGGAACGAATGGCCAATTTGAGTTGGTGGCGCCTTGATGCTCTGCGCGTTTCGATGCCGTTGACGCTCAGTGCGGGAACAGGGCCGCGATTTTGTAGCGAGGCATTATGACTTATTCTACTCTAGTCTTATCATCCACCGCTCACGGCCGGCTGACCCCGGTGATAACGCGAGCGGACCGTCGCTCCGACCACTGACAAAGCGCGATAAGCGCGAAAAGGCATTATTACCGGAAAGGCATTGCTACAAAATACCGGCCCAGCTTTACCGCATTTTCCAGCAATAAAGAAAGTGGTGCACCAAAGCCGATTAGATTGCATTGGGTGAATGCGCCCTTACAGTTGTAGTAACAGTGACGCCGTCGATTGCGTTGTAAGGTATACAAGAGTACAACATAAGTAGTTCCTTCGAACTCAACCTTTCCGAACAGCGCAGTAAAGAAACACAAGACAAAATGAACTATATTTGGTATGTGGGGTTTCATTGCACAATGCAGAACCTAAAATAAAGAGAGGAATGGCCAAGTGGTAAGATACATAGCGTGTGCGGGTAATGTTGCGTGAATGCTGACTTCACCAACGTCGTCACCTAAAGCCCGACCCACATGGAGTGATTTTCTTGCAAAAAAAAAAAAAAGGAAAGAAAAAAAATCACATCATCTCACCCTACGGGCAACCATGGTGGGATGCGAAAGCATCACGGGGGGTGCGCATCGAGTTTCCGTTTCGTTTCACTTGCAACACAACCCAATGAAAGTTAGAGTGAGAGAATGTATTGAGAAGAGAGGAGACGTTTGTACGGGGTTGTTGCGTCTTTATTTAGAGATCGTACGTGATTCCTAGTGTCGGTGCGCGCGGTATCTGGTTCGTGGCATTTCATGGTGTTTCGCGCGGTTCATGGCGTTTCGCACATCGGTGCATAGTGAGAGAATGGCGGAAGCACAGCGAACGCGCGCTTTATACGGCGCCGCGACACTTGCGTCGCCTACCGGCGTACCCTTAGAGAGAGAGGGAGAGAGAGAGCTGTCAGCGCTGACCAATCAGGGCGCGGTCACGTCCGACTTTCTGCCGCCGCGTTTGACTCGGCTAGCCAGCCAGAGAGCCTAGAGCACGTGGCCTAGAGTAAACATGGCGACAAAAGCTGCGCGCATCGCGTACAATGATCAACTGACCACAGCCTTCCAGGCACGATGTAAAATATGGTTCAGTTGCAGATACAAAACTATTTTTTCACTGTATTTTACTGGGAATGGAATCACGCTGTTTCTAGCAACACAAATCGTGGCGGCGGGGGCCGCCTGTTTTTCGCCGCATGTGGGTGCACCACGGCGGCGGCACGCTGACGTACCGCCGCGCTGGTGCGAGCCGCACGAAGTTGGCCGTAAATGTACGCTCCATTTGTGCCGGGCTTAAAAGTTAAGTGGCTCGTGGGAAACTTTTCATTAACCAATATATGTTTCTACGACAGTGGTATGTTCTAGTCTTATTGATCATTGTGACCTCAGTCATAATATCTGTATTGAAATCTGATTTTCATTTTTCTTTCTTTATTTCTTTTTTAATCCTCGTTTACTTCTGCCTGAAATGCCTTAGCGAGGGATCCAGGTAGTAATGACTCTAAATGTCTAGTCTCCGTCGGCTGACTGAGGGCCGTGTTCAGTGCCATTTGGGAAGTGGCAGGGGTTCTGTAAATTTTTCTTGAAGAACTGCCAGAAAAAAAGAAAGCGTTGGCAACAATGCAGAAAAATGGATAACGAGGACTAAACATGTTTCAGGTTTACGACAACATGCGCGCCGGTGGCGACCGAGTTTTGCTGCGTCACTGCGGAGACTCGCTTCCCGCTCAAGTGAATCTCACCAGCACCTCTAACCAGATTCGCCTGCGAATGAAGGCTTCTGGAGCCTCGTCTGGAAAGGGCTTCAAGGCGCGCTACAGCACAGGCAAGTGTACCATCCGGGTTACGCTTCAACGAGACGAGTTTCACTGTGAAGCTGTCCAGCAGCACTCTGTGTTAGTCACTGTGCATGAGCAACACAGCTGTCACAGATGCTGTCATCGTAACCAGGCTATTTAATAAAAAAATATTCAGCCGACGGTATCCTATGCCCTCTAATCCTGTGTAAACCTCATCAGGGGCCCTACAACGTGAAACTATTCCAATCCGTTTTCATTCGAATCTCCTGACGTCAAATTTACGTAACTGCCGACGCAAGCATCGGGCGGAGACCCGCAGCGTTGTCTGAAAAGCCCCCATGAAACGCTCTCGTCGTTTATAGGAGGTCACCTTTGTTCGCTTTCAAAACGAATAACATTGCCTACACTGTGCGGTTCTTCTTATCTAATTGGCTGACAAGAGGCGATAAGCACGCTTAAGTGAAGAGGGTTTCGGTGGGGCCGGACGAGCACAGTGAAAGTAGATAACCGGATGAAGAGGATGGTGCCGGCATTCGCGATTGGTCCGCTTCTCCTTACTTTAGCGTTTGGTGTGCCGTGGCGTGCAACGGCAATGGTAAAAACGCAGCTAAATCAAATCATTCGCCAAGAAAAGTTGACAGAGCGATGTCGTGTACGAGCCGAAAGGCTCGACAACGTTATACTACCACGCAAAAAAATTATTTTACGCGTATAAACCACACTCCCCGGCAACCCGAGTAGCCAGTACCTGAGCGATCGGCGCGCAACCATTTTATATTCATTTTGGAACGGGGCAGTCTCCCGCTATTCCAAATCAGAATTCAGTTTTCTTTTGCATACTAATGCACCTTCAATGCGTACGCGTCATTTTCATGCGAAGAGTTTTCGCGCTTTTGATACGTAGCGTGGCAGACTGGCGAAGTGGGCGCACCCCAAAAACTTTTGGCCAATAGCGCAGGCCTGATGGGGAAAAAAGTCGTAGAATCGAAAATAGCAATTTTTTCTCTTGCTCAAGCTAATCATGCATTATCAGTAGTGTGTATACGACGTATGAGATGAGGAGTTCTCGCGGTTTTGCTGACATCGCATGACAGACAAGCGAAGTGGGGGTGGCCCTAAAAAGTTTCACCAATCGTGGAGGGCTGATTAGAGAAATGGAATAGAAAAGTTTGGAATAGGTTTACGGCATAGCGCCCATACTTGAGGGCTGTCATCGATTCAAGGATTATTATATTTTCTGCCATTCAGCAGCTTTATGTTGCTGGTGCAGATTGTGCTCGTGCGAAAAAAAAACTGTTGCCGTGCTTGAGTATGGAATCACAGTATATCTGATAAAACACTGGCTTTCTTTCAATGCAGCTTGTGGAGCTACGTTGAACGCGGACGCGGGAGGAATCTTCGCCACACAGGAGTATCCGCACTTCAGCCCCGACTCGGACTGCACATGGATTATTCGCACATCGCAGCCAGGTATGCTGATGAGCAACTCGGTTCTAGTGCATGCTAGTATTGGTTTCACATTTAGAAGGACTTGAAAGTAAAGCATTACACGAGTGCACGTGTGATGTCAGAAAGGTTATTATAGCGTTGTAATGCCACAATGCTTGTGGTACTGCTAAGTCTGCCGTGACTACCTGTGAGTATACAATACAACCTGAAATCTTGTTTTCAGCGTCAGTTTATGTGTAGTAGAGTAGGTGGACCGTGAACCGTTTCAGCAGGGCAAAGGATAGAAATAAGATAGCAAGACGAACATTATAGGATCAGGAAACAATGCGCGTGCAAAAAGCATGATAATAAGGTCCTTCATTTTACTAGCACCTGCTCTTAATGGACCTGGCAGGTCCTGTTTCGTTTGTCCCCTTCAGTACGCAGTTCACTCAAATTAAAGAAATAAATACCAGGCGCAAATTTTGTTTGCTTCTTTATACCCAATTTCCGCTCTGGCTTCGTCTGTACTCACGCAGTCACGGAGATTTGACTTGGACTTTTTTAGACTTTTTTGCAGCCTTCGGGCAAGATTCCACGAGACTCTCAATGAGTCGGGCGATTTCTGTGCGCACTTCGGCGTCGTAGAGTTATCTCACTTTCACTTGAGGTCCGCAACCTTCCAACTTGCAAATATTACGTAATCACGTGTACTTATTCAGCGTCACGTATTCGTCGCTCCGTACATTGTAATAAGGATCCGTGGATGAGAGCAATGCAGCCAACACATTTATGATTAGACAAGTCACGTACCAAGCGATATATTCGGATGATGCCCACAGGTAATGACACCAAGGAAAGCGTACAGGGAATTAATTGTTTCTCATCGAAATAGAGCAACAATAAGAAAAAGGTAAAACGAAGTGGAAGATTAGGCACCCTTTTTTTTTTCTCCACAGTGAAGTTAAGTAGATCCTTTTTTTTCAATTCTATTTCTTTATTATTACTACATTTCAATTTCTCGGTACGCAGACGAGCAGGTGAGCCTGACGATCACGCACCTGAGCCTGCCGACCAACGAGTGCGCCCATTCGAACGTCACGGTGCACGACGGGGACAGCGCCAACTCTCCCGTGCTTCAGACTCTGTGCACTGCCCATCTGCCGCCGGCCATCGTGTCCCGAGGAGGTGCACTTCTGGTGCACAGTTGGCACGCCGTACTCAGAGCCAGCTACGGCGCATTCAGTTCCGGTGAGCTCGAGTTCACGGGTGATTCCCTATTACGAGCGCGCGAACCATTCCGACAGTAAATGATGTGATCGAATTGCGGTATCTTGCAGATACGTAGGCATTCATCACTAGAGTCGTCATTTTTTAGTATTGACAGATTTAGTCTCCTAAGAATGGTTACGCCAACCCATTTTGACGTAGTGTTAAATAAGGAGAAAAAAAATAAATGACGAGAAGAAGGGGTACAAATCCAGGAACGAAGAGAAGCTAATAGTAAACAAAATCGTGGCGTCGTTTGACGAAACATACAGGGTCACGTAGATGTACACGGTAAGCACAGACTGCGCGACACAGTGTACGCCGAGGCTGAAGTGGCGCGTTTGTCTGCGATGTGGTCCGGCATGTGCGGGTACACATGGGGAAATGACGCACACATGACGCACACAATATCTGCATACGCATACAATCGCTGAAAGTGGTCCGAACTGCACAAAACGCACAACGAGAGACGACAAACACATGAAACGCGGGGCGGGTTCCTGAATCAGCACGAGCAGCAGCGTGTTTGCTGTGGAACCCGTGATGACGCGTGTATAATCGTAGCGAACAGGCCAGCTCTGTCGTTCTACTCGTCGATCGACTATACCTCAGTCGTATTTTGGCAATTAGGTTTTGCTCTTCCTGCCGGGCACAGTTCGCCGAATAGGTGGTTCAACTCTTGCACTGTTCCAGCCTGTGATCTGTGCTGAGGCCACAACTGCCTCGTGACCCGCGCCACGCGCGGAATTGTTTGCATTGTGCAACTTCTGGGCCGATAACAATGGAATTCATCGCCTTCGAATTTTTATCCTAGAGATTCGCAGGGCCAGAATATTGACTTAGCCCTTAAGCTCAACGGTTCCTATCTAAATACATAGATATGATAAAGTCAATTTTCTCAGCAACCACTGCGTCGATATTGATTACGTCTCTCACTTAAGCGAATAAGTTAAATAATGATTTCATGAAGCTGATTTCTGACTTGGGCTCATGATGCCTTTCTCAAAAAAATGCATATCGAGAAATTCTAAGAAAAAGGAACTTAAGTATCAAGTTTGCAACTCCGCAACTCAGCAAAAAAATGATATCGCAATTTTGTAAATAACATCCTAAATTCTACCGTATTTCAAGCTGATAAAATTCATGTCATATGCATCGCTCTAAACTATATCACAAATATGTGAGTAGGCATATTGCAAAACCCCTATAAACATCGTGAAAACTTCACGAAAGCTGGACATTGATATATTAAATGCGTCCGCTTTTGGTGCTCCAAAGGATGAAGTTTGCAGAACTGAAATATCTGTTTTTGGTGCAGAGTTTTTAATTTATAAACTTACTGGTTTATGTTTTCTAAAAGTACTGATTTGCGGAAGGTTTAACAAAATATCCATACTTGAAATCAGTTTTCCTTCCTAGAGTCACTAAAGTATAACTTTCTTTGGAAATGCAACCAATTTTGATAAAATATGTTATTTAGTTGTTTCATAAAAGCACTTCTGCGTTTGACATGTATTTGAATAACAAAATTTGAGTTGGCTCCGCGCGGAAGCTTCCTTTTTTATTTAAGCAATAATGCTTCCTCTTGGTGCGGAAATGCAGAAATGGCAGAAATTGTCAAAAACTTTTAAGAAATTAGAATTCTGGACATAAACATTACTGCGCTGAGAATCCATCACAAACACTGGTTGCATAGCACATATGGTAAGACCTTGGAATAAAAGCGAACTAATATGTGAAATTGCAATTTGTACAAGTATTCATCACAAGATAAGTCCGAAACTCTTATTAAGAAGATGCCAGAATGCTTACATCCAACCATAAAATAGTCCTGCAGTCTTAGAATTCGCGATTTATAGAATTTATATATCTCTTATTTAGCGGTGCTAAAAACGTAATAAACTTCCTCAAATTTTCGAAATTTACTTTTTAGTATCTTTAAAATAAGTTCTGTCATTACCTCAGTAACGGCACGATACTTTTGTAGCTTTTTTTAAGGTGGGAGAGGGAGAAAAGAGTAATCAATGTAAGTTTCTCCCATAGCTTCCTGTTAACGTGCATAAAGAAGAAATAAAATTCCTAAACAGTTATCTCTCGCGTAGGCCTGTACGTCGGCCTGATTGACAGGTGGCCCTACCATACCTGAGCATGCGCAGATAAGTTTTGTGTCTAATTTCTATCCCGCCTCAGTGCGCCCTTCAGTTGATAGTCGGCTTTTGTGTTGTCTGGTTCTCTTCTCTTGCGTCTGCACGCCTTACCTTCTTTCACGATGAATCCATACACTAACTAGCTCGACTTTCTGTAGTTCCTGATAACTTCGACAGCTAGCTTCGCCGTTTACTATGTCTCTGCGCAGAGAAGCACCCTTTACAGGACTAAGTGGAGGCACAGAACTATCGTCTTTGGGAACGTTTTAACAGCGGAGCTGTTTAAGGCCGAGGTTGAACCGTGCCGAGCGTTCATCGGTAGAGAAAGCAGAGCATAGGAGGAGAGGAGGTGCAGAGAGAGAGAAAAAAAGAGAGATAGACAGAGAGCGAGAGAAATAAAGAAATAAATAAACGAAAATGAATTTCTTGGCGAGGAGGGACTTGAACAAGGGTACCCCCGGTCCGAAATCGAGTGGCATAACCACTGTGCTATACACCCACGCTTGCCGATCTCCGCTCTTTTATCATATTTCACAAGCGTGGGACTCGCTTAATTTTTCGTTACTTTTATTGAGAACCATCCTTTTTTTCATACCAGCCAACTTTCCGTAGGTTCCTGTCTGGCCTCGTTTCGAGGCCCATAAATCTGTGACAAGGTTGCCACAGCCAACCACAGCTATCCAACTGTGAACACGTTGCTAGACGCCCGTGGCCAACTTCACGCAGCTTTTTCGTTCCTAACTGCTTTTTTTCATTGGCTGGCCACCTCCACTAATGATATGTCCAGCATGAGGATCGGTTAAAATTTTCTCTTACGGGCACTTCTCACGTGATAGCTTTTTCTGTGTGTGTGAATGCGGGCCCCGATTCGTACAACGCAGGCTGCGGTGGCACAACCACTTCACTGGAAGGCAACGTGGCCAGCCCTGGATACCCGGACACCTACACGCCATCTCGTGACTGTGCGTGGAGGATCAGTGCCGCCGAAGGGAACATGATGCTGCTCACTTTCTCGTAAGGCGGCGTGGTTCACCGTTCTTTTAGTCTCTACTAGCATGGCCCTTGCTTTGATTAAGGACCAAATTTTACTCATGCAACTCCTATTTGAAAACGTACGAGCAGAGAAATCGTTTTCTTTAAAATCAACTGCATCGAATTTTATTAAACTTGGGGGATTTCAAAAAAATACTTTTATTAACACGAAAGTGTTTTATTCCGGGGTCCACCAAGACTTCACTGACGTATTTCCGTCACGGAAATACGTCATAGAACATAATACAAAGAAAGAAACCAGAAGAAAAAGTTCCACAAACATGCAAAATTTGGGAATCGAACCCACGACCTCTCGGTCCGCGACGATAGATGGCCGAGCGTTTAACCCATTGCGCCACAAACGCATTCGCAGAGAGCTACACAGACGCGCCTTATATATCTAACACTCCTCCGTGTACCCGCGCTCTTGCTCGGGGCGGTGCCGCCGCCTATGAGCAGAAAAGAGAAGTACTGCATTATGACACTAAAGCCCGGGATACATGGAGCGAACTTTCTCGACGAACTTCACGCGTCAAGTAACGACGCGGCGACACGACGCAGGATGTTTGCTGTGTTGCAATACATGCGGCGAACGCCGCCGCGCGTTGGCCGCCGTGTTGGCGGCGGTCCCGGCCGCCCGCTTCGAACTGAATTTGGCGTTGTCCTTGTAGAATTCACTTAGTTGGAAGCAAATGACTGCGTAAACGGCTTTCGCTTAGTCTCAGGCCGCTTCGACGACAGAGTATTATGGATAACCTTGAGTAGTTTTCGAGATCGCTTCTCGTTTCGAACGCGTCTAAGCCTAGCGAAAGAAATATCCGATGCCAACGCCATCTATCGGGGAAGTCGGGAGATAGGCATGACGACAGCATGTGGCCTCTGAGATCAGAAGATTTCTGTTGAAGGTTGTTGTAGAGAGCTTGCACTGCTTGTCTGTTTCCTCGCAGATCAGCGGATATGGGATGTACAAATACAACGCGATTCCTGAGAGATCATACTAGGAACTACTCAATCGGTGCAGAGACATGCAGACACGGCAACACCAACGCGATTGCAGACGACGCGAAAAGGCGCGCGCGCGCGAAACACCAGCATGCATTGCGACCGGAACTAGTGCCTCCTGATTGGCTGTCGTCCACCGCTGCGCGCTAGACGCTTCCGGCGGCGGCGTTCGCCCGACGAAAATGTTTGGACAGGCAGATCGGCTGCGGACGGCAAATTTCTTGACGCCGGCCGTCGGACGTTCGCCGCCCGACGAAGTTCTTCGCTCGGACGCCGGTTATTCGCTCCATGTATTCCGGCCTTAACGCGCACCGACAGTGAACGCTTCGGTGGTCTCAGTACTACGACGCCTCGATGCCAGCATTCGAAGGGACGCTGGCATCAAGAAGCACTACCAACGCCACCTAGGTGGCGTTCACCGTACTCAGCACGGCGGAGCGTGGCCTCCGCAATTAGCTCTGAAAATGTTTCTGAAGTTGATCGCGGAGGCTGCAATTACGACGCGCTGTACGCGCTGATTTGACTCGGTGACGATTCAGTTACGTGCTTTGTCTTGCGCGTTGTATTAGTGTGTCAGTTACGTGCTTCGTCTTTCGCGTTGTGCTAGCGTGTGCAGCGTAGTGCAGCTTCCATATGCACGACGGTTGCTCATGGTCATCGACGTTGGTAGTCGTGATGGAGGAGACGTGCCACCAGGCGTCAGCGTGGGTGCATCAACGCCTAAGGGCGCTTTAGCCACAAAACACCAATAGACATTATATATCAATGTGCAATAAACATTACACTACTTCTGTGAAGACACGTTTCACTTTCGTGTTCTATACCGATTCCTATATAAGAGGGATCAACCACATTTTTTTAGGTCACAGCTCAACACCTCCTGAAAATCAGAATATTCAAATAAAAAGCGACAATTAAGCTTGCAACTCTGTCTCTCATCGTTAAAAAAAAGACATATCACAATTTTGTAAACTGCGCTTATTGAGACATCCTAAGCTTAAAAAATTGATGCATCGCTCTGTAGTACACAACTTCTTTTCCAGTAGAACGTTTGTTAAGTTCTTTTTCCTTTTTTAAGCATTTTTATAGCTTCACATCAGCGGTAAGTTCTGTTATCTCATTTGCCCTTCTAAGTTGCTCTAACACTTGCAGCTTGCGAACCTGCAATATGTTTTTGGTGCAGAGTTATAGTTTTGTCAACTTGGTTTTCCATTTCCATGAGTTTTTAAAGTATGATGAGGCCATGAATCAAATTCCTGTTCTTAATAATTGAGCTTTCTCTCCTAAATGCAGTAAGCGTCACTCCAGTTGATTGAGCGGTTGGCTTATGACAGGAATTTTTGCATTTCACGTGTATTTGAATATGGATATTAAAATTAGTCCCGAGCGAAAGCGTCATCTTAGCGGGAGAGGCTGCTTATGCCTTGTTGTTCTCTTTCTTTTTTTTTTTTTGAAATATAGGAATCTGGTAGAGTCGTGTCTACACTTATGATATCATTCGCGTGCTGAAAAACAGTATTACACCGGGGGATCAAAATTGGTATTTCTGTGTGGAAGGTCTCAAATGTACCGTGAACATGTCTTCGTGGCTCATGCAGGGCCACGCAATCTGGTATAGCCAAATTCAACAATACCTCCGAGATCCCTCTCGTGGAAAAACGTGCTATATTTACATATTTACATATACTCAAATTGCAACTATATTCAGTTTACACAGCTCAACTTTTACGTAGCCTGCAGGACAGAGAGACACACACAAGCGCTGAGAGTGAACCTGATGCGTTCAGCGCTTGTGTGTGTATTCCTAACCTACAGTCAGCTAAAACGTTGCGCTGTACGTTTCCATCGTGTATCCGTACCAATTCCCCCAAATGTCTGCTCTTGTATAAAGTATACAGGCTGTTGATTTTTTTAAGTTTTACAGAATTTTTAGAAATCGCCTGTGGCAGGTAGCATAATTCTTATCGTGGAGCTGAGTTATTCGATGAGGCGTACAGAAGTAGCACGAAAAATCTAAACACATATTCAACTAATTAACAAATATTCACTAATTAACTTCTTAGTTAATTACTTTACGACATATATTGCAATTTAAGAATTGTAGCCGGTGAGCGTGTCAGGCGTATCCACTTGGAATGAATTTCCAGAATGACACTAGTTTGGAGATATGGACCATCAAACTCGCCACTGTTATTCCGCTTACTTTTTTACCAAAATTCTGTTTTATACATTGAACCATAAAAGTAACTCGAACGCCCGTGTATTTCGTCCCACACTTTAGGAAATATCTCGATATTCCGATTATATATATATATATATATATATATATATATATATATATATATATATATATATATATATTCCGAGTCTATATTTCGATTTATAAATTCAAGCCGTGAAGATCGCAAGGCGGATCCACTTGGAACGAATTCTCGGGATGACACCAGTTTCGAGATATTAATTCCCGAGCTTTGCGGAGAAATGCATTGGCGTTCCAGTTCCCTTTGTGCTTCAATGCATAAAACGCCGTTTTGTTAAGAAAGTAACTGGCACGCCAGTGCATTTCTTGGCAAAGCTGGCTCATACCGTCAGCTTTAACAATGCAAATTTCAAAATCGTTGACTTGGGCCAGTTCGTGCGTCATGTTGTGTGGTTGAGCGGAATAAGGGCGGAAGGAAACTGATGTGGAGAGTCGGCATCGTCTTCCTCCGCCCTCATTGCGATCGACGACACAACATAATACCAATTTCAGACATCGCAATTCGAAGGCAGCTGCTCCCTAGTTACAAACAGTAACAAATATTGAAAGTACAAATTCTAAATAATTAGCATAATGTGAGAAAAATTAATCATATTACAAGCAAGTTAACAGGTATGATTTAATAAGACCCTTAAATAGTTTAATGGATTTGATATCGTTATATACAACGTATACAAAAGGAAAGCTATGAAGAAATGTTCACTTAGTTGAAAACTATAGTTAGTTCGACTGTGAGGTACAACAAACCGCGTACCCCTGAAATTCTAGGTACCACATTTCACATATTCAAGGTTCTTGCCTAAGCATCGGACAGCGCAGTTAGTTAGGTTGACGGTCTTGTAGAGGATAGTTTACACATCCGAGGAGAGAGAACATAGAATGCAGTCTACTTCACATGATTATGAACCAGGGTGTCTAGGCATTTTGCATTGTTTCAGCCCATCTTCAAGTTGCTAAATGCAACGTTTTGCCGGTGTTCGATGAATCAGGGATTACACGTCTGTCAATAATAAGGTTCGTCGTTTACTGCGTCGAGAGTTCATCTTTTCGCTGCAGTGTCCAACGAAGAAATTGCCTCGAAACGCTTCATTAATATATGCCTCACATCAAAGCTGGGATGCGAAATATTGCGCATGAGCAGAGGCTGTTCCCAATAGCATAGTGTCGTCTTTTCCGCAAAGAAATCTAACAGAGAAATTGTCATAAGTGCCCTGAGGGGCATTTATGACAATTTTATAATGACGATCTGAATTTATGACAATATAATTTATGATGATGTCAAATTAAGACAATTCAATTTATGGCCATGTCATAAATGCGTTGTGGGGCATTTATGACATTGTTTTTGTATGGTTCATTGTTTGAGCAAAGCGCGTGTATTTAGGTCCGTGTATTTTTTGAAGGCAAGGTACAGATATGAAAATTGTACACAATAAATAATTAAAATCGCGAACCTTTCTAGACGGTTTTTTGTTGTGTTTTGTTTTGTTTTTATTTTTATTTTTTACCAGGCACAAAATGTATGTAATGTTATCAATCTCGGAGCTTTACTGTTGTGCATGTAACGAGCGACGGTAAGCTGTACTTGTACACAACAGGGAAAAAAGTAAGTTTCATACGCCTGGCTCTCGGTGTCATTGAGCTCATAATAAGAATAAGAGACAGAGCGAGAGAGCGTATGTGTCAACATTTGCGTTTGTCAACATGTGACCGCGACGCCCTCTTAGCCTTGCCTCTTCCCCGAAGCAGAAGCTTAAACTGTAGGGTCTAATCTCGCTCCAAGTACAATGGCCTACGTTTTTGTTCTGCCAACATTCAAAGAAAATGCTGGTCTTACTACTGCCGTATAAAGTTGAAATTCCGCAACAATGTTATTTTTAAGCGTCCGAATTATTAATAAAAGATTTATCTTTGTAAGCCTGCTCATTTGTCCAGACAATAAGTAGTAGGCAAGCTGCCAAAGGGGCAGCATGTGCATCTGCCTGACGTCAATGCACGCATAAAATAGTGGTGGCTCTTGCTGTTTTGGTTTTGGCTGAACAACGCGAGGAAGTGTGACAAGCGTATTGTTAAACGATGCGCATAAAAGTACAATCGTGTTATGTAATTTGGGCAAAATGTAAGCATTGAGAGGAAAATCATCTTTCAGTGGAAATAAAATGGTATGGTACAGCTTTATTGAAAGATGGATGACTCATCGGCCTATTAAGGGTAATGGAGTTGGGGAATTGGGAGATGAGGACAGGACCAGCCTCTGGGGAATGCTTCTCCGCATGGTTACACCATGTGGAGAACGCCCGATTCCGCAGAAAATGCAAACAGCGCTCGCAGGACACTGTCCGCCTCTACTGAGGGACGGATCCACTCCTCAAAGCCTCTCCATTTGCCTCAGGTGCTTTCGTCGGAGAGCTGGTTACCTTGGGCACTCCCACAGAAAGTGCCGGATGGTTGGCGCAGCAACCGTTTTGCACGCTGAGCAACTTGTTTGTATAGGTGGTAGCTCTTCCGCCGGGAAACGAAATGACACCGCGAGTCATTGTATACTTGGACGATATCGCAGGTTGTTTTCCCTAGAGGAGAGCGAGTTCTGCAACAAAGACTACCTGGAAGTTCGCGAGCGCAACGCCCACGGCAGGCTGCTGGGCCGCTTCTGCGGCGACGAGACCCCGATGAACATCACGCTCGCTAACGGGCTCTGGCTTAAGTTCCACTCGGACGACACGGACGTGGCGGCTGGATTCTTGGCGCACTTTGCCACAAGTACGAATGCTTTACCCATTTGTATTTTTTCGTTACCATGTCAACATTAAAGACGCTCGCGGCGCATTCGCGCCGTCGGCGTGCTGTCCTGCTATCGGCAGTGCTAGCACCGCTCGCGCTCGGAGATTTAATGGGGCTCCAAATTCTCAGCAGGAAAACAAGTAGCGCGAAAAAAAAAATAACAAGACGTGTACACAGAATTGTCATGTAGTCGCCTAATCCTTTCTTTTTTTATGCGCAAGTCAAATCTGGGAGATTATGATTGTCGCCGCAAGGGAGGCGAGCGCCGGCGGATGAATGAGCCTGGAGGTGGAGAACTGCCGCACTCGCGCCCTTCCCGTTTGTGCTTCGACGCCGCGGCGCTCGTTGTGCATGTTCGCGGCGTCCGTAGGCTTGCGCGTAGCCCGCGTTCATGAGGTGAAACGCCAATGTAACTTCTTTTCTTTTTCTTTTGTTTTGCATTATTAAAAAACCGTCTCGGTTATAAATAAACTCGCCCGCAAAAATGTTTTACTCCAGATACGAGGAGTGCGCTTGACTGCAATTTGACTCCGTTTGACTGCAATGAAACCACTTAACGTCGGGTGAATAAACAAGTTTCATTGGCTGGCGCATCAAGCCGAGTTTCTTCACCACTGGTCGACGCGGTACCTAAACGTCTCTCGAGGCATAGTTTTCCTACAGCCAGAATGATGCCCAAATTCTGTTTTCCTGAGTAGAGACTCTACTTGTATGGTGCCCCGACTGTCATTCATAAATTCGGGGCTGACAGTATTTTTGCATGTACACTGTAATAGTTTTCTTGAAGTGGAATTGACAAAGCCAGTGTCAAGCAGGCACCATTTACTGTGTAAATGGCTTCTTTGTGTTTTATCAAGTTTGATGTATTCCATGTAAGATACCTTATATTGTACTCAGTGCACCGGTATGGATACATAGCTCAGTGCCTACAGGTGAATAAATTTTCTTCGGGGGGGGGGGGGGGGGGATATTTTGTAAGAGTCTACCTAGTCGACTGCCCACTTCGGCTGTCGCGCTTGGTTCCAGCGGCATGCGCGAGAAGGAGGCTGACTGGCTCCTTCTCGGGCGTGCCGCTGGAGCCAATCGCGACAGCCGAAGTGGACTAGGTAGACTCTTACAGAATACCCCTCCTGATCTATGCAAGTTGTGTTTGAGTTGGACAGCCTACATACAACCTTTTAATGCTTAGGTTATCACCGTCCTATGCGTTGACTTAGCGACATGTTGTTTATGTTTCCATTGGTAGCAAACATTTTGACATTTTCAGGCTGTATTTACCTTGCATTGAGAGGCTAGATTAAGGGATATGAAGTAACCTTAAAACATTTCATCTCATTACTTTCAATGGTGAAATTACATTTATTGCTCATCAGATACGAAGAAGAAATTTGCAGACTAGCCAGCGCAAGCATGGAGGCTTTTTTAAATACTGCTTTTGTTAGCAGCGCCGGCACGCATTCGACTTTATTTATAATCTTCGAATGACAGCATCGCAGCGCCTACAAAAAAGCACTGCAGTAGTTGCCGAATTCTTTTCGCGCTGAGCGTCCTCGTGCTTTTACAGTTTAGTCCAATTCTCCAAAAGCTATGCAGATAGAATGCCCACGTTTAAATGCATGGGATGCGAAGCTTCTTTTAAAGCGAACAACTATCATTGGCTCCTCTGTCTGTTTTCGTGGTAAGCACGATGGCGGACGGTGGTCGGACTTGGGCGATGGAATATTAGGAAACGCGCTGAAGTATAAGAAAGACAGAGCAAAGAGCAAGAGGCGCTCTTTTCTGTAGACGTTTAGGGAGCACCTCTCAGCGCCCGAGGAAAATAAAGTTGTTTCTCTCTCTCAGCGCCCGAGGAAAAGGGCACGTGCTCTAGGGTAATCGAGTTGTCAAGGGAGGTGGGGGGGAGGGGGGGGGTCGAAGAGCGGAGGGGGAATTTATTGAAAAGACAAATTCATCATTGTATGGGGACCCAGCCGGGCTCAACCACCTTTCCGGAGTTGCCATTCTGCCGTCTCAGTTCTCCAAAATTATAGCGCAATAGTATAGTCTAGGGCGATAGCAAACTAGAAGTTAATCGACAGCCGCGAGAACCTTGAATGCCAAGCTCTAGTGAGGCGAAGAACAGTATAGCGAAAAACGATGAATAACACAACTAAACTCTTTATTGGGCGAACTTGGGCACAGAAAAGAAAGTGGCACGGAAAGTACTACGATAGCGGTGAGCACAGTCGGTGGTCGTCTAAAATCTGCTCTGTGGATCATAGGCGTCAGTAATTTATTCATGGCTCATTGAAACCTTCCAGCGTAATCGTTCGTGCTCGCGTGAGTACTAGAATGTACACCACTATTCTCGTCATGAACGCACTCTGATTGCACAAGGCTCGGCGACAACACACACAACAGATAGAAGACGCTACAAGAATCGAGATTCTTCTTATAAATGCACGCGCGTCCTGCACCTCGCGATAACGTTTACCATTTTTTAGCCGGCGAAAAGCGATGACGGAGAAAGATAAACAGGCACGAGTGTCAATATGATTCATGCTCAGTAACAGACAGACAGACAAAGAACTCTATTAAATAGGTCCTGAGAAGCCCTGCCCTAGGGCAGAGCTGCGGGCCGCTCCCACTTGGGGATGGGTAGGCCGAGCCTAACCGCCGCATCGTGGGCTCTCTGGACAGGCCAAGTTTGTCGTGACAGTTCTGAGCTCTGGATGGCAGAGCTCCATTCTTCTTCCGTGATGCGATTAGTAAGATTTATCACAATCCACCCAAAGCAGGTGTCTTACCGCGATGCTAGAAAAGAACCCATTGGAGTCCCCTGTAGCTCCGTGCCGTGTCCAGATGAATGACCATTTTATCGTTTGTGAAAAAAGCTTAGGCCATCTCGCCGATTTCTACAGAACTTCATACGTCTATTTCTCCCTTCACCTACGTGGCGCCTATGCCTAGAGAGTACTGCACTCTCTTAGTACTCTTACTAGAGAGTACCGCACGTTTCTAACGCGTTTGTGCTAGCGTCCCCTTAAGCGGGAGATCCGATGATTCCCTCCGGAGCTTCGCCCACTCATCATCATTCACCCCGTGGATATGCTGTGATTTTTTTTTCCCTCCTGTCCAGTGCGCAACGTGGACCTGGAAGGGACGGCGGGTGTGATCGAGTCGCCGCTGTACCCGCACGAAGTCTTCTCGCTGGGAAGCTTCACCTGGCGGATCCACGTGCCCGACGACCTCTACCCGCGTATCAGCTGGGACAGCATGTTCGTCACGGACGAGGAGTGCTGGACCAGCAGCATCGTGGTGCGTGGCTACGAGTGGCGAGCGCGTTTCTCGGTATTGCATTCCGTGGCGAGAAAAGATGGCGACAATAGGGAAGGAGCAGGAGGAAGAACTTCATTTAAAACACCAGCCAATGAACGTCAGGAGAGAAATTCATCTCCCCCGTCGCCCCTAGCCGTCGGCCGGAATAGGGAACAAATTTACTTTTATATATTTACAGTACCTTACAGGCACCGCGGAGGGAGCACTGTGTAAGGGGGGGGTTACGTGGGCAGTTTTTAAAATAGGAACACAATACATCAACTTATAAGCATAATAAAGTATACTAGTGGTAATTATAGTAGGCAAATCGTTCGTCAACACACAGAAAACCAAGAAATACGCGTATAGTAAATATGCGGCTACACATGGGACGAATTTGTTCCTTCTCCCATGTTGTTGCTCACTTGCATTTTCACCAACCTATCTCTATGGAAAGAGACTTTTAAAACAGTCACGATGAAAACATCCGAAGGAGCGCTGTCAGTGGGGTTGGTGTTGAAAGACCACTGGTCATATTTAATGGCGATTTGGCCTAACGTTGGGCTTAGTTACCTCAGTCCTGTTCCAGTAATAATAATGCAGCGTGCCCCAGCGGATTTTTGTGGTTGCGCATTATAGCAAAATGCGCTAGGGCGCTATAAAACAATGTGGCGGCCCACTCTAGGAAGACACGACTAAGATATATTATTGGCGATTCCGTGAAGCCAGTCACACAGTTTTGTTTTTGTTGTTGTTGTTGTTGTTGTTGTTGTTGTTGTTGTTGTTGTTGTTGTTGTTGTTGTTGTTGTTGTTGTTGTTGTTGTTGTTGTTGTTGTTGTTTTCTATTTTGCATAATCGCATAATTATCCATGGATAATTTCTAACTTCGCAAGTCTTCAGTTTATGACAGATTCCTATAGAGAGGTACAGAGCGTTGTAAGAAGCTTAAGGCTTGTCCAGAAAGACACTCCAGCATTTCAATGACGAGCGGCATAATTTCCTGGTAAACGTATGACAAAGCAACGCGTTCCTTGCAGTAAATGAATGGCGAAGGATATAAATTGTAACTGGTAATACAGACGGTGGCGCATAAATTTGAGGGGCCGAATTCTCAAAGCTATTCTTCGTAAGTGAACTTTGCCATTGGCTGAATGCCTTCGGTAATAATATGTCCAGCGTCAGGAAGGCTGTGATATTCTCTTACGGGCAATCCTGTAGTAAGAGATTTTAGTGAATACGGGCCCAGTTTGTCTCATTGGTGCGTAGGTTTATAGATATTAATCGCTTACATGTGGAGCTTTAAAGAAGGCAAAAGAAAAAAGCAGCAAAACAGGAATGGAGGAAACGGACGCTCGAGACTAAGTGAACTTATCATGAGGGACGCTGGCGGTTAACTTGTGTTTGCAAATGGAAACAGAGCGCCGCATTGAGTTAACTGCTTTTGGTCTTCGTGTACTGTGTCCTACCAGTAAACTTACAGAAAGGTGCATCTGCTGAGGACGATTATCCCGTTCGGGCGCTCAAAGAACAAAGCAATTCAGTGACGCTTTAGCAATAAATACCAGATAAATGCGTTAGCATTACGCCGCATTTCTTTACGGTCCCGGATCCATGATTTAAACCGCGTTGACCATATTGCAAAGTGTGCTTCACGAGGTCACACGTCCTGCCTCTTCGGGGAGCGAAGTGCAACTGATAGTGGTCAGTTGCATAATATATATTGTTACGTTGCGGAAGTCACATATAAAGGTGAATTTACAATATTTACAAGAGAGGCAACGATACATAAACAAGATGGCTGTCGAAACCTATTTCACCCCATACGTCAAATCTTCTTCTGACTGGTGCCCTAGCACCGGTCAGGGTTGGTTGCGCCCTAGCGACCAACCCTGTATATATGGTTGCGCCCTACCAACCTATATATATATATATATATATATATATATATATATATATATATATATATACTTTTTGTGCACTTTCTGTGCACTTTTTTTCCAGTTTGACACTTTCTTCACGTATGAAAAAGAACATTCACGATCTTAGCTGTCGTTCCCAGCAGTGCCGTTACTTTTCGTCAGGGGCAAGGTGCTTGGGTTTAGATACTTACAACTGTTCTATTCCTCGTTTCCTTCGATAAAGCTGCTTGACGGCATCGACGAAGGCTCGCCCGAGTTCGCGAAGTACTGCGGCAGCAGGAAGCCAGATCCCGTGGTGCTTCGCTCGTCGCACGTCCAGCTTCGGTTCACATCCGGTGGCGGCTACTCCAAGTGGAAGATGCGATGGGAGGCCGTCAACAGCAGCTTCCTCCAGAGCATGGAGCAAAGCAACACCGGTAGGGTTGCACTGTCAGTCCCGTGTATTGCACGCGGATATACAGGCGTGCGTACGTTGTTTAACTTTTCAGGTTCACCGTTTTTCAGCGATTAGCCACTGTTGCAATGGTATCGATCGTTGCTAGAAGGGCCTCAGTTTCGGCACTGCCAGATCCTTCACCGTCACTACAACGTGACAATATTTATTTCCTGCCGCGCGCCCACGTATGCAGCAGAATTGAATTGAATCGAATTTATTATACAAGAATGTTTCGAGGATGACCAGGTGAGAAAGTTTCCGGTGTCAGCTTGAGGGGAACCTGGCCGCCACATACGCACGGCAGCTTTATAGCGGTTGACCGAAAGCACGCGTTTTACATACCGCAGTTAACAAAACGAAAAAAAGAGAACATTATACTATACTACACTATAATTATACAGAAATGCTAGGTATGTGCATATTATTTAGCCCAAAAGCGACTAAGGCTGTCCCCAATCCCCAACCAATCGATGGGCCAGACACAAGGTTGAAAGCGAATAATAAAAAAAAAGACACTGCATATCCACGAACTGAATGATGATGAGTGGGCGAAGCACCGGGGGATCATTCGGGCAAAGCGCCGGAAGCTTTAGCCGGCAGCTGGCTTCCGGTTTGCGGTTCCAGCTTCCGGAAGCCGGAGCTTCACGTACATATACTATATATATATATATATATATATATATATATATATATATATATACACTGTACATGTGTACAGTATATACAGCGCTTATATAGCCCTTGTGCACCGCAGCGCCCCTAGCGGTCTCCATGCAAACCAGAGTTACGGACTACGAGGGACAAGGCTCGGCCCTAAGGTGCTTCGCCCCTAAAAGCAATGTTAAGAAAGTGATATGAGGTCCGAGTCGGTGCAAAGGGCCAGACTCCTCTGCAGCATAAAAGCAATTCTCTGGGACGCATGGGTGTCTTCTCCGATGATTAAATACTTATTTTCGTTCATACTTAATTACCATTCGTATGTCATTTTTCTTCGTAGAAATCGCGCAAGTGTGTCTGGCGTTGTGGTTCAACCTTCCTGCAAAAGTGAAAATGTGGGTGCAGTGTGTAGTCTGTGACTGTTGTCACATGTAGGCTGTTCTTATTTATTTTCTGATAAATGATTAAAAAAATGATATGTCATCAAAATAGGTACAACAAAGGTGTTTCAGGAGCCAACGTTTCGACAAGGGGACTTGTTTTTGTCAATGCCCTTGCAAAGGGAATTCCACTTGTAGAAACGCTGACTCAAAAGACATCTCTTTTTTGACGATTGTTGCTTATCTTAGTGTACAATTATGTGTGAGTGTCGCACCTCTAGGCGGCAGAAAGCACTTAGTGTCTACATCATGTTCGTTCGCCTAGGGCTGGTTAATTTGACTGCTCATCTCTTAACGCCTTAAAGCTCTCTTGGAACCCTTTTTTTTTTTGTCCCTAAAGACAGTAGGGTTGCTGGCACCGCCAAATGGCTTGAAATGTGCTGTTGAAAGAAAAATTTATGCACATAAAGGAAACGTAAATGTGTCTTGGAAGTGCGTAATTTCGTATCTCCAGTCTCAGTTTTTGGACCCATTTCTTCATGAGCGCACTCAGCAATGCCCTTAATATCAAAGGTCACGCACGAAAATTTGCTACATGAAGTGCTAAGATAATTGACAGACTATTCAAATGATACCGCACTTAAACATTTTGTTGCGCTACACATGGGCAATACCATAAAGAAGACGTGTCTTATTCTTGTTTCACTATGACGGCATGCTAGCGTGTACTAAAAGATTGACAATGTACACTAGTGCTGGCAAATATCCATCAAACCGGCTATCCGGTTTAGCCGGAGGGAATTGAATCCGGTCTCGAAAACCGGTTATCCTGTCACCCGGATTTCAAGAAATGGATATTCAGGATATCCGGTTATCCTTTTATATATCCATTTTATATAATCGGTTAGCCAGGTATTCAAATATTCGGTCTGGAATATTTCATGTTTAAAACAGGAAAGGTAAAGAGGTTAACCAAAGCGGAAATCGTATTTGCACGAGCGATTGAAAAAATAATTACATGTATAACAATACAAGAGAGAAAGAGAGGTAATGTCGGCCCGAGTATAGAAGAACGAATATCCGCCTATCCGAATATCTGAACATCCGGATACTATTAGGCGAATAACCAACCGAATCACCGATCACTCCGGTTACCCGGTTTCCAAATTCGAATAACCGGTGAATCTAACAACCGGATAACCAGTTTTTCCGCAAAACCGTTCTGATGTTGCTGCACTAATGTGCACTGGCCAATAGTATAAAAGTTATTTTTTCGCGCTGTTACACGAGTAAAAAAGTGTCTTCACTTCCTCTCTGACCCCCTGCATTCTGCAATTTTTCCCCTCTCTCAATTGATTCGTCACTATTTGTCTCCGCAGGGTCCGTGTGCAACTTCCAAATTGAACTGGCCAATGCGACGTCCGTTGTCAACATCACTTCGCCAGGGTTTCCAGATACGTACGCAGACTTCCTCAACTGCAGCTGGTCTCTGGTGGCGCCCTCAGCGCGTGTTGGCAAGATCAGCTTCAATGTGGTTAACCTCAGAAGCTGGGAAATCATAGACAACTGCTTCTACGACTACGTCACTGTCTACGACGGTCAGTTCCTATCTTGTCTAGTGTGCATACTTCAATATATTCAGTCGACTTCATTATCTGGAAAAACACAGCTAGGAAAGGCTGAATTTGAAACATTGAAACGACGTTGCCACCAACGGGTAATCTATAAAGGCGGTAAATGTTCTCCATACTTGCAAAACATAACAGGTAAAGTAACGTTTCTTTTTTTTTTTTTTTCAAATGAAGGAAATGTTAGCCCAGGGCTTTAGAGCAACTAGTTTTGTGCTGGAACATCGAAGCGTGAATTGTACATGTTATCGTCTGGTAGCTTCCGATGCATGTGATGGTGTTGCTCTCTTCCATACACAAAAATGTTCCTATTATTCGATGCTTTTCTGAGATCAGCACAGGCCCTTGGAAATGGCCGATTCCGGCGATCGGATAACGCTACTTGTGCCAAGTCTGAGAAAGTTTACTGCGTGAAATTGAAGTATAAGGGCAATATTTTTGTTCTCTTCAACGTGCTGCAGTGGATCCCGCGGCAAGGTCCGAACGGCGCATCCTGCGAAGCATCTGCGGCCAGATAGCGAAGGCCGACCTGCCGGCGCCTTTGGTCAGCTCGACACGGTTCATGATGGTTCGTTTTTGGAGCACTGACGCCAGTAGGAGCGAAGTGGTCGGCAAAGGTTTCTCGGCCAGCTTCCAGTCAGGTACGTACACTTCTCGGCACGATGGCACCGCGGATGGGTACTTAATTACGAAGGAACTACACGTGTGCCAAAACAATTCAGACCGAAAGAAGATTCGTCAAAGCTATCATAACTGCTGCAATCTCTTGCAACTTGACAGAATATGTTGTAATTGGTTGAGATGTGTTAGGTATGCGGTTGTTCTTACGACTAGTCGCATATCGCATTGTATAGTTCTTGCTTACGCGCACGCATGTTCCTCGTTTCATGACTGAAGCGACACAGATAACGCATCGTCGTCATCATCATCAGCATTATTATTATTATAAGTTTAATGCAAGAGGAAGGGTTCCCTTCCAACAACCTCCAGTTATCACTCTCTTGTGCAAGTTGACCGCATGCTATGGCTACAAATTTCTTAATCTCGCTACTCAAAGTGATGTTCTGCAGTTTTAGAGTGTGTTCCTTTTTCCTTGGCACTTATTTTGTAACTGCATAAATATGGGCTGATCTATTCAACGCGTTACGTGATCTGCTCGACTCGTTTCTTTCTTCTTCATTTCAAGTAGCATACCACCCGGTTCCCACTGAAATAGCAAATTTGGCCTTCTTTCATTGCATCAGCTCTAAGAATCTCTAAGTCACCCTGTCATGCATTTTTACACGAAATATTCGAGGTCATAATTTCAAGGGCGTTAGTTCTGTTTTACATTTTGGAATTATTTTCTCGGGGTAACGTTTCTGTTGGCCTAGGTTCGCGTGACAGCGCGAGTCATTAGCATCATTATTGCTTAGTGCGAGGTGCTGGACTAATTAGTTACCGCGTCCAGGCTTGTACGATTTTCATCAATGTATTCAACGGATTAAGTCATCGTCCCATATTAGGCATAGGCATAGAACGCACAGCTATGCTTCTTGTTTAGGCAAGATGCATTCAAACATTATAAATTGGATGGAGGTTTGCACTTTTCTTGCACTTCTGGGCACATTTCTTGGCTTATATTGACATACTTCGAAGACATATGTCCACTGCATGGTTGGTTGAATTTCCCCGACCACCTCGCCTTATCTCTGCTGTAAGTCTCTATAGTGCTCTTGTCAATCGCACTTCATCGGTTTGTGGCACTGGCAAACTGCATGAGCGGCGCACACAAAAAAAGTATCTAAGAGGCGCATGCACGCAGCAAGCTCACCCATTGGTGTCCAGCACTCGTTAATCATGTGCTTTCGGAACACCCATCCTTTAATTTGGAGGTTTCGTGAGCTGCGGGCTCCAGAAGCAGATGCATTTTTTTTCACGTCAATATCAGGCTCCAGAACCAACATAAGTTCCTGCTAATATATTGTTTTGATCCCACGTGTCATGGGTGCTGACACGTTCGTACGTGTGGAGCCATTCATCGACGTCAAGATTTCCGGTCCCGGAAAACGTGCCTGGGTCGCGGGGCTGGGATAAGGTGACTGTCGGCGCTGTAGTAGTGGTTGCTCCTGTCGGCATGTCGGCTGTCCCAGCGCCGGCTCCAGCGGTCGTCATGTTGTTAGTGGCTAGGCTACGTCCGCTTCGGAGCTCCGTCGTCCACAGCAGTACCCAGCACTTCCACCAAATATGTTACGGAGGGAAGAAGCAAGACGGGAAATGTATTTACAATATGTACTTGATTGACAAGGATTGACACAACCGGCTAGTCACTGAAGCGTTGTCTTCTTCAGCCCCCAGCTCGTGCTCCTCTTCCTTTATGTTGTGCCGAGCAGTGTAACAATATAGAACCATATACACTTTTCCAAATACCACTAGGTAAGCCATGATCTTGAACTTTCATGAAGATGGCCAGATCCTTCTCAATGGTATAGCTTAAGAGATACAGCCCTTGACAACCCGGGAGTTCTCAAAGTCCTATCGCATTTATTTGCAAGTGTTACAGGATTGTAAGGTGTATTATAGCAGTAGTTTCGCGTTCTCACTCGACAGTACTCCACCGCCATTGCAGATGTACTATATATAATGCTGAAGGCAACTGCCGCATTTGGTTTAGCATGTCAGGTTTATCTTCTTTTTTGGCAATGTACTGAAGAAACCGCTGTCTTACCTAGCACAGCAAATACCAGAAAGATGTCAATCTGCTTTCAAGAAGCTTATGTGCACAGTCAAAATGTTGACACCCTCTAGGGTGCTAGATTGTCACTTGGCTAACACCACTACGTTTAAGCGGTAAGGTCGACACTTTGGTGGGTACAAATGAAGTTTTCTTTTATCGCCATTTGTGCGGCCAAGCAAAACGGCGCGAACACTGCATGCATCATACTTTCACACCTATCACTTCCAAACTCTCGTGTCAGATATTTCGGAGCGGAACCAGGCGGTCAGAATTAACGCACACCTTTCAACTTACCGCTTCTGTCATCGCAGGTGCAGTTTGAGCTCGCTGGCGTGTACAGTGATTTTCGATACGAGCTTAAGAGTAAGATTACGACTCATGTCACAAGCCAGCCCACTCGAGGGTGCAAAGAGTTTAACTTCGGTGTCACCTTCACCGGAACCTCTGCAGTGTGCGGCGGCAACATCACCGAGCCGTTCGGCGTCATCCAGGAGAGCGACATTCTGGACTCGGAGATGCAGTGTCATTGGCGCATCAGCTCTGACCGGAGGGTTCCACTGAAGATCACGCTCGAAAGCATCAACCTGCCGTCTGATGGAGGAGCATGCAGGGACACGTTCATTCAGGTACGAACACTTTCCGTAAAGGTCACTGTTAAAAAATTCTGTTTCACGGAGTATAACTGAGACATGTTCACAGTTAAACTACAACGACTGACAACTGAATATACTCCTAGCCGCTTCAACACATCAAGCCCGCAAACCTCTTGACACGACGCCTATATCAAACGGTTATCTGACTGACAGAAAAAAAAGTTACTGCAGAACTCATCTCACGATGGCTGTCTACGATAATGCAATCAGCATTGAAGCAACGTAGCGACACGCTGTATTGGTATAATATGTTTATTGGAAATATGTAGCCACAAATAAGAAACGCACACACAGAGAAAGAGAGGGAGGTGGAAAAAAATAATCTTCCTGTTAACCTCCCTACCTTTCGCATCTAATTTCTCTCTCTCTCTCTCTCTCTCTGTAGTGATCATTCTGAGAATTCCGTTACTTCGGCTATATCCGACATATAATGTCTCTTGTACTGTCTCTCAAGCAACCTTGAGGTGTGTTTAGAAATCGCTGAGGCGGCCTGAAAATACAGGACAAGGCAGCAACATGGCAATGTACAACACGTAGTTCCATCTTCATCTCCGCGTTTAAGCAATGAAATGCAGTTCTTACCATGGTAAACATGATGATATGATGGGGAGAGAGTGTGCGAACTTTATTGAGAACCAGCAGTTTAGTCGGCTGGGCCTAGGCCTCCCACGATGGGACGTCGAGGTCTTGCCTCTTCGCCGCTTCGTAGGCCTGCTGGGTACTCCAGAGTTGGTCGTCGAGATGGGAGCTGCGCAGGGCGCGTGCCATCTCGACGAGAGGGTCACGGGATTAAGGTCTGGGTATTGATGTTTGCACTCCCATAGCATGTGGGGGAGTGTTGCTGGTTGAGTTTTACAGATCTTGCACGTGTGGCTTGTGTAGATGTCGGGGTATATGGTGTTATATTGTGTGAGGGAGGGGTATGTATTGGTCTGTAACATGCGAAGGGTGGTTGCCTGTGCTCTGTTTAACTTGCCATGAGGGGTGGGAAAAATTCTTCTTGAGAGATGAAGATAGCTTTTTTTTTTTTTTTCACGTATACATGGAGACGCAGCTTTTGGCATCTAACCGTAGTACTCAGCTCTTAAAGATTGTTTTTCAAGTTCATAACATAACCGTAGACAATAAAAACCACCTTCAAGGACGATTATATCCCATAGCTGTGTTCGCGTCTCAGGAGGTTATGACAACGGATGCATGACAGCTACTGTCTGTCTGGTGAGGACGCCCTGACGACGTTGACATGGCAACGGCGGCATAATCCCGATTGAAAGACGACAACATGGTTACGGTAGAATGACAAAGAAGGAGCGAAGTCGATAGAACAACGAAGGCGGTATGATGAGACCCGGATGGCGAAGCTGCGTAGAATGGCAATGCAACGACTGCGAGCACATACCCACTGGCCTACGCTATTAGACAACTAAGACCACAGGGTCGGCGTAGAAGGCGTGACAACGACGGCACGATGGGAGTCAGATGACGAATCCGGAATGACGTCTACGAACGACCACGATGGCATCGCGACCTCGAACACACGCCTAGTGCCCCAATCTGGTAGACAAATTGCGTCACTAGGTCGGCGTAAGAGTATAGATGTTCGCCAAATAGGCTGGGCTGCTTCCAGATCTGCATCAACTATCTACTTAGCCGCACTCAAAAACCCTTAGGGCAGTTTCCTGTATAACGTTCTGCTACGTTAAAAGCTAACCAAGAACAGTCGGTGAGTGATTAAACCGTCGTCAGACAACCATAGTGTTTTGATTGACTCTTTGAGTGACCCAATTAGTGAACCTAATGGCGCTGTGGTTTCACTGACACTTTTGCAAGAAACATTCTCTAGATTGCCATAGTCAGTCACCTGTTGCACTTTGATACAATTATTTACCCCTGTCACCAATGCTTGGTGAAACATTTTCTGTTGCTCGACAACACTTAGGAAACATTGTTCTCTTGCTAGCGACGGTGTTTACATGAAATTTTCAAAGAATACCAGTGCTTGCAGTTTCATCATATTAAGAATTTTCAGCAGTCACTGGGCATGTCTATACTTCCTATTCAGTGGAAAATCAATAAAGTCATGCCACTCCAAAAATTAGGTAATAAGAACTGCGCTACCAATCACTGCGCTATTTCTTTAACCAGTAATTATGGTACCAGCGCACGTAATATTTACTCACATTGTTAAATTTTCAGAGTCATATTCGTTTTTCACGTTGGCACAGTGTGGTTTCTGGAAAGCCTATTCATGCGCCAAACCCTGGGCACTACAACGTAAAATGATTCCAAACTGTTTTGATTCCAATTTCTGCTATCCGCCTCCACGATTGGTCGAAACATTTTCAGGCCACTCCCAACTGTCTGTCACGCGACGTCACGAAAACCGCGATAGCTCCCCATCTGATATAACGTGTACACACTGATTAGGCATGATTAAATCGCACAAAAGAAAAATAATCATTCCTGATTCGCCGCCTTTTCACCATTAGCCCTCTTCTATTGATCCAATGTTTTCTGGCTACGCCCACTTCGCCTGTCTGTCACGCGACCTCACAAAACCGCGATAACTCACCACGTCAAAGTGGCGTGTACGCGAAAAAAAATGCATTCATATGCGGAACAAAACTGAATTTTTTTCTGAATAGCCACATACTGCCCCGTCCCGAAAGGAATAGAAGATGCTGCCCGCCGATCATGAAGGCCATCGCTACTCGCACCTGCCTTTAGAGCATGTATTTATGATAAACCTTTTTGCATGGCAGTAAAACGTTATCGAGCCCTTCGGCATGCATACGACATCGCTCTGCCAACTCTTCTTTGCTGAGGATCCGTTTTAGCGGCATTCTTATCCTTCCGTTGCACGCAGCCGTGATTTTCGACCAGCCACCGCAAGCTAAGTAGCGAAGCGGACCCATCGGAGAAGCCGGCACCACCCTCTTCATGCGGTGATCTATTTTCGCTGTGCTGGCTCGGCCCCATCGAAACCTTCTCCACTAGAGCGCGCTCCTCGCCTCTTGTCAGCCAATTAGATAAGCAAAACTGCTGAGTGTAGACAATGTTATTGGTTTTGAAAGCGAACAAACGTGACCTCCTATAAGCGAGGAGAGTGTTTGATTGGGTTGTTCAGACAACGCTGCTGGTCACCGCCCGATGCTTGCGTCGGTGGTTACGTAAATTTGACGTCAGGAGTTTGGAATCAAAACAGTTTGGAATCATTTTACGTTATAGCGCCCCCTGTTAGTATCGTTCACTAACTATTCACTTCGAATTCTTCATCAGGCATTATTTGCCGACAGCATTTTTGTCAATTATTCCAAAGCACTTCATAAGATTTTCCATGCACTCTTACATATAAAAATGGGCAAATAAATGTCGGCCATAAATTATGGAAATAGATTTTATGTTTTCTTGCTCACAGATCACATTTCGTTTATACAAATGGCCTTAATTCTCCTTTCTACGAAGTGCACTTAGGCGGTCGACATTAGTTCCGCGTTTTATCCGCGTATTCAGAATTGTGCCTTAACTAGAATTATATACTTGGCTTGATCATAATAATGCCATATGTAAACACGCCGATCGAAACGCAACAATAAATGTCTAGGGCACATTCACGCTAAGCGTAAAAGTGTCCCAGCTAACGATAGCCAAGCTGTTCAACGAAAAAGAAACAATTAAAGAAAAACGCGGTGCGCTATACAAACATAAAGCCTACGGTCTTCGTTAGTCAGAGGTCTAAAGACCGAAGATCTTATAACACTGTATTGCACTTTTTTTTTCGTTGAATATCTTGGCTAACGTTAGCTGGAGCTTCAAGTTAAGGCGCATTTCTGAATACGGGGAGATCCTCTTTTGTCGAGACTGCATAATAAGGACCTCTCATCCATCGTATCTTCTACTACTCATCTCCTTGCTGCATCTCTTTTTAAGTGACTAAGGACGATGACTATTGCAATCTGATCCGTGTGTTCTATCTAAAGCCAATGGAAAAAATTATTAGTGGACCTAAAGAACAAAAAGCGCAAATCCATGCTTTTATCTAGAACCACTTATAGCCTGCTTCCGTACTATCTCGATAACATTTCCTTGGAATCGTTCTAACTCTGGGAGTCCACATCGCCGCTAATTCTTGTTTGCTACAAATCGAATACATCATTAACAAGGCTAATCGCATACACGGTTAATTACGTCGTAACGTTTCTGCACATCCATCTTCCTTGAAATCATTACTTTGTAAGGTACTAATCTGTCCTAAACAAGAGCTTGAATATGAGAACGCAGTCATGACAACTTAGGGACGTCCAATGAACTTGTCCGGTATTACTCCGTCGTTTTACACTAATTTCAACTGTATTGTGAGCGTCTCTGCTATGACGACTACCCTCGTGTATCCCTCATTTAGCATATCGCAAAAAGGTTTTTCGTTCAGCCCCGTTCCATTAGTTGTGTCTCCATTTGTTTCTACATGACGAACTGCTCCTCTGCCCACAGTACATATCCGATCGCACCGCATCGATCATCCTCGCAATGGCCTACCGCAATGGTACCAACGCTGTGCGCAAACACACACACACCAGCGTTTCGCATATACCACACAGCGGTACATGTACAGGCCTGAGCGGAACGAACAGCATGCCTCCAAGTGAAGCTACCTAATCATTTGTTTTGGGCTCTTACCAACACCAATGGTGTTTTGTCGTTCTCATCTCTTACACCATCGATGTGCGACGTCGCTGGTGACGCTTCTCGTCCCGCCAGTGTTGCAAGGCGGTGGTAGCTGCCAAGGCGGTACACTCTTCCTTGTTATCTGGATCGTCACTCCACCCCTCCTCCTACCTACCCCACGATGCTGACCAATGTGTTAGGCAGTTGCGAGACAGTCGGAAAGCGTTCCTCGTCCCCCAACCATCTTCCCGCTCTCAATCAATAGAGATCTCACGGTGCTATTTCTACTTTCAGCAAAAGTTGTCTCGGGTGCTGCGTCATGGAGCCAACATGTCGTCCGTGGGTGGTGTTAGAACAGCATCCGAGGAGTTCGAGGACGAGACTAAACCTTTCGTCTTTCGTGCGTCACCCATTACACGAAACGGCCAGTTTGTTATAGCGAAAGCAAATATACGGACGTTGGAGGCGTATTCACGCCGCCGGCGCCGTCATCGCCGTGCGGTTCCCCTATCGATGTGTCGCACGCGCGGCTCCCACGCGGAGGGTTAGAGGGCCTCTATAGACATGGAGTGCGTTTGGCTGCAAAAACTACATATCGAAATGGACGCACAGTCAACGCTCTGCTTAATCGTCTCGGTTGACAGTGGTAAGAAAGTGCAGCCTGACACCGGTGTCGGTGATGGCCTTGCAAGCAACGCGGCCCTACCAGGCCTTCAGAACGCCTGGCCAGGTAGGGCTGGCGTAGGTAGGGCTGGCGAAGTATGCAGGAACATGCGTCGTATATAACAGAGCATAAAATGTGGTAAGCGCGCATATAGCGAAGATGTTGTAGAGGCTCGGGCATAGCGAAGGAATTAAAGCAGATACACGGAAGCGTTCCCAAAATCATGAATATATTGGTTTTATTAAATTGTTTAAGGAGTTTTAAGGCCGTGGCAAAACAGGTCTCTAGCACTTCCGAAGGAAGTGAGAAATACCTGATACAGCACGCTTTCTTTGATCTATGAGCTGTCCTTACTGGCATACATGTGCTAAGGTGTGTGTGTTTTTTTTTCTTTCTACCTCTTACAGATTCTCAATGGAGGACAGAGTGACTCCCCTCCGCTGGGCCAGGGCAAGTTCTGTGGCAGCACATCCAGAGTGCAGGAACTCCCGAGAACCTCATCACCCACGGCATACATCATCTACCGACGCAGCAGTCCGCAGAAAGGAGTACGTCATCTTTCATGAGAGTTAGGGCCAAAGGAGGAAATGATAGCGGGATTGAGTTGGAAGTTCCAACTACTTGATTTGCCTACTTCAAGTGACTTAAGGGGGCGCTCGGATGCCACCACCCGACCCCAAATATCCTTATTTGCTTTTACGCGCACGTAAGAATGCTTATTAGAAGCTTCCGTGACCTAGCTGCGGTACAAACGCAAACTATGTACTTTCTCTGAAAGTAGCGGTTATCACTGAATAAATAGAAATATTATCTTTCGTCGAGAACGATAATTGAAATGCAGTGCATTTCGGCCACTGCATAACTAACTTCAAGAAACCGGCGATGCCTCTTTATTGCGTTTGGTTCGTTTTCTATTTCGTTGCATTATACAGATCAAAAAGCGCCCTTTGGTGAAGTAGAAAGTACGTCCTCACCGGAGCCACTGAATGGTTAAGCGACGTGGATTGGCAAAGGTTCAGCGACTTCCGCGAAGCTGGTTGCGGCGGGCCTGCTCGAAAGCACAATGCTTTCCACCATGTTCCACAGTGTGGATGCGGTTGTACCTAATAGAACTGTAGCTGTACTATGCATTGCTACGTATACGTGCGCTTTCTTATAACGATAGGTATGGTCAATATTCAGGGTTATCTTGCGATAAATGCTGGGTATATATAGCGATTACTGTGGCGTACGTGCATCGTGTTTAAGAGCGAGAGCTGTAATGCGGCACATTAGCAGTAACAGTAGACAGCAGCGCTAAGCATCAGCAGTATATACTGTAAAGTCCTAATAACCGGCACATGATTATCATATAGGTAAAATCAGTACCAATGCATAATTACCGAATAATAGGTTCTCGTCATGCTATCGCGTTGCCCTCCCTCTAGTGAAACATGAGGATCTCTTAATTTTTATCTCTGGGTTGCCTGAGTAAAAAATTAGGGTTGCAAAAAGACTTGTAGTAAAAACGACTAGTAGTAAAAACAAAAGACTAGTAGTAAAAAAGTAAAATTAGTAGAATAAAATAAAAAGGAAAAAATTCTTGTCATGTTGCACTGTTGTAGGTTCCGGGTTTCATGGCGTAGATGGGTACGCACCTGCCACATTAGCCGTTCTCTATAGAGCATATTTCTGAAAGTATACATATTGACTGTCACCGCGGGCTTCTGCAACAACAAGTTGGAGCTCTCCAAGATATTTGTGTTTTGTGTCGCTCGCATCAATGTCCACCTCCTTGGTTTTTTTTTTTTTTTTTTCCGCAGCAATTCCGGCTGAGGTGGGAGGAATCGGGCATCGACTGCGGCGGCCCCCTGCGGTTGAGCAGGGAGCTCAAGACCCGAGAGGTGACGTCACCGGGCTATCCACACGGGGCTCCAGCGCACGCCGTCTCTTGCGACTGGACCATCATGGGTCCGCCCAGGTCACGCATCAGGGTGGACTTTCCCGACTCATTCCACATGCGCCATGGGTGAGCAGCGGTCTTTTATCGATAAGGGTCGATAAAGGTCGGATGTGTTCCGATAAGGTTGATAACTACTGATAGAGCTTGATAAGTGTTTATGCTGGTCGGATCATGCTTTATAAGATTGATAATGATACCGCGCTGTGTAGATATAAGCAAGCGACATAATGCTTAAGACAACTCCAGTAGAGTTTGTGCGTACATATTTATTATTATTATTATTATTATTATTATTATTATTATTATTATTATTATTATTATTATTATTATTATTATTATTATTATTATTATTATTATTGTCGTTGTGTTGTCGTCGTCGTCGTTGTTGTTGTCGTTGTTGTTGTTTTATTTGAAAACATATACACTTGACAGGAAAGGAAAAGCAAGGAGCAGACAGGCAACTGCCACCTGAAGGGGAAAAACGCCTGCTTAGTCTTGAGAAGGAAGAAGACAGAAACATAGAAATGGCAGATAGAAAGGAGGGGAGGAAAGAGAAAAGGAAGAGCACACGCACGCATACACGTGCACGCACGCACACGCACGCACGCACACGCACGCACGCGCACGCACACACACGCACACACGCACACACACACACACGCACACACACACACACACACACACTCGCACACTCACCTCACCGAGTACAGGTCACGCAGACCGAGCGCACGGATAACACAGGCTTCCGAGAGCAAGAGCGAGAGATGACGTGGCGTTGCGGCGATGCCCTCGCCCCTCACGCAAAAACCTGGCGCTCTAATGTCACCAGCAGGTGCTCCTTTTCGCACGATCTGTTCCATCGAGGCGAACTCGTGATGTGGCGTCGAAGCCAATGGGAATTCACCTGTCGCTTCGCTGCTACACTACAGACGACAGACGCCGGCTTTTTTCGCTCAATGAGCCATTAGACGGTTTCGCATCAAAAAACAAAATTACAGCGCCAAAATGAGTACTGTTGTGCGAAAACCATTCTTCGACGCCAAACTTGACCTTGAAAATCTTCAAGGGCTTTGTGCTCTTCGCAGTTGCCACGACGAGCCTAACGAGCGTCGCAAGGACTACGTCGAAGTGTTTGACGGCGGCACCTCCAACGCGCCCTCACTGGGTGTCTTCTGCGGCTCGGACCGGGGTGATAGCTTGGTGAGCTCCGGCAACCTGATCGCCCTGCGCTACGTGCAGACCAACGCTGCAGGAGACTTCCTCGGATTCAGGTCTACAGTTACGCTGGGTACGTTGGAGCGCACGCGCCTTGCTTCCATGGCAGGCTGTTTTGTTCGGCAGTAAGAAAGTTCAACGTTCACGTTTGGTGTAGAGCAGCGGTGCCATAATGGCGGTCATCGGTTTCAATAGGGGGTCCGCGAAATCGTTTTAAAGGGACCCTGAACCACCCCTCGGGATTGGTGAAATAACATAGTCCGCGGGTAGCACACGCTGTTGTGAACATCTCAGCCAAGTTCTACTGTCGTACGCGGTCCGTGGAGCTCGCGAGCGGAGCGCGAAGTCATCTTTTTCTCAAACGCTCTTCTTTCAAAAACCCCATGATCCTCGCTCTTTTCTGTGTGCTTTATTTCGTAATAAAGCACACTCGAATACGTGGCTGCTATTGGTCGCTGCGGTCGGCTATACCGCGGCCGCCGCGGGGTGCCGCCACGAGTCCACTGGCTAAGCGCACTGCGGCTCTCTGAGGACCGCCGCGTTGGGCTTACGTTTAGCGCAGCGTAGGCACTAAGAAGAAGAAGTATTTTAATGATTTCAACATTTAGAGAGGTCGGCCGGAAGATGGAACATCTGGCCTGCTAATCTACGTAAGGGAAGGGGAAGAAAGAGGGGCACAATGGGGGATGACAATGGGAGGAACGAGGTGAAAGGACACATTGCATAAATGTTATCAAAATCGTGAGTCCAGGCCCATGTCGCCTAAGAAACGTGAAATAGCACGCATTGTCTTTATCGTCTACCAACATTGTGGCCATGCAAATTTGAACTGCGCGCCACGGTGACGTATCGGACATCACAGTGACGTCTCCGCCGTAGCCTTCGCAGTGCAAGGCATTGGAAGAGGAAGGGGAGCACAACGGAGGCCGTGTTTGATTGCCGATAACTCCGCTTCGGCTCAACGCATTGAAGTACTTTATGCGGCAAAGTGATTCTGAAATAGCCTATTTTCGCTTCAAATGTCTTTCTCCACTTCCATAAAAAATGGTTCAGGGAAGGCATTTGTGGGTCTAATGACGTCTCTATCGACAGAGAAATCCCACCATTCCTTCCCGTTTTTTTTTTTTTTGTGACAACTTAATTTCTGATATGTACATATTATTTTTAATATTTATCAGTGGGCATTAAATTTACGACGTTCTTTGCAATCTTCATAAAGAAAAGGGTCAAATAAACATAGAAGTGCAGCCTGTTGCTAGTGGTGGGAGCCGCAACCGCGACATCCGCATGACGCATGCAAGCCTAGGCCAATTTGAGCTTACAACGACGAGGGTACTTCAGTCCACTTTCTTGAGTATTTCTGTCTACATACTATGAGGAGATCATAAATCAATGAGAGGAAAGGAAGCAAGAAATATATTGATTACTTTTGTACCATCGCTTCACCTGTCCTCGGTTACTATGGGCTACTTTCTCTATGCTACGTCTAAACTTGCGCAATCCCAGTGAAGTAAACGTGAAATAATCTGATACCTCTAACGCTATAACGCATGTTTTAAGCCAACAAATGCTTTACGTAATGACCTCGACATGTTTAGCTCCCTTGTGTACTCGTTCGCTGATTTTTGTTTTTGGTCTTGATGCATTTTTATTTCGCTATGCTGTACCGTTCACATTTCGGGTTTCGTTTTATTATTTAGTCCATCATTACCAAGGCTTTTAGCTGTCCATGAGCACTTTGAAAAATAAGTTAACTGAATTGAATTGCTATTTTCTTATAAGCAAGCATTATTCGAGCAGGCCTGGCGATGTTTTACACGAAACCGCGTTCAGGACAAGCCGAACCACTGGTATTGCCCTGGTGGCAATGCGCGGGATGGAAAGCTCACATATACGGTGGTGCCAGCTTTCTTTCAGTGTAATATTGCAATACCTTCTGAGCATAAGACAGCACAACGACGCTGCTTTCCCCTCTACGGGTGGCAGACGATAATGTTCAGGAACATTATCTTCTGCCACCCGTAGAGGCTTCTTTCTTGCAAATACAACTCGAGAAAAATTTGGCCCTAGTTTCTACGGAATCTACAAGCATTGTGCTCCAGCCAACGTGAGAATGACCGCTTGTTAATACATTGATTTGCCTAAGCTTCGTCTTTCTGGCTTCGAACGACTTTATGATTCTTAGAATATCGTCATTTTCAAGAAAATGTTCCGTTTCAAATTCACCAATTCGGAATGGGCACGCATGCGCTCTATGTCCTGATGTGTGTTTAGGAAAGATTAACTGCTTGGAAATTTACGCCAATGTCAGCAGATAAATTGCAATCAGCAAAGCCGTAATAATGTCAGCAGCTACAAGCACGAAGATCAGCCAAATTTGTCTGCTACCCTTCAGTCACGTGGTACTTGAATGATCGCAGTTCCGGAGCTCCTTCTATAGTTATTTCAGTAGGAGACATCTTTTGCTATGCAAGCATGCCACCCCTATTGCAACGTGAGCATAAGCGGTCCGTGTATACTTTTGCGTGTCCGGTGCAGCCGAGTGCGGCGGCACCTTGTGGCCGTTCAACGAACGCAGCCGAAACTTGGAGGAACTGCGCGAGAAACTGGCCGAAGGCTCCTACTTCGACTGCGCCTGGCAGCTGCGATCCATGGACCAGACGGTCGTCACGCTCACCGCCAGGGGACTCGCGCTCGCCGACAGCCCAGGATGTTCGGGCACCGACTTCCTCGAGGTGCGGGACGGCAACCGCACCGGTGAGTCACGAAGCATTTTTTTTAACCGCAACAACAGCACTTCGGTGTCGGTCGTTGCTGCTGGTCAGTGTTTTTTCAGGCGAAAGCCTTACACAGCTCATATGGGACGAAAATTTGACCATCCGGCGTTATGGCCCCAAAATTCAGTGGCACCAAGATGGATGGTACCACCCAAGACCATTGGTGGAAGTCGAACCCAGGACCTTTGGTGTTAATTAAGGCAAAGTTAATTAAGGCACTCGAACCCGCGACCTTTGGTGGGAGAAAACAAGTAATAGGAAGTAGCAACGCATTCGAATGAGAATGTCAAGTAATGCAATGAATGTCTCGTGAGCGCGCAGGCTTTCGCCTTCATCCTCTTTTCCACATGCTAAACTGACTGTGACTTTTTTTATTATAGGAACATTATGAAAAGTAATTTTACGATTCAAAGTGATGGTACGATTCGTATTGGTAAATTACCACTTCAGCAATGGTAAAGCGGCCGCTCTCAGTGTTATAGGAGGCTAGGTAAGCCAGAAGCCATGCGAAAGTTAAAGGACGGAAGGAACGGCGCCGGGAAGCTTATGCTCCGGCCCAGCGTGATGGCGTACACCCTGAGAGCGTCTACTAGACTTTAGTTAACTGTTTCAGTATAGAAGGATCGCACTCTATTCTAGAGACCAGTGGCAGCACAGGAAGTTCCAAAGATTTTACTGCGCCAAAACAAATCAAATAGAGAACATATGACTTGAATTTGTAACGGCACACTGACGCATTGGCGCTGAGGTTTAAGCGCGAAATTCAGTATGCTTGAAAGGGGGTGCACTTATTTTCTCAATAATTACTGATATTCCCCTCCCTCCCTCCTCCCCCCCCCCCCCCCGAAAAAAAGCCACGCTAACACACACAAAGAAATGAACGGAACTACAGTTTAAAAGAATCCTTTACCAATATGAAGTCATTTACTGTTGCTCTTCAGTGTATATTTGTCTATATACGCGTAAGACGGTAGTTAGCGTAACTGGAAGGAAAGCAAAATGAAGGGGGCACGAGAAGAGGCTTTTAAAAGTGCATCTGCATCGGTAGTAGTAGTAGTAAACAACTTTATTTGTCCACATCGGTGCTTCACGAATATGCTTCAAGAGGGAGCTGGGCATGTTTCATTTGATGTACTTCCTGTAATCTGGTTGCTCGCTTGGCTTATCATCATTTGTCTATGTCTTTTTATGCAAAAACAAAGAACAAATTGATTTCTATTGAATCTATCATTGAAAATTATCCAGCCCTGTGGGATCTAGGCGTAGTAATGCGGGAAGCTGTCAAATGCTGTTTTGTCAGTGCCTCCTGAGCGATGTTTCGGTTCCTTCGCTGTCGGTTCCTTCACGCGTTGGCAAGAGGCAGCCGAGTGGTGCAGCACAAATGAATACAGTGTTAGATAACACACTGGCAGGTATTTCGGTACCACATATAAACCCAATAAACATGCACATTTGAATTTAGTAAGCTGCTAAGAATCATTTGTTTTTCATGCGAAAGCGTCAAGTGGTTCAAGTAGCAGCGGAACGGCACCTAAATTCCCATTGGCTGCCACGTCACGCCACGCGTGCGCCTCGACGGAGCAGAGTGGGCGAAAGGGAACACTTGCTGCAGCGTTGGCGCAGCTTCTTTTCTTTTCGAGTAGATCTATGTATAAGAGGAGCAGCCGACTCCGTCTAACAGGCGCCCCTTGAATACTGACAATACGACAACGTCCTGTGCGCCTGTCTCGGCGTTTTTCTTTATTACACTGATCTGTGACTTGAAAGAACACGTCAGAATACGTAGAGACGGAAGGCAGTGATTTTTTTATTGACACTGCAACTGAGTATGCATTGGAACTCGAGCAATGCCCCGCGAACGCGTCAACTTTGTAAGCCACGTGCAAATTTACACTTTAACATAAAATGATCCGAGTGTTGAAAAGCAGACGCTCTTAAAGAGTGCGCTAAGAAAATAACACTGATACACTTCTCTCTAGATGTCTATCCGGAATATTAGGAATATTTCGTGTGGGGTCGGAATCCGGACGGAACGTGGTCTGAATGTTCTTACCTAAAGAATCCCATATACAAGTACTTCACTCAGTATTAAAAAAAAAGAGTGACTGCAGCTTTTCATGTTATTAGCCATTTTTAGGCTACTTCAGCCGTTTTGAGCGTATCTATATATCTACCTAGCCTCTTACGCCACCCAGAGGCCCAAGTTACCTATACCTGCTTCGGCCATGCTAGGTATGTGATCGTGGTCGAGATGCCGACGCGGTCGTTCAGTCGTCGTCATTTCAGCTTCGCGATCTGACTGTCGCCACGACGTCCTCGTCACGCCTTCTACTCTAATTCTCTATACTCTATAATTCTCTAATAGTTTGAGCCACTAGCTATGTGTTCGAGGTTGTGATGCCTTTGTGTTCGTTGCATGTGTCGTCATTCTGACTTCGTCATCACGCCATCGGCGTCATCTGATTGTCCTCGTGTCGTTGTCGTCACGCCGTCGTCATTAAACCATCGTGATCATTTATCAGTCGACATCTCTCATGGGTAATCTTGGCAAGCTAGTATCATAGCAAAGCGGGATGATATTAGATTATGTCGCACATAGCCTAAGCAACGGAAGCCGCAGAATTGCCGCTACACGTGTTAAATCAACGTCAGTTCTCGATTATCATCTGTGGCTACATTGCTCGAACGCTGTTCCCATTGCCCACGACAGTCATTGTGATGGGGGTGGCGATGATGTTGACGCAGGTGGAGTTAGCCTGGCATACATAGCTGGCAATCGTTCCGCCTGATCCACCTTTGAGTTGAGATGAGTGGTGTGTCACCACGTGTCGATGAGCCCCGTGTCTCGCAGGTAGGCTATCAGCAGACGTCGCGCTCTCTTCCTGAGTGCCGCGGGCCCCTCCGGGGAAAACGACGTCTTCAAAGGTCCTGTGCGTAAGAGCGCTCTTTTGCAGGCTGTCGGCCATCGCTTTTCTTTCTGTGTCAAACTGCGGGCATAGCCAAATGAAATGTTCCGTGTCACCATTGTCACCACAGAAGGTACAGAGCGGGGAAGCGCAACGCCTAGTCTTGAATAACCAAGTATGCGGAATCGGTTCTGATGCCGTACAACAGCGTCGCTTCTTCGCGAGTAAGCCCATGAGTCACACAGTCTTCGTGTGGAGTCTTGTGGATCGCCCTAAAGTGAAAGCGGATTGCATCCTTGGGGAGGAGGAGGAGGAGGAATAAACATTTATTGCGGAACCAGCCCTTTAAGATGGCCGGGCCAAAGCCTCCCATGAGGGGACGGCAAGGGTGTTGTGAACTCCTAGTTGGTTGAAGAGTTCAGTTGGCTGAAGAAGTGGCCATCGCCCTGGCCACTCTAGATCCCACCTGTCACACCATCGTGTGTGACTCTCGCTCAGCCGTCACTAACTTCAGCAAAGGCCATATTTCTCCTCAAGCTCTTCGTATCCTCCGCCAGGCACCACACTCTAAAGAAAGCATGATCTCCCTGACATGCATCTTTGGGGTTCTGAAAAGTTTTTGGAGCTTTCATTTTTGGGACACATGTCAGCGCTAGGTGTGCAAGGGCATCTGCTTTTTCATTTCCATCAATTCCTACGTGGGATGGTATTCACTGAAATCTTACGTTAAATTCTTTGCTCGTTAGGTCGTTCATCAGTGCCTCAGATTGCCTTGTAAATTTCTTTTGAGGTAGGCTACGATGTAATCTCTGTAACGCTGACTTTGAGTCAGCCCCGCGATATCTCGTGTAGAAAAGGCCCGTAGTTTCCGCAAAGCCGCAGTAATTGCGGCGCTTTCTACTGTTGTAGAGGAAACCACGTGATCCAGGCGGCGAGACCATCACACATCAAAGGAAGGTATGCAGAATGCCGCTGCACAGCTACCTTTCTGTGCACACGCCGACCCGTCTGTGTACACTTGTACGGCTTTGTAACGCTGTGCTAAAGTGGCCCAGCACGAGAAACTTTGTTACGGCAGTTGAAATGCTGTTTCATCGGTAGGTGGGGTACACTGAGGCTGCAGGTAAGGTCCAAAAAGACCATGGCGGATCGAGGTGACTCCCTTTAGGCCATTCTAATCCTAAAAATCGCAAGGAGTTCAGCGCCGCATGGGGATGGGAGCGAGTTCTTGCTCTTAGCCGCCGGAGAAGCGTCGTGCCTACGCGGGACTCGCCCAGCCTTAAAGTGATACGGACGCAAAACCTGAAAATTTTACGCAAATGCTGAAACTAAATCCTGAGTGTGCGATTACATCGAAGAGAAGTACTCACTTAGCTCATTTTTCAGCCGATGGCATTATTTTTGACGTTTTCGTGAGCTCGCGCCACGCCGCCCGACCCGCGCTAGTTGGAAGGCGTGACGTCACGGCACCCTCGTCGGATAGCCAGCGGGCCGGCCGCGGTCATTCGAAGCGCGCCGACGCCGCCATCGCGAGCATGGATTCGAGTTCTGGTGCCTCTACCAGCGATGAGTACACGTCTGAAGACGAGGACCACTCCAACTTGGCAAGAAATGTAACCGCTTACGGTTACGAGCCTTCCACGTCAAGCTACGAAGAAGAGCAGGCGGCCGTGGACGTGCCGGTCAGGTTTTCGCGAACCGTAGCGCGAAGATTTCGCTCTGCACCAGACACTTGTGCAAGAATTATTTGTCATTTCCACTCTACATTTGCTTTTTCAAGAGCTCACGCAGGCGAGACAGATGCGGGGTACTTCAACACTGCGTGGATGACTGAAAAGTAGCTTATACCGTCGGCGTGAGCAAATGCACAAAAAGGCTGCAAGTGAGCGAAAACAGTACCGACCTCTTTTCGCCTCCTGTTTTCAAAAGCGCTGCTGATCCTTTCTGCCTTGCGTTTCCGTGAGAAGGCCGAGGGCACAGCGTCAGGCTTTAGGCGTTGCCGAGACTTTTCAGCCCAACCAGGCTGGGCACATAATCATCGTCGACGAAGTGGTCCGCGCAAATGAAGTCATTTTTAGAGGTCTCCAGGCTGGGCGTCATGGCTGACCGGCACGTATTCAAAGTTTACGCACCTTCTCGTCTCTAGGAAACGTGTGCGACCACGTGTCACGGCCAACGATGCTGTTATAACAGCCTTGGGTGCAGCAATGTCTGGGAATTTCCTTCCGGCGCGACGAACGCAGGAAGGCGCATGTAAGACGCACCGCACCGCCTGCGTGGAGCGCCGACGGGGATAATGTTTCAGACGGACCACGTGCGAAGATCGCCGACGGGAATAAACGCTGCAAGGGACTGACACCCCGAAAGACTGCGACGGATGTGGCCGCGCGTGGGTGTTATGACGTGAAATTTCAGCTTCTGCCGGCGGCCGCTTGGAGGCAAGGCGCAGCAGAAAATCGCAAAAAAAAATTTTTTTTCGCGTTATTTTTTTCAAAGCAGCTTGTTGTATTCGCCATTTTCGACAGTTCAACTTTTATTCCGACGCAAAAAACCACCCGCCAACTTTTGTGTCCGTATCCCTTTAATAGCTGCGTTAGCAAGCCCTGAGATGCCAAAAGGCGGAGTGGAAGAGACTTATGCCGTAATTGATTTTCTGTTATTGTATTATATTTTAGAATAACTTAGGCTGGCCTCAGAAATATGTAAGAAATATGTAAGAAATGTTTAAGAAGGTTAGAGAGATTATTGATTTATTTATACTCACAAGCAAAATCTGAAAAAGAAATACAATTTAGGAGGGTGTCAGGCCTAGCAGACACGCTTTTTCCAATGCAATTCACGGCATACATGCACGTTCAAGTTCTTTTACTGAGCAGTTTTAAGTCTTAGTGTCAATATGATCCTCTTAGCAAGCTACGGTGTGCAGTTGGCGTTGTTCTTTTCGATAACACACAAGATTACTCTTGACAAATAATGAAGGACTTCATTCGACAAAGTAAATTTGTATAGCGATATACAATGAGACGTAGGAAGTTCATTCGCGCTAAATAATATGAAACAGCCTTGCCAAAATTCTGGCGCACACTGAATGATTGAACTCATTCAATGCAGCGGAGGCATAAACCAGCGGAGAGCTACGAGATCAAACGTGATCTAACACTTTTCGGACTGTTATCAGCGCCTTACCTTCCCAGCTACATTACCAGCACAGGAGGTCAATAATGTGATTATCGTAAAAGACATCGTTGATAAATACTTCGTGCGTCAACCATGGTGCTCACTCTATTCGCAGGTCCACTGCTGGCTCAGATTTGCGGAGCGAACTCGTCGCTGGACGTTCAGTCGTCAGAGAACTCCATGTTCCTGCGGGTCAAGCTCGGGTCTGGCACACGCCACAACCCGCGTGCCCTAACTCTGCGCTGGCACTCCGAGTTCAGCCGTGAGTGCGCAGTATTCCTTCTCGCCCCTAACACATCTAGTGCACTGCATGCACTCAGAAGACAGACAAGAGATGCTTGACATTATGAGAAGCTGGAACTGTTAGCCTGGCTGACGGCCTGGCATGCAGCTCAAGGTGCTGAATGAGAAATGTCATGTGCGGAACCATAAAAGCGCACAACCAGCCTATATGCGAACAGATAGGCATACACGCAATAAAGCTGTTCACGAAGCCTTAATACCCGCCGTGGCGGCTTAGCTACTATGGTGATGCTCTGCTGAGCACGAGATCGTGGAATGAAATCCCGGCCGCGGCGGGCGCAATTCGATGGGGGCGAAATGCAAGAACGCCCGTGTCCCATGCATTGGGGCGCGTTAAGGATCCCCTGGTGGTCAAAATTAATCCGGAGCCCCCACTACGGCGTGCCTCACAATCAAATCGTAGTTTTGGCACGTAAAACCCCAGAATTCAATTCAAAGCTTTCTTAAATCTGCGAATTCTAAGAAAATAAGAAGCGCCTTCGTTGCGCCCAAAAAGCAGACTGTGCTTATCCAGGGGCTGAAAACGCCCCGCGATTTCAGGCTCGAGTCGTACAGCACGCCCTTCTGAGATAAAATAACAATTATATAAATAGTAGGCATATTCGCACTTTGAGTAAAGCGAGCGTAGTAGACGCAGAAAACAAGAAAGTACATGAGGTGTCTAGGCATTCCGCGATATTGCGACGTATGCATTGCTTTCGCTCTTACCACTGGTAGTTACCTCCGAGGTATCGTTGTTGTCACTGTGTCATTTCAGTTTGAGATCAAATCCATGCTCTTTTTTTTTTCACTGCGATATTACATCATGTCACCTGTGTTACGTTGCCAGCGCTTTACTTAGAGAAGTACGCCTTCGAATCAGATTGCTACGCGCACCACGGATTCTGTAGTGCATTCTCGAAGTAACAGAAGCACCTTCGACGGTGCTAGAATTTACGAAGACGTTTGTGCAAACACCCGACGGACTCAAGCGGGGTCACTGGATCCGACATTCGCTGACTGCGTTGGCAGTATCGCCACTATCGATCAATTCTGACTAATGTGTATTGCGGACACAAGTTCGCCCACTGAACAGCTTCCCTCTAAGTTCGTCATTCGCCTAGCTACCAGCGCTATCATTACCACGTGACAATCCAGAGGTGTGCGAGATGGTAAAAGTTGTCACAAAGAGATCTGAAAGAGAGAGTGAGATAAATTCGATGCGCAAGGCAGGGAGGTTAATCGGAAGATGGATATCCAATTTGCTATCCTGCACTGGGGCAGGGAGGAGGAGGAGGGAGGAAAAGAGAAAGGCAAAACGCCGGGAGGTTAACCATAATAACGTCCGGTTGGCTACCCTACACCGGGGGAATGGGAAAAGGGAACGCAAAGATGACAGGGAGAGAGAGGAGGTAAGGAAAGAAGGGAAATTAGCGGTGAGTTCGCTGACGCGTGTGTTATTGCACTAATAGTCACAGACGTTGACACAAGCCCGTCGTCCTCAAGAAGCACAAAAGTGCCTTCACCGCTTTATGGGCCAACGAGCACGTATGGACATCTGGGGAAGGGGGATATAAGATGTCCATATGTGGTCAGATGTACAGAATCGTGCTAATACAAACGTGCTTGCCGCCGCATGGCTTCTATTACCAGACTGCGGCGGGGAGCTCACGGCGCCAGAGGGCACATTTACGAGTCCGGGATTCCCGAGACCCCTGGAAGAGCGCCGCCACTGCTATTGGACGATCGCGGCGCCCGAAGGAAACCGGGTGTCGCTCACCATCGACGGAAACATTAACGACTGCACGGCCGTGCTTCAGGTTAGATGCGAGAATGTGGTCTTTATTTGGCTCACGTCACTTGATCCTTATTTGGAGTCATTATAACCATCGCAAAATGTTATTGCACAATATTCTTTCATCTTTTTTTTAAGCTCACCGCTTCATTACTCTTTAGAATGCGAACAGTGTACCCGTCATGAATTGCCTGAGGTAGATAACCTTATCTGTGAGCACCCAGATACACCTTCACCAGGAAGAGTTGTAAAGTACTAGATCGCTTGTGGGTTTCCACTGTAAGGCTGTAAGACCCTAGAGGTTTGCTTTTTTCTATGAGAGATACGGTCGCAGTGACCGCCACAAATAATTCTCAAATATCAGGCAGAAATCGGGCTTGGCAATTTGATGTCACGCAGAATATTTTGACGGCCACAACACGCAACACTGTAGCGCACTGCAAAGAAATTGTTTTTTTGAAAACGGGGCAGTGCCCGCTACCAGAGCCTGAGTCAGAGGAATCACGGAAGCCTACAGATATTTTAAAAGTAGTAGACGAGAGTTGCAATGTAGGGGAGAGTTGTAACGTATGAACTTTTTGCTGAATTTACTTGTCACATACACAGGAGGCTTAACTGCAACTAATGTACCATAGGCATTTAGCTACAATGAAGGGAAATCTCTATCTTCTTGGACGTTCGAGAAGATTTCAAGAAAATAAAACGCTAACAACAATGCCTATCTTACTTTACCCTTTGTATTCGGAGGAGATGGGACATCAGGACATCATGATGGAGGAGTAGGAGGCACACATGACTGTGGCAGCTTCAAAACATCTTTACTTCACACAGCATACGCTTCATGGCTGTCAGGAAAAAAAGGAAATCCATGTTTCTCCTCTTGCTTTGAGTAACTCGACAACTATATTTATGTCATCATTGCTCTTGCTCTTAAAGAAGATAAGGGATTTTTTTTTTGCATAACTTGGTACTGGATTGGTGGCAGACTCTACGGCTTGTTGTAAGGGGGTGCTAAATTACTCTCTTGATCGCTTTCTTCTGACGTCAATGAAATGAACTCTTCACTCGATGTGCTAGCTGTTTCTTGAACATTACGTTTCGTACCCTTCCCCCGCCTTTCATTGCTGTGATTTCCGGGCAGTTTGTTGATACCGCTGTACACGTGCTTGCATGTCGTCATTGTGTTCTGAAAAGAATTTAGCTGGATGGCATATACATCTATGCATACACAGCCTGCTACAGAGAGTAAATTTACGATTAAAATACCGAAAAACGCGTGAAACGGAGTTAGGGCGAAGGGGTACAGCATTCCGGTCCGTTCATTGCATTGTCCCATTCTTCCCAAGGGCGCAGAACAGGGCAAAATAATTTTCCCATGCAACAGTCGTTGGCAGGGACAAAATCACATTGGCCGAATACAGTCCAAAAATGCTTGTAATCGATAAAATTTTCATCCACACATATGCCCTGCATTTTATTGCGATAGCAATCATATGGACACTTCAACCGGATTTCTGCCGTCGGCGTCGCCGTCGCGGTCGCCATGAGGTTCCGTATAGTTTCCAAGGGCGATAAAACCGTCGCCGCGCACCGTATGCGCGAGTGAAAGCGCGCGGGGGACGCGCGCTATCACGGAGAGCGAACGCACGGCAGAAAGCAAAGAAAGCAAACGCGACCGTCGCGCGAAAGGCCGTGGGGGTATGGGAGGGAGGGAGGGAGGCGGGGCGACGCTGTGCTGCTTCACCAAATGCTTATCTTGCAACCGGGCGCAAGGGGAACTGGCCACCAATCTCCCACGCGAAAGCAAAAAAAGCGGGAAAGCAGCGCTGAAGGGATGGAAGGGGGGGGGGGGGGGGGGCAGCTTCTCCTCTGCCAACAACTTCTCTGGACAACTCCTCTGCACTTTGCCCGACACTGGCGGTCGCCCGCACCGTCTCTTATCTCCACACGGCTCTGACCTTTGTATGCGCTGTGCATTCGCCGCTCAGTTTCCGTTGAAGCGATTGACCGCGCGTACAATTCGCCCTCTGCGGCAGCTTCGCTTGATGCAAGCGTTTTGACAGTCGTTGTTTGCGGTCATTTGGTGTGATCTATTCTTGTTTGCTTGTGCGCGCTGACACCACGCTTGTTAATTCAATTAGTCCAAATGTGTCCAAGTTTATGCAGCCCATAAAACTACTATCCCTACTCCGAATAGCTCTCTACTAATTTGCTATCGCAATTGATGCTTCGCCTGCGACATTTTTTTTTTTTTGCTTAAGACTGTAAAACAAAACCAGTAAGCAGTTATTTCTCGCACTCGAAAAGGCAATTTCTTGTGATCTCGTAATTCCCAATGCCAAAGCGGCAATAAACTATAACGAAAGCTTCCTGCACGATGTCCCTATTTGTGACTGCTTTCATCCACTGCGTAGCAAAAATGACGTTAGAAATATTTCAACTGCTCCACTCCTCCGACCGTTTCATCCATTCCACCGTTCTCCTTACAAAACATGAATGGCTCAGTTTCTGTCAAATTTTAAAAGGTGCCTCTGATTTTAGCAAAAGTGAGTTTGGTTATCGCACCAGGCCAGGATCGGTCTAATTACTGGTCCCGAACTGGAAATCAATTTTACGTGTCGTGGTCAGATTAATACCACGTATGAGTACGTGAGTAGAAACCTTAGTGTCATCCCTTGTGTCGCTTTGATTTACAACCTGTGAGCAGTCGCTAACTTGGCGCGTCAGCGTGACGTGCTTAGAAGGTGTTTGCGTGACGCAGATAATGGAGCGCTTCTACCGACGCACAGTGGAGTGTGGTCACGCGCTGCCGTTCACCTACGAGTCCTTCCAGAGCCGCATCGTCCTGTCGTACACTTTCCAACGGCTCGCTGGTGGACAGGGAATTCGCGTCACCTACAGCACAGTGAAGGAACTTCGTAAGCATTTCACCTATCTCTCTTCCATCACTCACTGAATCTCACTTCCATAAGCTTTATCATTTCTTTTTCTTTTACATAAGCGAGCCGATTCTTACAACACTGCGACCTACCAAAGTCTCAAGATATTACCTGACATCCTTGTTCCCTTGATCCTTCTGCGGCACCAAAGGCTTTCCGGAGCAGTGCGCCAACAGACATGCACATAATTGTAAAAAACATAGTGCTTCATTTGTCAATTTCCTTCACCATTTTCAGAATATGGTTATCGCTTCATCAGCCAGTGATACATTGCAAGCTGTGTGGAGGTCCTTGGTAGTGTTAGGTCGACAGACCATGATCGAATGTGGCCAGAATTTTTTTGTTTCGTCAGCCCTGTGGGAACAACAAAAATTCTTCTCGTGTGTTCGGTATCATTGCTGCCGTCACATCTGACCTTTTTTTTTTTGCAAAAAAAAAATGCCTGCAATACATCCTCACGCACAGTCGTCACAATAAGGCCTGTTTGGCATGGTGACAACACTCTGGGTTGTGCGCTTGAAATTATGTCGTTACAACGAAGCAATTCTTTCTGCTACGACAGAAAAATTCGTCCTCACAGCATAGGGAGGAAGACTCGAATGACACGAGCGCTGTTATTGGACATGGTCTGTCATCATTTCTAACGTGGGTTTATTCTGGGCGTGCCGCAGCTTGCTTTCAGGAGCTGACCGAGAAGAGTGGAACGCTCGAAGCACCCGCCGAGGCGCTGACGACGGGCAGCCACTACGGATGCGAGTGGTCGCTGGCGCTGACTCCCAACCAGACTCTGGCCGTAACTATGGACAGCATCAACTTCACCACGACTGAGAACGCAAACTGCAGGGCCGAGTTTCTGCACGTGTCCCGTAAGCGGTCTTCTCTCTTTTAACGCGATAGCGTTAAGGGCCCCGTCTCGCAGAAAATCCGGCGTCGGCGTCGGTGTCGGCATTGGCGTGCCATGTCGGCGTCCGTCGCGGAGAACATCATCCCTAACCACCCCAACCGCGCAGGCCCTCCACAAGGTGCAAGGTTTTGGTGAACGAAAATTGAATTTCTCACAATGAAATCCGTCAGAAAAACAGTAAAGTACGACTTAACCACAACCTGGCGTCGTACTGTAATTTGAATGTACGAGAAAATATCATTCTGTCACGAGGAAACTCAAGCACAAACCCCTTTTCCAGCATTTCTACCAGACCTACAGCTGCGCGCTCGGGTAGTTTACTTGCGAAAATGATATCCAGATGGCGCTCGCATCCTAGGCAGGTCAAATTGGGACTTCACCTGCCTAATGCGTTTTGGACACGCGCGCGCGTCGGGACAATAGCAAACAAATAATAAAATAATAAAAAGGTGCTATAGGGCCTTCACATTGTAATATAACACGACTTATATTGCCCCTGGAAAAACGTCTTCCCAGCAATGCATTTCTGTTTAAAAGTGAAGCCCACTTTAAGGGGATAGGTGTAAGCTTGGTCTTTGTAAGCTGGCTTTCCCACGTTCAGTGTTGCAGTGGAAACGCCAGCTTACAAGGGGCCCAATAACGGGGATCGAACGGGTACCGATAACGCTATCGCGTTCCACTCTTAAAGGCGAAGCTTAAGCGCCCTCCGATTCCTTTTTCTCCTCTTCAATTTTGGTGTGTTTTCCTCAATCATCGTTTTCATTTATGTTTTGTTTTTCGCGCGGTCTGCTGTCATTGAGCAGATGAAAGCAGATGAAAACTTGCAGTTGGCATAGAAGTCAAGAAATACTTTGCCACTGGATGGCTGATCGCACGAATCAAACATCCAAAGGCATCCAAGAATGTTGAAACAAATCCCAAGAGTTCGAGAAACCCAATTCAAGGACGCTATCAGCCGGATCGACCGTTTCGATGGGTGGTGTTTCTTACAAAGACGACTGGAGGAAGCTGTGGTACTATAGTTTCAATAGGAGCTGCAGTTTTGAGGGTTCAACGAGTATGGGAATGATGGGCGATACATGGACTTGCATAAACGTCTTCCTTCTGGCTTAAAAAAAAAGGTATGTCACTTTGCAAATTTATAACTTTCAGCGAAAAATTGCGTTTTAAATGCAAAAATCTTCCCATTATTACGCGTGTACGCGGAGACCGAATGCTCCGCTGTGTTTAGAAAACTACGCTGGTTAGGGAAAATAGAAAGATGAAGCGTAACAACTCCATTACACTTTTGAAGCCAGAAGCACAAAGATTGCGCAAATTCATGTGCTAATTATCATTTCCATCGCAGCTAAACGATCGCACTTCCAGTCTTCTCCTAAGTAATTTTCGTAACTGCGCACTCACAAACGCTAACGCTGACCAATCGGTTGCAGGACGCGACGGAAAGGTGTGTGTTCCTCTGACCGAGAAAACTCTATTGAGTCCTTTTGAAAGTAAACTTACTAGACGTGGTCGTCGCTGCGAGTAGTCATCGGATCATATGGCTTTTAGTTTTACACCTGAACAGGCCCATGGAACCCGACCAAACGGATAAATGGTATTTTCCAACATAATAATCAATATGGTGGGCAGTTGCTCAAAAACAATTTGCCGTGGTTTCTGATCTATCCATGAGAGAATAACATCACTGTTGAATGTTTGGATACCTTATTTTCCTAGATGGCTAACGCTGTTAGCTGAATGTTTATGAAATTGTCCTTTTGCCAAAGTGCTAAACTGGCATATTCATGTTATACTGTTCTTACATTATTTAGTGTTGCTTATGGGTATTCTCATTTCAAGTTAAATGCTTTCTTTGTCCACAGAACATTTCACTGACATTGTATTTTGCTTATGGTATATGTCTAACTCATGACCAGGGTCTCCTGTGAGTAACTGACCTAGATAAACGTACTCCTTTATGGACTCTAGAGGCCTAACGTTAAGGGACAGGAGAGAAACGGGGATAGCCGATATTCTAGTTGACATTAAGATAAATAAATGGAGCTGGGCAGGCCATGTTATGCGTAAGGTAAATAACCGGTGGACAATTAGAGTTACAGAATGGGTGCCAAGAGAAGGTAAGCGCAGTTGAGGACAGCAGAAAACTAGGTGAGGTGATGAAGTTAGGAAATTTGCGGTGGAAATTTAGAATCAGCTAGCGTAAGACAGGGGTAATTGTAGATCGCAGCGACAGGCCTTCGTCCTGCAGTGGACATAAATCTAGGCTGATGATGATGATGATGATGATATGTCTAACTTTATAATATTACTGGTGTTAAACACTATGTAAATGTAAATTTGCTTTATATATGCCGTCTGATCGCAGTGCGGCTGCAATGCTACCGATGTGGTCCACGAGTCCACGGCTGTGTCAAGCTATCAAAGTATAACTCTTATCAAGGGCTCCTTGGCTATCATGTATATATATGATGGCAAAAAAAATTGTCGAATTGAATGTGTTGCAAGTGAACTCCTCAAGCCCCTTATCTGCAAGCGACTTCGTGCTTTCTGTCTTGCTCGAAGGCAACATATTTGAGGGCCTGAGTATAGACACACTGCGGTTTGAGAACACCGTAAGTATGGTAGCCACCTCCAAAGTCTAGCTAACCTCGTTGCTTATTAAGTTTTCTCTCTCTTTCACTCTTTCTGTCTTACGCGCGCCCTGCCCACAAATTCGTTCGCTAACGCTTGTTGCAGGACTTCGAAGTTCGAATTTGTGATTTAAATGGGCAGCGCGACGAGGTGCATGCTATGGCGACGACAGTCACAAAAATTTCGTCTGTTTTGTCTTGTTTGTCTGTCTTTGCCTTGTCACGCTGCAGATTCTAGTCGTTCAAGCTTGTCCCTTTTCCTCCTGTTCGCTGTCGCTGAAGCCCAGAAATCTGTGTTTTCAGAGTTAATTGCGCGGTTGTGCCGAATAACCTACTTTCGGGTGCTTATTAAGTTTGCTTGTTTTTGTAGGAACGCCTATATTATTACAGAGATTTTCTTTACACTTATTTCACCTGCCCTATTCAACCTAGGCCTTGTAGGACTAGGCAGACAACTCAGCACTATGGAAGGCATCAAGTACACAATGTACGCACATGATGTCACAATATGGTGCACCGGTGGTAGCGACGGCTTTATTGAAACGATTTTACAGGATGCCATCTATGCAATTGAAGAATATCTGGAACCAACAGGCCTGAGATGCTCCCCAGCAAAATCAGAACTACTCCAACTAGGCCCGGACCCAAGCCAAAGGGATGGTTCTACGCTAAGGACCGTAACATCAATATTCACCCTAGAAATGGCAGCACAATTCCGATAGTCGAATCAGAGTTCTTGGCATGGTAATTGAAGCAAACGGAGCCAACACTAAGGCGATGAGCTGGCTAATCAACAAGACAGACAACGCTATGAGACTGATCAAAACAGTGGCCAACAGACAACAGGGTCTCAAAGAAGACAACCTGTTCAGGTTAATAGACGCCTTCGCTTTATGCCACTACACATACGTAGCGCCAATGCACAAATGGAAAGCCTCGGAGAAAGAAATGTCCAGCTCAGCGCTAGGTATCCCTTACTGTACAGGCACGGAGCGCCTAATGCAACATGGCGTACGTAATACCCTCAAGGAGACTGCAGAAGCACAAGAAAGAACTCAAATCGCAATACTATCAAACACCAAGTCGGGTCGAGCCTTACTCCAAGAACTAGACTTTGAAGCAGCAATGATCAACTCCCTATATGCAGACGTACCACTTGAAATTCGCAAACGATATGAAGTCAGACCATTTACCCCCCAACATGAACCGTGAGCACAATGTAGAGAGAAGACTAGCCAGAGGAGCCTGCCTACTCCGCACCATTTGCAAAGAAAAGCAGAGTTTGCTTCGTAGACGCCGCCCGACATGTGGACAGAAAAGCTTTCACTGTTGCGCTGGTAGACAACAAAGGCAAAACCATAAACTCAGCCACGGTCAACACTGACAAACCAGAGGTCGCGGAGCAAGTAGCGATCGCTCTAGCACTAACCGATAGAAGTAGATCATATATTTATAGCGGTTCACGAAGTGCAGTCCAAGCTTTTCAGAAAGGTACACTATCACAACAGGCATTTCACATCATCAAAATAGCAAGATCTATTACCACTCGTTATGCTGGTTCCCAGCACACCTAGGCAATATAGAGAAGCCCCCCCCCCCCGCCGAATCTCAACGAGATGGCTCATAAAAGCGCGCTAGAACTGACCCTCCGCGACACCACCCTCGAGGGTCCAAACCATCTCCAAGAGAACAGGGATGCCCCCTCTACATACAACGAACTCACAAAACACTTCTATCTCAGCCGAAGAGAATTTAGCACCCCACCCCATATTAAAAAGGCCACAGGCACTTACTTTAAGACTATGAGCTACAAACAAACACTTAACCCACACCAAGAAGACTACATTTCTACATGGCAGATAACTATCCTAACACACAATGTGCAGACTGCAATGCACCACTTGACTTAGAACACATGCTCTGGTCGTGCAACCGAACCAACGAAAATTTCACTTAGGATCGGGACAGTATAAAGGCAGCGATTCGCAGCCCGGACCTGACCGAGCAACTGTAGACCGTCCTGCAAGCACACGACGCGGCCAAAAGGCTCTGCCTGCTGGTTCCCACGTGGGAGCAGCTCACTTTGTGAGGCAACTTGCAGCATCCAATAAATGTATTTCTTCCTTCTTCCTGCCTTCCTTCCTTCCGTCCTTTCTTTCTTTGCAGTTATAGAGAAGTTCTAAGTACTCCAGCTCATTTCTGTGATTTATTTTCGAGCACTTCAAGAAGTTTTGTTCAAGGCGTAACCAAAGGTGTCAGAGAAGCGCTGGAAGATATCGATACTGGCAAGATTATCACTATGGAAAGGATGCGATGACCCTTTGACCGAGAAAAAAAGGGTAGCGGGATCAGGATGTGCTAAGATCTTAATCATTCCGTCATTACTCGCAAAATCGGCATGCTTTGGGGTTTTTTTTCGCTTGTCACAGTAATTTGAATCTACTCGCGGCCACTATCTCAGAATACGGCCAGTGATTCGGGTACATTGATTGTGGCTCTTTTCCGTTGACAGTTCCAGAATTAGAGCACATCCTATCGGTACCACTGGCTCGGAGACTAATCAGCAGATATAAGGCACTACGTGAGCTAAGCGGTGAGTGTCCAACACGGTTCCGCGACAGCCGTACAGGGTCAGGGTCAGTATTCACAAAATGGTCTTACATTAGAACTGTTCGTAACAGCCGATTCTAGCGAATTGTGGTGATAAACATGTGATTAGCGAACGTGGCCGGACAATGCACAATGCACTTCCGAGCAAAAATGAATTCGGTCCCAGTTTCCTTGGCAGGATACCCTTCGTACACTGAGAGCTCTGTTACAGTCTGTTGAGTCATGTAGTACAGCCAATCCCAAGTTGCCATTGCTCCTTTCAAGTATGTGAAAAACGCAAAGGTGGCCAAGTGCGTAAACAAGGCGACGATGAACACTGACTTGAAACTGCAAGTCAAAGCTCGTCTTCGTTCTGTTTACGACCTTGTCCGCATTTTGCGCTGTTACTAAGATGAATCACACGGTCATGCGCGTCTCTGTTAACAGAGTTCACTCGATGATCGCGAGTGCACGTGGTCAAAACACTGGCCAGATATGCGCCGGTAGCTTGGGAGCGCTCATGCTTGGCCCAAAGCGAACGTTCTGTGCTGTCGCTCCCTTTACCGCTTCAGTGTGCCGCGTTTTCGAAACCCAGTAGATATTGTAATGTCCAACACTGTGCACTTGGGAGGAACGCTTGCATCAAGGTACCAGCCTTTTCGGCTCAACGTGGCCATCGCGTGCTCGATATCGCAATCGCAACTGGTCACACAACTTCGAACGCTCAACGTGCGAGCCACACATGAGCGCCACATCTGGGGCGCAACGGCTGCGGTGGCTACGGCGACAGCCGGCATTGCACTCAAGCTCATTTTGCTGGCTAATTCTAGCTCACATTCCTACTTTGCAAGACAAGGTGGTCCTAGCTCGCTTCACACTGGTTTAGCGCACATGGGATCTGGGTATCTTGTCACCTCTCAAAGAAAAAAACGGGCGGTTAGGTAACTTGTTGATTTCGCATGAACATAAGAACAGTACGAAATTATGCCTCTCCGTGCCGAGAACACGTAGCAATAGTCAGCAACGAAGTGTATAATGAGGATATAATAAAAACACGTGAATAATTAGCCTTAATTGTGGTGGAGTGTGAGTGCCTTTGACGCTGTCGCCTTTCGCCGTCTCGTCGCCAAGTGCCACATAACTTTACTGCCGTGCCCCTGCCGTAGGGAGCGAGGTGCGCGGGTTCGGGATTGAGGTGAGCTGGGCTGCGCGAGTGCGTCAGCAAAAGCCTTGGGCGTGTGTGCACGTCTGAGTGCGCATGCGTGCTGTGGTCCTTGAGCGCGTTGGCCTTGATACTGCCCTAGCACGGTGCGTAGCTCATACTGCTGTGTCAGGGGTTCGTAACCGCAGCGTGCCGCCGCGTCGCAAGGCAGCAGACGACGCTGAACAGAGAGGAAACGCAAGCGGCGTCGAGGCGGTGCGCGTGCGACAGGCAAGTGAGATTGCCGACGCGCGTAAAGCTCATCTCACCAATGCTCGCGCGAGCCACGCCAAGAAATCGGCCCAAGCTTGCGAGGCCCGTCTGATGCGCGCATGGTATTGCGGCCGCATAATCAACATTTAATCATCGATTTATGTCAACCACCATGTACGTCGACGGTCCCTTCTTAATCACCGCCACATGTTCGACACTTTCGTTTTTAAGCGTAGCGCGTGCAAATGGCGCTGAAGCTATTGAACATGTATCTTAGAATGTCAAAATATTCAGCCAGAGGTAACGCACGACGGTGTATCTATCCTGCCCCAACTATCCTGTCCAAGGTCTTGGGCCTTAAAGGCAGTAAGTGAATGGTGAATTAATCCTCCGGGGACGTGCTAATATTACGTTTCCGAAGATTGCCAAGTTATCCTTTCCCACGTATCCCATGTTTGCTAAACGCGGGAAAGAGGCTCAAATTGTCCTTCTGCGCGTTGAACTCTGCTGCAGGTCGCCTGTGCAAGCAAGGGGACAGGGAAGTGCTCGTGCCACAGAGCGAGCCAATCTCCATCCACTATTCGAAGGCGCACAACCGAACATCAGGGGGCTTCTCAGCCTCGTATCGGGTGAACGGTAAGACTATGCCAACTTCAATATACAGACAATGTTTATCGCTGTCAGTTCTTTCCCTCAATCTTGAACTTCGCGGTAGGTATTTATCTATCAGATTTCGTGCCACCATTGGCGTTGGCCTAGGGCGTAACGTAATTTTTTTTCAGAATATTTAATTATTTTCTAGTTACAAAGCATAATATAACACGTCGCACCTGAGCTCCTATGTCTTAGGCAATGACACAACTTTTGTGACTCACAATAGACTTTTAAAAACTGCTACTTGACCTTGACACTAAGAACAGGCTCAAACTAGACTTTGCGCCCAATGTGTTTTTATACAAAATATTTCGAATGAGTAGCGAAATATCGTACACTACTTTTTAAGAAATACCAAAGTTCTTTCAGCTGGCATGCGGAGAGATTAAAAAACGGCTAATGTGATAGTAGCACAGAAATGTGGAAACATTCGGCATGCAATTAGACATCACTATTAGTAAGAATCACTGTATAAATGTGCTCAAGCCACATCGTCCACCATGCGTAAGCATACCTACCTTGAAGAGAATAAAATACTGAAACATAGCAAGCATATCAGCATATCAAGTCTTTTCAGCCACAGTTTTATGCGAAGTCTGGTTTTGTGTATGTTTTTTTTTTTCTAGCATGTCAAACTCTTTAGCATCAGCTCAAATCACGAAGGGTATAAGAAATGACAGAAGGGTGGACGTTGGCACTGCACATACCGGTATCCTGCCTCGTTAAAACTAACCCATATGCCACTTTTTCATAGTCACATATTCTATAGGACTCTCGATAAGAAAGCGTGTATTCCATATATGCAGCAATTTTTAGAGGTCATTGACTTCACGTCTTGCTAGGCGCAGTGCGAGGTTAATTGTATTGCCCATAACTGAACTTCTCAGTCGAAGACTATGGCGTTTCTATAAAAAAAAAAACAATTGCCTGCCAGGCAAGATTATTTCTTGCCGAGTTTTTAACGCGTGAACACAGAACAGCTTATTTGACCAGTGTTACAGACGCTTTGCTGTTGCGCCAGTACAATACTAACTATGGTTTTGAAATGTTAAAATTTATACTGCCCTAATTCATTAATTTACCTGTCTCCGAACATTGAGTATGAGCAGGTCTCACTACCTACCGAGAATTTTATTTTAACGTTCTTTTCCTACCTGGACAGAGTAGTTAGTACATAAGTATGCCTTTTTTCATTGCTATTGGACTTACTTTGTGTATTTGTTAGCATATATTGCACATATATCTTATACGTGGTCTCTGCTACTGTTGACTTTCTGGCTCGGCGATGCGGCAGTTCTGTCACCACCCTCAGTTTTGCATAAACTGGAATAGATTATTTGATTGATTTATTGAATTCCACATTACTCTTAAATCTAAGGCATTCGATTTGTAATTAGGAATTGTTATGCACTAAAAATTAAAGTCTGTCATTTCTTTCTTGACTGCGCTTATATCAGCGTATCCCTAAGTTGTCAAAAACGTGACCTTGTCGATACTTTATAGAATATATTTGGGAATTAGACTCAAGCATTGCTTCCAATTGAAAGAAGAAGTTCACGCTGTTTGTAAGATACTTGACTTGATTTTCCACCCTGACTTGTGTGCCACATTTTCATCATAATGAGCTTTGCTCTCTGAAAATTTGTAACGAGCTTTCAATACAACCTGAACCTCTGACCTAGCGTGTGCCATACAAAATTCCGTATCCACTTTATAAGAAACGTGGCGGTTGTCGAACATGGCGTGGCAACAACCGCGCCGAAAAGATGGCCGAGTAGGGTGGCTGTTGCGCCCCCGTACTGCTACAGCTATCGGGCGTTACTTGTATAGTCAGCTTTACAGACAAAGTAAGAAAATTCACAGCAGATGGCCTTGAAGCTATTTCTTTGGCGAGTAGCTTTACTGCGAAATGTGAGACCGATTATGAAGTGAGCGTCAGTTTCCTCTTATTTTTGTCAGACTGCGGTGGACGGATGAGCATTCGCGACAACACGGAGTTCATCGCCACTCCGAGGTTTCCCGACAACTACCCGCCGAACACCGACTGCGTCTGGATCATCGAGCCAGACGTCTGGGGCACGCAGGTCAAGGTACGAGAGGAGGAAGAAACAACTTTATTAAGGAAAATTTCAGGGCTTTGTAGATGGCCGCTTGTCTGCGGCGACCTCTTCAGAACAGGAAGGAAGTTTCAGAAAGAATGCACCCATACGCCTTCGATCACCTAAAGCGCCGCGCCGTGCTTTCGTTTTTTTTTTTTTTTTTTTTTTGTGCTCCTTTTGCATTTAGGTGTATAGCTTCTTGCGTTCTTTTGTACACCTGGCGGTCTGTGTGCCCTTTGCTTTCAATGCGCATACCTAAAACTCGCTGTCGATATGCGAGCTGCTTGTCGTCACATTTACGAATTCCTTTTTTCCTGTAAGCCGAGAAACTAACACTGCTGTTTTTTTTTTTATGTCACTTGCTCTTCCAGTCATGTAAGTAGCAGGGAAAAAATAATGTGAAGCATGAAATGATCTCTTGCAGCAATTATGCGGTTCGTTGTGAGTGAAGCCGCCTTTTGTGTAAAAAAAAAGGAAGCTACATATATGAGGCTCATGATGTTACACTTGAGCGATGTAGGTATGTGAAAGTGTCTCTCTTGGTTTGTTTATATGTGACTCGTTTGTGTTTTACTCTTGTTTGCCCTTGTCACTGTGTCATGTTCAGTCATTATGGTTCCTTTTTAAGCACCATATTGAACGATCACTAATTGGAGTCAACCATTCGAGTGCCAGATGAGTCATGACTCATATTGTGTGTGACAAAACGTATATTGTATGTGACAAAACGGGACAAAGAAGGAACAGTCGACACTAGCGCAGCGTCTTCTTTGTTCCCGTTTTGTCGCGCAGTTGATATGCATTAATACTAACTCTCCCCGCTATCAGTACATGAGTCATGACCCTGCACAACTTAGGAGCCGTCTTATAATGCATAAGCAACGTTTCATTTACTGTGCTGTATACGCGCGTTCTTCAAGCCGTCTCGTTCTTTCCCGTGCTTACACTTAGCCATTACAAAACAGCAAATCGCTCGGGTGGTTCGGCAGTGCGGCATCTCGACTCTCCGAATCGTGTCGAGGGCAATTTGGCTTCTGTTTATGTGAGCTTGTAACATCGACGCTGTACTCGCGATTGGAGAAGCACTCGAAAACGTTATTTGAGTGTTTTCGCGGTGTCCTGACAGATTTAGAATCTAGTTTAGAGGGAGTCAACGGGAGGGGGGAGAGGAGCATTAGGCATGCTGTTCAAGCAAGTATGGAAGCGTGCGCGTTAAATTAAATCTAAATGAAAATTCTTTTAGACCTGAATGAATTCTGGGGTATTACGTGCCCAAACCACGATTTCATTATGAGGCACGCGGTAGTTTGGGGACTCCGGTATAATTTTGACTATCAGGGGTTCTTTAGCGTGCCCCCAATGCACCGGACGCCGGCGTTCTTGCATTTGGCCCCCATCGAAATGCGGCCGCCGCGGCCGGGATTTGATCGAGCGACCTCCTGCTTAACAACACAACACCATATAGCCGCTAAGCCACCGTGGCGGCTTCATATACACCTGTCTTTTGTCCGTTTGCATGCGTTACATAAAACGCGAAGAAAGTTCTCCCAGTGGCTTGAGAGAACCAAAGGTGGCAGCGACTTTATCATAGGAGAGTATGTGGGGAGGGTACGCGTGGTGTGCTGCGAAAAATGTAAAATCTAAGGGTTAATTATGGGCTTTGCAAATAATTACTCAGTTGCCGTTTTCTGCCTGTTTAGAGGCGTTATGCAAACCGCATACTTTGTTTTCCCAGTATTCTGTGAACGTAGCACCGAGAATCAATTTGCCGGAGGATGGCGGCGTGCTGTGGGTGATATGAGTAAAGCTTAAACTGCGAGGTCAATTACAGCTTCTGTAGAAAAATGCATGGACAGTTCTAGAGTGTTGGAAGCATGTTTTATAAACTACTTAAGATGTTTGCCTGGTGTCTTGGAAGAAATGAATGCGGTACAGTCTACATTTCGGAGAAAAAGGGAGAGTATTTAGGCTGAATGACAGGCAATGTATAAGGAATGTCAGTCAAACACAGAGTTTTGAAGAAAGAGACCTATGCATGTGCTCCAAACATTAAGCAACCATTATGAGTGATTCTCCCCAGGGCCTTAGCAGTTCAAATTTAGTAATATTACGGTCGGGAGGACATATTAGATGTGGTGTTTAGCATAAGTTTACAAACTTGGTTTGATTACTGGCTTTCAAGATAGTTATCAACACTCACTTCTTTTTCTACTTTTCAGATGCTATACGAAATGCACAAGTTCTCGAGGTTTCCTCTAAGAACTTAATAAAGCACCTATGCAGTCTTTATTCGGAGGAGCTAGCGGACACATTGTGACTGGTATATGTGCAAAGATAAAAGTGACTGGGCTATATACGGCTTTTGTAGTATATTACTGCGCCGCTTCAAAGCGGAAGCATGTTTTTCGTGTGTCCCTATCGGACGGAATAAGACAGCGACTTTAGATTTACAGGAAATTAGGCGCATGTTTGTGACTCATGTACGAACAAAATTTTTAGTGCCTGGTTTAATTACGGATATTCGAAAATTGCAAATGTAATTGATCGGACAAGACAGCTTCGCTAGAATTTTTTCGTCTTTTTTTTTTTTTTTGCGAGGTCGCACAAGTCTGCTTCGTGTTTGTTTACTGGTTACTTAGCCTTATGGTTTTTGCTTTGCAGTTGGATTTCTATTACTCAGTTATCCTTCCTGTGTAGTCGTTTATAGAAAGAGCTACTTTAAATCATGGCTTTATGTGGCACATATACGCATATCTCCTAGGGGAACTGCAAAGTAAGCTATCCTATTGTTCCCCTCCACAAGAAAAAATTACTGCAGAAGCTCCATAGTCGGTAAAGGTGGTTGAGCACAAGTTTGCCGACATGCACAAGATGCATCAACAGTGGGACTTGTCAGATGGTGCGTAAGCATTATTTCCAGACGCTAATCTTCCTCTCATGCAACGAATTATTGATTGAGTGGCTGAATTACGCACATCGCGGCTCACTGTGTCGAGGATGACGCAATGTGCTGCAAGTATTGCAATGGCATGCTGAGGTTACCTAACTGGTGAGCCTAATTAGTCGGAATTATTTTCTTGCATGAAATAAATGTAATCGTAATTAATGTAAATTAGGGCTAAGTAATGTATTTCAATCATTACTTTCATTAATCTTGTTTGTTCTGAAGTAATGTTACCCTAATTATTCCTAATTGGTGTTAAATCATCTTAATTATCCTTAATTCCGGTTAGCAATAATCAATTTATTGCTATTCAATTGAAATTAGGCTTAATTATGTTTAAGTATCCTTAATTAATCTTGATTAGGCCTTAAGTAATTTAACCCTAATTACTCTTAACTAGGCAAACGAATTTACTCTCAATTAATTTTATTGGACTCGCTGTTCGTAATTACTCTTAATGTTAGTCAAGTAATTTCATCGTAATAATCTTATTAGACTTTTATTAACCTTAAATAATTATTCTTTATACATCTTCAGTACTCCCTATATTGTTACGGGGAGATGCCAAAAACGGGTTTATGTATAACACTTACACAGTGACAACCAGTGGCACCACAACAACAAAGATGGCGGGCCAGGGCATAGGTCGTCCTCTGCAACGTCTTAGTGGGTATGCGCCAGCGTTCGGAAACGAAACGCAACGTCTTCTTCGTCCGCAGGATAGGCGGCTCGTAACATTACCCTCCGGTGGCGAAAGCACCGACTCGGTGCAGTCGAAATACGACAGCATGGAAAAAGTTCACTGCACACAGGGTTAATCAGTGTCTGGGACATGATAGGGCTTCACGCAGACGACGCGCACGATGTCGGTGCGGGGTTGAGCCGGTGGGGACAATGGAGCGATTTTGTACGTTACGACAGTCACTTGGCGGCACACTCGATATGGGCCGGTGTACGGGAACAGCAGCTTTTCAAAAAGGCCGACACGGCGCGCTGGGGACAGCGTGGAGGAGCAACGTGGGTAGTCCTGTCATGGCTATGGTCCTGATGGCTACCGAGATTGCTGGTGGACCTGCGGCTCGCTGAAGCGAGCGCGGGCAACTTGACGTGCATGGTCAGCACGGGCAAATAGCCTCTCGAGCATACTCGGTACCGGGGCACGTGGAAGAAGGCACCAAGGTGTCCATGTGCAACGTAGGATGTCGGCCGAATAAGAGAAAGAAAGACGA